>NW_021628930.1:515343-1007843 GCF_002157705.1 Plasmodium gonderi
GAGTAAACTTTATTTTCAATCTCTAATACATGGAAATAGAAGAATATGGATTGTGAATTATGAATTATTTTTGGAGCGCTGTAGAAAGTTATGGAAACGAGCCATATCAAGTAACAGATTAAAGTGGTCGCAAAATTTATCTATGTGGATAATACAATATAATCAGAGTAACGCTCTTGGAAGAGGCCGAGCCATAAGAGAGAACGAACAAGGAGCCATGAGACGAAAAGAACTCGACCAACGAATGCACAACCGGGGAGTGCACAATCGAGAAATATACAATCAAGAAATATACAACCAAGGAGTATACAACCAAGGAGTATACAACCAGGGAGTGCACAACCAGGGAGTGCACAACCAGGGAGTGCACAACCAGGGAATGCACAACCAGGGAATGCACAACCAAGAAGTATACAACGAAGAAGTATACAACCAAAGAATGCACAACCAAACAGCACAGCAACACGAAAGAGAGGAAAATAAAGAAGATGTTGATCTTATTCAATGGTGAACATTGAAAGGAGAGAAGAGGGATCTGGAAAACTGAACACTTTTCTGATTAGCCTTTTTTTTAATTCAGGTTATAAATGTAGTACTGCATATCTCTCTGTGCGTGTGCATATTTCGATATTTTCCCCATATGGTACAAGTTTTTTCTGATAATCGCATTTATTTATTGCTGTCTAATATAAACTAAGCAAGCGTGTTAAAAATGTAAAAAAGGAAATATGGAAAAAAAAAAAAAAAAGAAAAAAAAAAAAAAAAAAAAAAAAAAAAAAAAAAAAAAAAAAAAAAAAAAAAAAAAAAAAAAAAAAAAAAAAAAAAAAAATTTTTTTTTTTTTTTTTTTTTTTTTTTTTTTTTTTTTTTTTTTTTTTTTTTTTGGGGCATTGATACCTTAATTGCCCAATTTTGCCGAACAGTTTTGAAGATTCCCAGTATTTTACCACATCAGGGTAAAATTAAAATGAGGTCTAATTAATATTAAGAAATTTCTTACATAACAATGTTTTTAACATTTGATCATAACATGTAGGATGCATATAAAAAATTACACCAAAAAAAAAAAAAAAAAAAAACATGTCATGATCCATGTGTTTAATGTGTAGGAAGTTGTAAAGCGTGTGAGAAGTTGCATTCCAAATTTACCATTATGTAATACTATAACATGATGCATGCATATATATATATATATATCCATATAGCATGCATCATTTGTACTGTTTTGTGATTTACTGCTAATGGATAAACACCTTGCAAATAGGAAAAGCGCTGGTTCAGCAAGAATAATTAACAAAATATTTTTTATAATTTTAATTGTTCATATTAATTCAAGGGAAATATAAAAAAATACTTATAAAAGAAATAAGGAAAAATATGCAAATCTCGACACTATATAATGCACATAGAATTCGAGAATAAACACACCAAATCTATATCCTCACAAGGTATAGAAGTAATGAATATACACAAAAAAAAAAAAAAAAAAAAAAAAAAATAAATAAAATAATAAAGTAATAAAATAATTACTAAAAAGTTACAAGGTCTACATTTTTTTTCATTACTCTTCTAAATATCATCTCATTTTTATTCATCTGGCACAAAGTTGTAAAGAAAAAAATGTAAAGTGCTTTTATCTCCTCTCCATATAGTCATCCTTCTAACCACGTGAGGAAATGTTATGTCGTTTTCTCTCTTTTTTTTTCATTCTATGTTTCTCTATTTTTATCATCACCATCGGTATTATCATCACTACAGACATCGGGGTGTATTTTCCCAACTTTGTAGCTATTACACAGATGCAATTTCACCTGCATATGAAGATGCAATATAAACTGCCATTAACATGCACTAACATGTTACATCTTTTTATCAACACCCGTTGTATTAAAAATGTCTTTTGCAAACTATGGATTTTATGAATCCATTTCTAGCATTTTCCCTTCACACACTGAGAAATATTTTTTTTTTTTTTTTTTTTTTCTTTATAAAATTATGTGATAATACTTGGATATATACTATTCGGGACTACCTCATAATAGTAAATAAATAATATCTTTTTGTTTTCTTATTGCTGCATATTTCTTTACTTTCTCTTCCAAAAGACCATTCCATTTCTTCATATTTACTCTTATAGTTCCATGTACTAATTCTGAACATCGAAACAAAAGTATTTCAAAAGGTATAGTCCATACTTTTCTTCTTTTACGCATAAAGTTAAAAAAAAGCTTTTCACACGTTAATTGAGTGGAAATTAAATCTTTTATAAGTTGTTCTTTACATGCACTCCATAAATTTTTTTCATGTTCAATAGATAATTTATTTTCCCGTGCTTGTTTAATGAGCAATCTTTCTAAAGTATTAACCATGGTGAGATATTTTCTTTTTAAAGATATCCAATAATAATAATATATTATAAATGCTTTTCTCTTACTAAGCGAAAAGAATAACTTTTCTGTTAGACCTAAAATTTCATCATCTGTTAAATTTCTATGAATATCATATTTTGTACATCCGTATGGAAGTTCTTCAATGTCCCAATTTGGAGATTTGCCATATGCATTCGGGTTTTCACACATGTTACTAAACTCTCCTTGCTGCAAGCAATCTTTTGAACCATTACTCCCACTTGAACGATTACTCACATTTGAATATTTAATCTCAATTGAACGCTTATTATTATTTGTATGAATTTCTTCACTTGGATAACTATAGGAGAAATCTTCCTTTTCCACAATTTCTGTCGATCCAAAATCATCCATGTTGAATGAGGCACAAGATAAAATTCTTCTACATTTTCTCAGCTGGGTTCTTGACAATGTACTCACATCTGATTGGAAAATTAGGTTCTAAAAAATGTGAAAACAAAAAAAAATATATATATGGGTAGAAAAGTTATATGTTACATAAAAATGAACAAATTATGTGACGATGCGTGATAAAAAGGTGAATTTTACATCCATATGTTTTTCCTCATTTGAGAAGAAAAACATGAATACAATATATATCTTACCAAGAACACAACATTGAATAAGATAAGAAGAAAACCTAATGGTAGTAGTGCCCTCGGGGAATGCCCTCTCGAATTATATCTATTTGACATCACTATCTTTTATAACTTTAAAATCTTTAAGTTGAAACGTACATAATGTATATATATATTAACATAAATTTACATACATTTACATACATTTTAGAAATACAGTTCTTTAATTATGCAAAATTGTTAGATTGCCATGATAAGAAATTCTTAACACAATATTCTGTAACAATTTATTCTTTTTATATTCTACCAGGAAAACAAATTACCCATTTTCTTTTATTCTGAACAAACAAGAAAAAAAAAATAAAATAAAAAGTATGATAAATTGGGGTATAGGGTAATATAGAAGGGTATTAGATATTTATTTATAATCTATAAATAATTTGTTGTGTAAAAAAAAAAAAAAAAAAAAAAGAAATCAGTAAATTAAAAAAAAAAAAAAAAAGTATAAAGAATGACATCATTACCAATCACGATGTTATAGATTATATAATGGAAAAATGCTTAAAATAAAAGCAGGAAAAATTGAACCCAACTTTTACACTTTTTTCTGTATACTCAGTTTGAGTAATAACGAAATTAAATTTTCATTAGTAAGAAGTATAGACTAATAAAAAATGCAATATCGTTTTGTTTTCTATTGTTTTGTTTTGCATTGTTTTGTTTTAAATTTCAATTTTCATAACAATAGAATAGAGATTATAAAATGGGGAACCTTAATCTCTGTTATACTTACATACTTTTGGAATGACAAACAGCATATATGCCAACATGCGAACAACAAAAATAAATAGTATTTTTTTTTTTTTTTTTTATTAGTATGCTTAAGGAAACATATCAGATTCATGTTTAATTATGTTATTGCAGTATGCCTTAAAATACATTAATGAGTTATTTTACATAAATAACTTTTTTTTTTTTTTTTTTTTCTTTTTTTTATTTACACGATACAAAGAAAAATAAAGAAAGAAAAACTTTAGCTATGAAGATGTTGTTAATCGATCCTGTTTGTACCATTTATTATTATTTTTTTTTTTTTTTTTTACTACTATTTAATATTTATCGTTTTTTTTTTTTTTTTTTGACTACTTCTATTTAATATTTATCGTTTTTTTTTTTTTTTTTGACTACTTCTATTTAATATTTATCGTTTTTTTTTTTTTTTTTTGACTACTTCTATTTAATATTTATCGTTTTTTTTTTTTTTTTTTTGACTACTTCTATTTAATATTTATTGTTTTTTTTTTTTTTTTTTTAATTTGTAGCGTTTTACACATTTACATAGTTAACGAATGTTTTGGAGGGTATATTCAAGGGTGATGAAAAATAAAAATGGGTTCCTATGTGCATGCAAATGTATATAAATATCTGTCTACATGAGCATATACATGTGCTTATATATTTACATATGTATGTATAACTGATCTTGACCCCAGAGTAGAGAAAATTACACTTTTCACTATGCTGTTACACACGGTTGAATAGGTTTTTTTTTTTTTTTTTTTATTCCTTTATATAAGCCAATATTTTAATGCCTCCATCTGGTGTAGTAAGATGGAATGTATTCATTTTCTGTAGTTTTACTTTGACAGTTCTCTTCTTGTACACTACAAAAAAGAAGTAAAGAGAATTTGGTTCTGTTTTCCTGTGAAAAATGCAAATCTTTGAGTATTATTATTATTTATTTTATTTTTTTTTTTTTTCAATGAAAAATAACTTCTCACTCTAGTTACAAAATATGTTACAAATTTCTGATACAAAAGGAAAAAAAAAAAAACTGTTATTTCCAGCTCGGGAAATGTGATATGTTCACATATTTACCTTATGTGCATATACACGTATATGTAAAGTGAAATTTTTTTTTTTTTTTTTCTCCTCGACCTTAACCTTTTAGGTAGCTAATTTTTGCATAATATTACGATGTATGTGCTTTTTCATTCATTCATTTATTTTTTTTTTTTTTTTTCACCTACACACTATTCACATTGTTACGGGTTGTAGTTCCATTGGTGTGTACATATGTTAACTCATACTATATCGGAGAAGAAAAAAAAAAAAAAAAAAAAACAAAATTTAAACAGAAAAAGACGATAGTGTTTTTTTTTTTTTTTTTTTTTTTTTTCACAAATTCCTGTTCATATCGCACGAATTTGCAAAATTGGATAGCTTATTCGATATAGAGCCACCCTGTCTTTTTCTTTTTATTTATATTACCTTATTATTTTTATATTCACTTATGCCTCTACTACTATCAGAATATGGTAATAATTTTATCATTTCTAAAATTGATAAAATGATTTTTATTCTTGTTTGTGGTGCAACCAACCGTTTATGATATGTTGTATTGGTTACGTCCATTACACAAGCATTAAAACGAAAAGAACTGACTTAAAAGTGTAGTAATAATAATGACAGAGATAGAGATAACACAAAAATGCTTAACGTTCTATATCCCATCGTGTGAACACTTCTGTTTGCATATCATTACTCTTTGATTCACCCCCTCCCCTCCAAATAAAAAAAAAACTTTCATTTCAAGTATATCCCACATAAATCTCATTTTTTTTTTTTTTTTTTTCTTTTGGAAGAGCAGGCAGATGAGCAAGGAATATCATTGTCTCCTTCTTCTTTATCTCTCATTGAAGTACCACTTCGGTTTTTGATTTATATCTAATGTGATAGGGATAAAATATATTCTCACATAATATAAATTGATGTAATGAATTTTGTGTGTGGAGGAGCACTATTGTGTGGGTGTGGGTTGTCGTGATTTAACCAATTTGAAGGAGGTAATTCATAAAAAGGAATATACACTTGTTCGTGAAAATTCACACAGATAAATTAAAGTTAACACTTGTAATATCCTGTATGGAAATTATAAATATAGAGATTCAAAACTCCATCGTCTGATTTGGAAAAACTATGATACTTACAACGAGTCACCAATAAAGTGAGATTGGCTCGATGAAAGTCCACATGGGTGGGTTAAAAAAAAAGAAAAAAATACATACATACATACATACATACATACTCACATACATATATACATACATATACACAATATCGAATATCACCACTGTAAGGAAAACACACAATTATTTAATCACGTACCATGGGAGAAAAATGTGCGAATTTTATTTTCTCATAATCTGCAAGAACGCGCAGGAGGTGTTACACAAAAGTACATTTATATTATTTGTTCAAAACGAACTTGTCCATTTTAGCAAATGTGTTACATCCATATTGATATATATTCTTGTATTTATATATTTGCACATATACCTGTGTAGAGAAAATTTTAAGAATTTTTTAAAACCCAATAATTATATCATAGGGAAGAAATTATCCTTTTTTTTTTTTGGGGTAATGGTAGATAAAAATTGAATATCATTCAGATTGACACGATTCGATTTTATCAAAACCGAAATGCTGAGATAGACAGTTGTGGAAAAAAAGGGAAAAAAAGAGTGACTTGCTTTTTTTTTTTTTTTTTTTTTTGGAACGCATTTATTACACTAACTGGAATAACATAAATGAAATTTAATTTATTTTCTCACTAAATATTCAATTCATTAGGTTGTCTTTTTCATCATCCTTCTCCAAACAAGGACAAATGTGCGTTTTAATTAAGACTAATTCAGTACCTTTTATTCACACTGTTTTATATTTTTCAGATAATGTACAAGGGAAAAAATAAAATGTGATGAGAAAAAAAAAAAAAAAATGCCACGAAAAAAAAAATAAAATGAAACCAAAACATGACACACATATTTATTATTTAAAACTTTCCCTTGCCATGTTTTACGGTGGGGAAGGTCCCTTATTAGTTTTATTTCATTACTTTTAAGTCACTATATATTTTTTTCTTCATATCTCATAAAGGGTTACTTGAAAGCATTTATTTAGACGGAAAATGCAAGTTGTATTTTTTTGTTCATATGAATTGAATGCTTATAAATTTTAAGCATAAAGTAACTTCAGTAACTCGGTTTTTATAGGCGTGCATATGTATATATTTATACACATATATATGCACATATATATGTACACTATTTAAGCATTTAACACCCCATTTGATTTCTTATGCGCTTTGCGTTAAACGCGCATAAATTTTGCATAATTTGGCATATTCACTCACATGTACATATATGCACATGTAACATAGTAACACTGTTTTCTTACACTGCCTGAAGCGTCCCCTTTAAGCATTTTTTAAAACATGTTAAAAGTGCGTGGAGAAAAAAAAAAAAAAAAAAAAAAAAAAAGAGAATAAGAAAATAGAGGACTAGGAGAAAATTATATATGAACGAATATCTGAATGGATTGAGAACAGATACATATTGAAATGGTTTGAAAAAGACCCGTTGTAGGGAAAATATATGCAGAAAAAAAAAAAAAAAAAAAAAAAAAAAACAAGACTTCATCATAGTGTACAAGTAACAAAATTTATAAAACCTCATTTATGCACATTATTTTTCTCTTCTTTTTTTTTTTTTTTTTTTCACTCGTTTATGCAAGTAAATAAGGGGATACAAAAATATATGCTCATATATGTGCGCATATATATGTGAACAGAACGAAAGAAGACTTTTTTTTATTTTCCCTGCCCCATCCGAGGTCTGAATTTTTAAATATCACTTTATTTTTATTCATCTTTATTCATTTTATTCATCTTTATTCATTTTATTCATCTTTATTCATTTTTATCCATTTTTGTTCTTTTTTATACATTTTTATTCTTTTTTATCCATTTTATTCTTTTTATTCATTTCCTTTTTTTTTTTTTTTCTTTTTTTCTTTTTTTCTTTTCCCCGTAGCATTTCTCCTTTTAACTATAAACGGCGATTCTTATCTTTTTGATTTTATTAATGTCTCATACTAATTTAAGCATATGCTTCATTATATTCCCAATCCACATGAATGATTGTAGATTAGAGTTTGTATACGTACGTACATATGTTTGTATACACATACGCATTATATGCCTTATACATGTGATTAGCATGCAACAAATAAAAATAATTTCCTAGTCCTTAATACTTCTCATCAGTGTTTCCTTTTTATGTTAGTTTGTAACCAAATGTGGTTTATCGAATGGTTCCCTAATTACACACACACACACAAAAAAAAAAATCACACTTCTGATTTTACCCTTATTTATAAATGCATTTATCATTTCATTTATTACTGCACATTTTTTAGTAAATAGTTTTTTTTTTTTTTTTTTTTTTTTTTTTTTCGGTTACATTTTTGATTTCACACTTTTCCCGTCTCCTTTTTAAATTTGGAATGTTTTATTTTATTTTTTTTTTTTGATGAAAAATTTCATCCTTTCTTTAATTTTGGCATTATACATTTTTTCGTATCCACATTTAAGTATTCCTTTTTTAAATGTTGAAAAAAAAAATAAAATAAAATAAAATAAGAAATAGGAAGAAATAAGAAGTAAGAAAAAATAAGAAGAAAAAATAAGAAGTAAGAAAAAATAAGAAGTAAGAAAAAATAAGAAGTAAGAAAAAATAAGAAGCAAGAAGAAATAAGAAGTTATAATACCAAATGATCCTTGCATTTTTTTTTTCCTTTTTTTATGCCAGATTAGAAAAATGATATAAATGATGTATTGTGTTTGGAATATTCGTTTTCGGCTTTTAACCCCCTTTTTTTTTTTTTTTTTTTTAATATTTTTTTTATTAAAATATTTTTACGTATACCCACTGTTTCTTTTTCTGTTTTTGTTTATTTATTTTTTTTTTATTTGTATGATATTATTATTCGCATATAAAATAAGCGTTGTAATGTGACTCCTGAGATATGCCATTACGCAAGCGATTGCTAAGAAAATTAGTACCCAGTTTATCGATATATATATATATTTATGCATGAACATTTTCCTTTTTTTTACGTGTAACAGTAACATGGAATAAGTAGTTTCCTCGTTTTGCTTTTTTCTTTTGAAACTGGAATCCCTTGGAAATGCCAGTAACATCGTCCATGCGAGTTGGCATGTATGTAGTACATATATGCAGTTTCAGCATAGTTTGCATATGCATTTCTATGAAGTTTGAATGTAATTTTCATAAAATTTTTATCTATTTTTGATATAGTTCTTTTTTTTTTTTTTTTTTTTTTTCCCCATTCTTTTGCTCTCGCGTGCAAATTTTTGATGCTTTCACATTTTGAATAAGAAGAACAATCGAGTAAGCCGAACTGGATAAGCGAATTCGATAAGATTATCGCATAAAGTGAGCTGATAAAACTGATCCAATAATATGCTTGGATGATACAATCCTAGACAGAAATTCTTCCAGACGTGTGACAATTTTGTAGCATTAACCAAGCTAGAGAGAGAGTTATCATCCCTGATCATCCACCCTCGGAGCTTGTCGCTCGTAAGGAGAAAGGAAACAAAAAGAAAAGAACATACAGGTATAGCTACCGATTTGTAAGGCTGCACATTTGTATTGCCACTCATCTGTATAGTTACACATCTGTCTAGCTACACATCTGTATGGTTACACATCATTATAGCTACAACTCGAAACCTTAAACCGAAGCAAACGCACCACATAGGCACACTGTCAAAGTAAGAAAAAGGGAGACCAAACGGGGGAAAGACAAAAATGGATGTGTTCGAATTTGTAGATCCATTAAGGAAGAGAAAAATCACAAACAATATATTTGACTTCGACAAGTATGTGTACAAAGAAAAGGTAGATGAATCAGAGGAAAAGAAAAGCGACGAATATGTCATAAAAAAGAAAAAGAAAAAAAAATTGAGAAGAGTGTTAGACAGCTCGAATAGTGAGGGAGAGGATAAAAACTCGAATGAAGAGAATTTTCAAAATAAGAAGGGTAATAATGAAACTAAAAAACGAGAAAAAAATGAATTTAGTGCAGGAGATGATGCAAGTCCAAAAAAGGAATATGAACAGGAATATGAACAAGAATATGAACAGAAACATGGACAGAAACAGAAACTCGAACCCGAAGATGAGAACGAAAATGGAAAGGAGGGAGATTACGCACATTCACCAGATGCTCACTCGGATAATAATAATTATATTAGCTACGATAGTAAATATAATTTATCAGAGGAAAGAGAGGAATATGAAAAGAATTTAAAGGACCTTTTCGAATGTCTACTAGTATCAATAAAAGTAAAAAATAAAATTATCGAATACTTCACTTCTGGTGTGAAAGAAAAGAGACATGAAATTATAAAAGAATTTGTGAAAGGTTCCTTTAGAGTAAGTGATTTTGATGCAAATTTTGAAAATTTTGAAAAGAATGTTGAAACTTTTTATAAATTAAAGAAGTATCAAAAATGTGGCGTGTTCTGGTTATATGTATTATACAAAGAAAGAAAAAATGGAATTCTAGCAGATGAAATGGGTTTAGGTAAAACAGCTCAAACTTGTGTTTTTCTAGATTACATGTATAAAACAAAAGAATTGCAAAATAAAACAATTATTGTTGCACCGACAAGTTTATTAAAAAATTGGGATAATGAAATTAATATGTGGTGTCCATACTTGAGAAATCATAAAATTATTTATTATGGAAATCAAAATGAGAGAAAATATTTGGCCTACGATATTTTTACAAATAAATCGAATAATATTCACTTAATTGTTACAAGTATTAATATGCTGATAGGAAAAAATGACGTATCATATTTTAGACAAATTAAAAAATATGATTATCTCATTTTTGATGAAGCACATTTTTTAAAAAATAAAAATTCATTGATATACAAAAAATTGCAAAAAAAAATCGTTTTTAATAATAAAATTTTATTAACAGGATCTCCAATACAAAACAAAACACAAGAACTCATGAACCTTCTTTTATTTCTAATGCCTGATATATTCACGGAAAAAAATGTTAATAATGCTATGAATGCATTTGTAAAAATGTATCAAGATGTTCTGAACAGCAAGGAAAACGATGAAAATTTTAATTTAGACAGCAATAATATCGATGGGAATTATAGCACTCCATTGAAGAGCACAAAAATGATGGAAATATATGACATAAAATCCGTGGAGAAGAAAGAGTCAAATAGGTTGAGCGGGTTGAGCGGTTCAAACGAAACAAACTTAATGAATAACCCGAATTTGATGGAAGAAACCAACAATATCATAAAAAATTATCTCATAGAAACGATAAAGAATGACGTAAAATACATAAAATTGAAGAATATGGAAATTATTTTATTGCAACTTATTATAGAACCATATATATTGAGGAGATCCAAAAAACATGTCTTTATTGATATGCCCAAAAAGCACAGTATTATAGTTAAGTTACCGCTGAACACGACTCAATTGAATCTTTATAAAGACGAAATATTATCTAAATTACAACACACGCATAAGCATTTGGAATTCTTACAAAAACATTCAAATGAAAAAGAGTTACAGAAATTAGCAAGTATCTTTGAAAAGAAGGATTTAAAACAGGACAAAAATTTCAAAGAATGTAATAACAGCAGAGACGAGGAGCAGGTAGAACCTTTAAGTGGTTTCAACCTCCATAGCTTCAGCAAAGAAGATGACATATGCAATGATGGAGATGTTTTAAAGAGTGGAGGTTGTTTAAAGATTAGTATCCAGGACAGTGGAAGTACCACGAATACAAGCGAAAGTCATGTAAATTCCATAAATATTCGAGACGAAGGAGTTGATTATGATGATGATGAAGATGATGATGATAAAATAGATGAAGAAACTATTAATATAGAAAAGGTAGAAGAGAATAAAGATAGTGACATAATAATAAACAAAAGAGATGATGATGTATTATTGGATAAGGAAAGCATAAGTAATAGTAGTAAAGAAGTTAGAGGAAGAATGATAAATGCATCTATCTTTATACTTCGAAGAATATGTAACCATCCATTGTTACATAAATATTATTATTCAGTTGAAGATATAAAAAAAATTTCTAAATATTTTTATGTCAACACAGATCAGTATCTTGATTTAGATTTAAAGACTGTAGAAAATGAATTTATGAAAATTTCTGATTTTGACATACACCTATCAATTAAGCATTTAATTTCACAAGGGGATGACAATCTAAATAAGTATTTAATTTCCAAAGATCACATACTTAACAGTAGTAAAATTCATCACATGATTTCTCTAATCAAAGAAATCAGAAAAAAAAAAGAAAAAGTTCTTATATTTTCACAATTTACTACCTTTCTTGATATTATCGAGGAGGCATTGTTATACGAGTTTGTGTACGAGCAGGAGAAGGAGCAGGAGAAGGAGCACTCGGATAGTCCGCACCGGGCTAGCCGCTCCCCTCCCAGGAGCAGCAGTGGGAATGCCCAATTGGATGAGGCGGTCGAAGTGGACGCAACAGTAGATGCAGACGGAACGGTAGAAGAAACAGAAGTGGGGGACGAATTGGGAGACAATTGTAATAGGGAGGACGAACCCAGTATCGATTTGAACAAAAATGAGAATGATTCTTACCACTCTTCATCGAGCACGTCGACAGCTTCATATACGAATGACAGCCAAGGGAATCATCAAATATATGTTAGATTAGATGGATCTACTAACACTATAGAGAGGCAGAAAATTATTAAAAGATTTTCTAAAAATGAAAATGTTTTTATATTTCTTTTGTCCACCAAAGCTGGAGGGGTTGGCTTAAATTTGATTGCAGCTAATCACGTCATTCTCATGGATCAGGTATGCACATGGGAGAAATGGAAAAGAAAATGCTGGTCTCCTTCCCTCCTGCAGATATATACATATACATGCACACTTCTAAACATACGAACTGCATATTTTGTTGCACACCTTCCTGTTCCATCTTCCCCTCCTTCCCACTACAAATCTATGTTAACATGTTCTCCCCTACAGGATTGGAACCCCCATAACGATCGACAAGCAGAGGATAGAGTGCACCGATTAGGTAAAGCACACGGGGAACACGTCGAAATTACCCGTTGCCACATTTTGCACTAGACCCCTGACCTGTGCATGTATCAACGCATATATGATGTCTGCTAATTATGCACCTCTCTAACATTACATCTTTTTTTTTTCGCCCCCTCTTTCCCTCAAATACAGGACAAAAGAATGAAGTGTACATTTACCGACTTTGCTGCAAAAACACTATTGAAGAGACTATACTAAGGGTAAGTTTGGAAGCCATCACGGTTATTAGTTCTGCCAACAAGCGTTACTAACGCAATGATTAGTGCTTTACTCTTGATTACGACATTTTGTAAACAGAATGGCCATTTCAGAGGATGGAAAATTTTATATTTAAGGTCCCACAATATTGTGTTGCGTTTACAAAATGTGTTATATTTTTTTATACATAGTGTTTCCTTCCAGTGAATAATTTATTGTCCTATAAATTTGCTCAATTCATTAAATGCCCATTGTTTTGACGTTACACAGTTTTGCCTCACACGCACTATGCGTACACTACATACATACACTGCATATATGTACACTATATATACTTGCACTACATATATGTATATATATATATATACTTGCACTACATATATGTACACTATATATACTTGCACTACATATATGTACACTATATATACTTGCACTACATATATATGTCTCTCTTATTCACGCTCCCCACCCCCGGTAGTGTTGTAAAGCGAAGCTGCATTTGGATCAGGCCTTCGGAGGCAACAGTGATTTGTTGCAAACGGCCCTTATAAAGGTATAGCACAAAGCAATCAGTGTCAATTTATTTTTTTATTTTTTTTCACAGCTATGAGTGTTTTTTTGTGCATTTTTTGAATTTTTTTTCTTTTATTTGTTACTTTCATATATGGAAAAAAATTCACGCACATATATATATATATATATATATATATATATATAAACATACTTACTTGGGCATATATTTTTTTCTCTTCATTTTAAAATTGTGAGTGATTAGCACAGATCCGACCTCTTTCCCTCCCCCTCTTCTATACATTTCGTGCACATGTTACACATAATAGTGACAGCAGTAGTAGGTGGTCGTCGTCCGAATCATCAATTCTGTTATTCCCCTTGTGTTTTTATTTATATTGAATATATATATGTACATGTACATATGTAATAATAGAGAATTAAAATCTAGTCCATATTATGCGAACATGTAAATATGTGAAAATATTCACGTATACATCATGAGAGAAAAAGCTGTGGATGATAAATATAAATTACAAACCCCAATCCCGAGAAAAAAAAAAATAGAACAAATCCAAGCCCAAAAGAGAAAGCCCGTTGCATTTTTACACCTAATTTGTTTATTTTTTATTTATCTACTTTTATTTTATCTTACCTATTTTTAATTTATTTTATCTTACCTATTTTTACTTTATCTACCTTATCTATTTTTACTTTATCTACCTTATCTATTTTTATTTTATTTATCAATTTTTACTTTATTTTATTTATCAATTTTTATTTTATTTCTCATTATTGTTATTATATTTTTCTCTCTACTTCAGGATGCACTGAGCGCAATTGAGATGAATTAAAATTGGCTTTTTTGAACACCCCCAATTTTCTTCTCATTTTCGCGATCATTTCGCGATCATTTTTTTTTTTTTTGAAGTCATAAAAATCTTTTAAATTATTTCTTTTTTCTCTCCCCTGCGTTTTTTTTTTTTATTTTAACTTTTGAAAAACATTAACATATGGTGTACCTATAGTTATACACAACCCATTATAAATATATATGTTGTGCTTACTATATATATATATATATATACATACCTGTACATGTAAATATATATAATTATTGTATGTACCATGTACTGCATATAAGACGTTCAAGCTGCACAAGATGTAATTATAAAAACAACTAATTTTTTCTTTTAAAACTTTTATCACCCCTTTTTAATTTTTTATGCTCTCGCAATATTTTTTACGGCTGTGTTTTCATAAAAGAAAATTTTCCTGTTTTTTTTTTTTTTTTTCAAACTGTTCACAAATCTTGCTACAAGATTTTCGTTGCGTATCGCATATAAAAGTATTCACTCCTGTATGTGGCCACTCCATGTACCACCTACTCGAGTATGTATACACCTCACCTGTGTTATGTGCGTGATAAATTCCTACCGGGGTTATATGGGAGTGCATGTTTATGATAGTGCAGCAAAAATATCAGCAGGCATGGGAAAATATAAGCGTGAGAAATAAATACCACTCATATGAAAACTTGCACATGTGAACTGCATATATTTCTTGTCGCCCCCTCTGTAAGTATTAACACCCAACACAGTTCGCGAAAACCCGAACGTTTTTTTATCACTAGGAATATTCTCACCAAGAACTTGATCTTCAACTTGATCTTTAACTTGATCTTCAACTTGATCTTCAACTTGGTCTTTAACTAGGTCCTTAACTTGGTCTTTAATTTGCTCTTCAACTTGATCTTTTTCTTCCTTTTTTGCCCTTTCTCCTTTTCTTCCTTTTCTGCTTTTTTTTTTTTTTTTTTTTTCCGAGTTAGTGAACTGAACTGATCTGAAAAAGCTGAAAAAAAAAAAAAAAAAAAAAAAAAAAATGACCACGCGCCAAATATGTACATATACAAATATATAATTTTTTTTGTGTTTATAATTTCCATTTGTTGTTTACTTGTAATTTTTTGTAAATTAATTTGTATGCCTTGCGACATCTCAGTTTTTTGTTCGTGTAAATATAAATACATATATATATATATATATATATATAAGCGCTTACATAAGTACGCATATAATTATTTGCACATACACAAATACGTATGAATGAATATATACTTATGAATATAAAAATATTTATGTAATCATTTGTACATATATAAGTACTTGAGAATATATAAATACTTGTGAATATATATAAATACTTATGAATATGTAAAAACTTGTACATATATATATATATATATATATATATATATATATAATACATATACAGTTATACATACCTACATAAGCGTTTATGCTATTGGAAAATATACATACTTAAAACGAATAACATGCTTAATATGCATGACACTCATAACATATTTTCTACATATGCATAAATTTACATTACCTCTCAAATTCATAAAAATTAATTCACGCTGTGCTTGCTCCTAATTAAGCGCAGGAAGGAAGGAAAATAACCTCCTCTTCCATTTTCATAAGTATACACCCATTTGTAAACATACTGCCCACACTCACAACCCCATAGAAGCCCTTATTTTTTCAAAATCATATCACTTTTTTTTTTTACACGCACAGAAGAACTATTTCTTCAAAATCGAAACATCTACAAAGAAGCAGCTATTCCATATCGACTCATATTTATACACCAATTTTTTTTTTCAAACTCCTGTGTCTTTGTTTTTGATAATAAAATGATGAGCTTCAAATTTATATGGATACCTGCGCTTATGGTTCTGCTTTTCCTGGTCATATTGAACAGTGAGTCTTTCTTGAGGAACGAAAATGGCAGAGAAAAAAAAAAAAAAAAAAAAAAAACCGAAAGTGCAAAAAGGAATAGAAGCAATAAAGCAATAGAACAAAAAAATAAAGAGTTTTTTCCAATTGACGAGTCACCCAACCGAACGAATAAACTGCTTTAATCCTACATGCAGCAAAAAAAGCTACACGCAGGAGAAGTAAACTCAAATCACGGTTCAACGTGAACGTACGAGAGTGCTGATAATGAATCCAGATTTCCAGCAGCATATTAATCAAAAATTGTGTCGACACATTTTTGCATTTTTTTTTTTTTTTTTTTTTTTTTCTTTTAATTTTTAGGCTATATATACATTAACCAAGATAATTTTATCTTTCTAAAACAAGGTAATACTAAAAAAAATGAAATAAAAAAATGAAATAAAAAAATGAAATAAAAAAAATGAAATAAAAAAATGAAATAAAAAAAATGAAATAAAAAAAATGAAATAAAAAAAATGAAATAAAAAAAATGAAATAAAAAAAATGAAATAGAACAAAAAATGAAATAGAAAAACAAAATGAAAGCAAAACGGCGTCGTCAGACTGTATGTTAACCTTTGAGAGTATGAGCTACCACATAAACAAATTTGTTAGCTATGCATCATTAGAACATATCAGGAAAAGGGAATTTTTCTCTGTTTTTTTTTTTTTTTTTTTTTTTTTTCTTATCACACATTTCCCGTTCCTATTTTTCTTCTTTTATTTACACTTCTCCACAGATATCAATCCCAATAAAATTCGTCCTCATGGTAAACACATTTTACCTGTCTTTTATCACAAGACTTTGCAAAGAATATGATTCAGAATTGTCGCATTCATGAATCCTCTTCGTTGAGTGCTATATATATTCATCATAAATCTGATTTTCTGTGATTTTTCCAATTTTTTTTTTTTTTTTTTTACTCTCTAGGCAGTAACTTCGAAGATGTATATCTAAATATGGATGATGGTAGTTTATTTAAATGGTACGTTGAGAAGAATACAAAAAAATGGAAAAGTGAAAAAGTGGAAAAGTGGAAAAATATGAACATACATGATTACACCCACTTCAGCATAATTGCGTTCCTCCATGTGAAGAAATATCTGTGGGTGTGTTTGTTGACTTATGTTTACCTCATTTTTACATTTGCAATTGGATAAAATTTTTCATTTTCACTTGATCACTTTAATCCCGTTTTTTAGTTGGTTTGTGAAAACAGAAGATTATAAAAATAAGCCAGTTCTGTTATACTATCTTGGAAAGGGTGGATGTAAGTATTTCCACATTTATGTTAAAAAAAAATTGTGAATTTTTACAAATCTTGCAAAATATATGCATTTCCAAAATGTTGCAATTCCAATGTTTTACATCTCCTCGATGCCTTAAAACCCTGTATTCTCTTAATAATGGATGAATTCTATTTCCTCAGTTCTGTTAAGTTATCCCATTTGTTCTTGATTTTATTTATCCCTTTTTTTTTTTTTTTTTTATTTTTTTTTAAAAAAATTTCCCTTTTTCTGCAGACATCGAGAAATATGTCACATTATTTAATACGATTGTGAAAAAAGTAGATGTGAGCATTTTTTCCTGTTCAAATAGAGGGTAAATAAAATAAAGCGAAAAAAATAAAATGATAAAATATTAAAATAATTCAACAAAACAATCTGCAGAGAACATGTACAATGGCCAATACCACACACCACATCATTGTCTTGCAAGAAAAATTTGTACCGACTATCACCACCACCCCCATTAGCGCACTATCCACATATATATGCAAACAATCATCGCGTTTGTTATTCTGCTTTTTTACACTTTATTTTTATATATATATATATATTTTTTTTTTTTTTTTTTTCCTCCCCTTTACAATTTATTTAGATGTGGTACGAATAAAGGAAACCCATCCGAAGAACAATTATACAAGGATGCTCTTGTCCCATTAAATTATTTGAAGAAAATACAGACAAAGCAGTTATTCATCTTTGGAAAGTAAAATTTCGATATGCAACTATATTTTAATTTTTGTATCCATTTGATTATGAGTATTACACGTTTTTATGTATGGAGGATATGTGTAGCAACATGTTATTTAAAGCTTTTTGATCCCATGTTTGCATTTCCTAACATTTAACTGCATTGTGAACAAATTCGCACCTTTCCTCCTCCCATCCTCCCCTCTTATTGTTCAGTTCTATGGGATGTGCCATTGCTCTCGAAACAGCTTCTAAGAACCAGGAAAACGTAAGTTTATTTCGTATGTGTATTTCTTCACCATTTAAGAAAAAATATAGCATAATATATTTGTCTGCTGTCTATTAATAAATGTAGTTCACTCGTACATATGTATATATTTTTATGGCCCTCCTCCCTTTTTAGATGTCTCTATTTTTTTTATGCTACTTATACAAATTACATTTACGTGAAAGAAATGTTTTTCTTTTCTTATTTTTTCCGTTTCCAATCGTACCCCTCGTGTACCTTTTTTTATAAGTATTGCTATAAATACATTATTTTTTTTTTTCCTTTTTTATTCATTTCATTTTTTCTTTTTCTCCTCTCTTCCCCTGTATCCACAGATACATGGAATAATCCTGGAAAATCCTTTTCTTAGTATTAAGGATATGTCAAATAAGAACCATCCGTTTCTGAACTTTTTTCTCATCAGCTTTGACATTCTAATAAGAACAAAAATGGAGAATAATAAAAAAATTAAAAAAATACATATCCCGATATTGTTCAACATTTCAGAAAAGGTTACTACCTCCACGGAAAAGCGAGAAAAAGAGAGAGGATAATGGAAAAATGAGAAATAAATGAGAGATAAATAAAATACTTCGCTTCAACATGAAGCAGATATGCAACATTTGCAAATACCACCATAAAAAAAAAAAAAAAAAAAAACACATATAATACTCAATAATAATGAGAGAGTAAAATCACAGCTTTTTAAATATAAATATATATATTATTGTGTTACATAAATTAAACAATATGTCGACAGGGAGGAGAATGATTTTTTTTTATAACGGATATTCAAAATTATATTAAACGCTACTTTTTATACACACTTTTATATATATATCCTGTCTCATTTTTTTTTTTTTTTCTCTATTTTTTCAGGATGAAGTTATCCCACCAGAACATTCGAAGATTTTGTTTGAGGTAATTTTTTTTTTTTTTTGTTGTTGTTATTAATATATAACTATGTTTTTTTTTTTTTTTTTTTTTATTTATTTCTTCTCTTTTTATTATACTATCTATGTGTAAGGGGAAGAATTTTCATTTTATTACTGACTTTAGGAATTTATTATTTATTTCTCTATTTCTGAGTTTTGTAAAACATATTATGTTTACATATGAGATCTATCATTTTGGATCTTGTCATTATGTTTTGTGAGATTCCCCTGTACACACTTATAATACCATTTACATATTCCACTTTTAACACTTGTTCCATTGCTCAGCTTTGTCCAAGCAAAAATAAATTCAGATATTTTTCAAAAAACGGAACACATAATAATATTATAAAAGATGATGATGGTTCATATCACAAGTTTATGAAATTATTTATAGAAACTGCAACTAGCCTCCACGATAATCAAAATAAGAAAAACATAGACGACCTACTACCTGAACCTCAAGTCTAACAACATCACGACAACAATAGTGAAAGTTACGACCAGCACAGAAGCTAACAAAAAAGGACAACCACAACTATAATCATAACCAAATGGATAACCACAGCAGTTACCTACCATCGAAGTCATCGAAGTTATGAAATCATCGAAGTCATTGCATCCATAAAATTAATTACAGAACAGTGTTAAAACACATATGTTTTTTTTCTGTTTGTTCCAAGTGAAATGCTATTAAAAAAAAAAAAAAAAAAAAAAAAAAAAAAAAAAATATCCATTTCTTTTGAGGTTAAGTTTTCCCCTCAGCAGAAAAACAGCCAAAATCATATAGACACATTTTTATAACATTGCAAAAAATGTATGTCATAAATTCCAAATGCACAGCTAAATATATACACGTTACAGTTTTATCATAATGACTTATCTCTATTCACATATCGAGAACATAATTTATATATATGGGGTTGTGTCTTTTATTCATTTATCACGAAATCCACGAGAAAAGGAAAAAAAAAAAAAAAAAAAAAAAAGAGAGAGAGAGAAAAAACGGAAAAATTCTAGTGAATAAAAATTATTTGTCTTAGATTTTTTCTTTTCCTTTTCTTATTCTCCTTTTTTTTTTTTTTTTTCTGAGTACTTCTCAATGTCATAGTTTATTTGTTTTATTATATATAACATACAGATAGACATTGTTTATGTTTGTGCATAATTTGAGGCATTCCTAAAAAGTGCGATTTTGTATAATATGTAAATATGTCTCATGTCATAAGGCAACTTCTTGAAGACATATACACGTTTATGCATATGATTGTTTCGGTATTTGTGTCTACATACTTTTTCCTCTATGGATATTTGTGTACCAAGTACTGTCTTCTCTCTGTGTATGCTTGTGTACATATAATAGGGCTACCTAAGTTTTGTATATATACATGTTAGTAGACCCAAATAAATGATATAACAAATGAGTAATTAAGTGAATTAATAATGCATTCACAATTTTAAAAGAGAGGATTATTTGTTTTTTTCCTTTTTTTTTTTTTTTTTTTTTTTTTATTTACATGCTTTTTCATTTGCCTTCTCATGTACATTTTTCGTGTACATTTTACTTGTTCATTTTCTTATTTTTTCACTTTTCATTTATACCACTCCCTCCCCCCACCCATGTCAATCATCATATGTTCCTTCATTAATAAAGTATGTCCTTTATTTTGTCATAGTTAATATGAATAAAAAAAAATATAATTTTATATTGTAATTAATCTTAATTTTTAATTATGAATGTTTTTGTTTAATTCTCTTAATTCGTTTAGTTATTTATCTCACAAAATGTTTTCGTTATTAATTTTTTCATTTTGCCTCATTTTGCTTCATTTTTCCCCATTTTCTCACGCGTCCCTTTTTTTTTTTTTTTTTTTAATTATTCATTTGGGGTACCCAATTTACACACCATTTCTAATGAACCCAATAAACCTAATGAAAGTTGTCTATCTGTCGTTTGGGCTTAATTTACACATATATATATATATATATATATATATAATCGACAATTCTGATACTTATATGTGCATGTTTTCTTACTGTCAAAAGTGGATATGGATAGGGATATGTTACGCTTCCACGAGGTGTTAACAACTGAATTGTTAAACGATAATATTACATTACCAGTTAAGGGAAACATTAATTTCTTTTTTTTTTTTCTTTTTACATACATTCCACAAGTAGGGAAAAATTAATATAAAATGAAAAAAATAATAAAGTGATAATTTTTCAGTTTGATTATGTGTACACAACATAAGTTTCTTTCTTGAGTTCTCTTCTTATTATTATACACACACACAAAAAAAAAAAAAAAAAAAAAGTTATTTGAGAAATCTCCTTCATATAGGGTGTAAAACAAATGAATACGTATAGACACATATATTATGTGTAGACAATAGGAATGTGTATCAACCTTTCTACAATACTTTAAGATCTCCGAACACATGTACATATATATATATATATATATATATACATATACATATGTGACAACACCCTGATATAACTATTTTTCTCTGTCTGCATATGAGAAGCTTGGCAGCAACATTGAAACCTTTAATAAAAACAAAAACAAAAAAAAAAAAAGTGGCGAAAAACAAAAATATTAACAAGTTCCTCATATTTCTTCAGTCGAAAGTTGCACTTAATACTTAAAAATTCCATCCAAGAAGGCCACGAACAATCGCGTATTATTTCCAATATGTAAGGAGATATGTATAGATATAGACACACTTATATATATATATATATATATATATATATATATATATATATATATACATATATATATGATATACTTATGTTGAAAAAATAAAAAGGTTAATAAAAATGACAGAAAGAGAGGGAGAAATGATATGCTATATGCTAGGAAGTGCTACCTTGTTATAATTATATTTTACATGGAACATTCTTTTCCCCTTTTTTATTTCCTCATTTCCTTTTATTTCAAAAATTAATTATCAAAAATGTGCTTAAATAGGTTATTACTTGTATATTCTTATACACATGGATATATAAATGTATATATACTATGTGCATGTGTGTATATGTTACGTATAAATATATATATATATGTATACGTAGTACGCATAAACATGTACACAAAATACTTCTCACTCACACGCACACATACACACATGTATATCTAACGAATAAGACCTATTGAGGAACAGCAAAAAGGCGTAAAATACAAAACCAAAATGGTAAAAAAAAAAAATAAATAAATAAATAAAAATTCATAAAATGTAAACATATATAGTTATGTCATCGAGGAGTTAACGTGAGCGAACTACACGTGGAGTAAATATATATAGAAACATAAACACACGTTATAAGCACAAAATATGACACTGAGTCGATATAAATATGGATCGATATACATATGTGAATAAAACAAATAATGTAAATTGTATTGGCACGAAATGGATAAGTTTTCTATGAAAATAATGCAAAAAAAAAAGGGCGAGGAGGCAGGGGGGTAAACATATTTATATGTGCATACATACATGTACATATATATATGCTAAACTGTGCAGGTAAGGGGGGTGAGGTAAAAATATATACACATATAATAGGTATGTGTGCAATTAGAGGCTATTTACTTTTAAAAAAATTAATTTTAATACGACCATCCATACGAGAGAGTGTGTGTGTGTGTGGGGGGGGGGTATACATGGAGCATACATGCCGTTCTAAGTTTTTTTTAAGGCACGTGCGCGTTTGTTTGCACAGGTTCTAAATATATATATATATATATATATATATATATAAATATATAAATATACGTGTTTCACACACGTATTTGCATATTTGTGAATACACATAAGGGAATATACATAAAGAATAAAATGCACGCATGCAAGCATGCATAGAGGAAGGGTAGTGGGGTGACATATTTGGTAGATGCAATGATATGAGACGGGGAATATAAACGAATCAGGCTGGGAATATAATGTAAGGGTATTCAAGCATGTGTGACATATTGTTTTTTTTTTTTTTTTTTTCCAACTTCTTGGGTTTCATATTTTTTTAACTTTATCAGCAACAACCTTCACATTGTTTTTTATTAACTGTTGTTTGTGATAGTTTTTATAATCAAATGTACAATTATGAGCATCAGCATATCTGTGAAGTGAACAGAAGTAATGATTGCATCTGCATTTTATTCCTAGAAGCCCTATTCGTTTGCAACAAAAGAAACATTTTTTTTTTTCTTCGGATTCGTTTGTATTAACACCAGAATTCTGGTCTGTGCTTGTGCTACAGGAAACATTGTTATTATTATTATTATTATTATTATTATCGCTTACGCTTTGATTGTTCTCATTATGATTATTATTATTATCATCATTTTCATTATCATCATTATTATTATTACTCGTAGTAGTAGCAGTATCCGTAGCTGTAGTAGTGGTATTATTATTATTTTCATTATTCTCTGTCTCCACATTAATGTTAGCGATGGATAACCCTTGGTTTAACAATGAATTCTCACTTCTTATAAAATGAGCTTTTTCATTTTCTTTCGCTTCCTCGTTTCTGTAACTTGGTTCCATTATATTACTTGTTGTATTATAATTGTGTAAACTATCAGACACATTTTTCTCATTTATTTTTTCGACATTTGAAATTTCCTTTTTTTTTTTTTCTTGAAATTCTCGAAAGCATTTGGAACACAAATTGTTATTCGCTGGGTTTCCGTAGAACCCACAATTGTTTTCGCACAACACGGGGCTGGGCTATAAAGGTCAAAATAAAATAATTAAAAATGTGTGATAAAGTAAATGAAACGTGAGAAAAATAAAAACTAGGGTTCGTTCATTGGGGATGGTGGGCTATATGGAACTAAACCCCACCGGATTTCTAACAGGTGTATTGGCATTGTGTGTATAGTGTGCATAATTTGGGCTCTCAACTCCTTATAGATTCACATGATCTTCAGATATACTCTAATATTCATATGTACTGAAATTAATACAAACGCTTCGAAGGACATCTTACCGGGGTTGCGTTCTTCTCCGAACTCATTGTGGAATCGTCTCCTTTTTTTTTGAGGAATAAATTCTAAGTGGGGAAGTTCCAAAAAGCAAAAAATTATTAAAAAAAAGATTAAATATAGTTAATGATTTAAAATTTTTAATAAATGTTTTAAAATTATTGAGATATAATTACAAAATTATTACAAAATGTTTACAAAATGGATAAAAGATGATTAAAGAATGACCAATGCACGATTAAATTATATGGTTGATAATGGATTGAAAAAAGAAAAAAATAATCTCTACAGTTAAATAATTTTCTTTTTTTACATTTTCAAAGGGGTTAAGAGTATGGAAGAAGTTGCAGCGTACAGGGCTTGGTTGGGGTAGAACTTTAAATTATTTTCTTATGAATACCTAATGTAGTCTCCTTTATGGTTTATTGCGTATTCTTCTCTTTTCATATAAAATTCCAGCAGTACAATGTTGGTAATGTTTTGCACGTATATAAATAAACTGTGATTTGTGCATAAATGCTTTTACTAACTCTTGCTTTTTCTTAACAAATTCGTTCGATCATTTTTTTTTTTTTCAAGTTTCCTTCACAGATGTTTGGAAGTTTTTACAATTTTATATAAACTGTAATCTTCATAAAGTTAAATCTTCATAAAGTTAAATCTTCATAAAGTGGAATCTTCATAAAGTGGAATCTTCATAAAGTGGAATCTTCATAAAGTGGAATCTTCATAAAGTGGAATCTTCATATAATGAAATCTTCATAAAGTGGAAACTTCATAAAGTGGAAACTTCATAAAGTGGAAACTTCATAAAGTGGAAACTTCATAAAGTGGAAACTTCATAAAGTGGAAACTTCATAAAGTGGAAACTTCATAAAGTGGAAACTTCATAAAGTGGAAACTTCATATATTGTGCTTATTTCATTGTTATAAGCAGTCGAATGATATACGGGTAGTAAGATGTATACAATGGGGGTAGAGGTATGCTTGATGTAGTGTGTTATGTCCAAAGGCATAATTTTGGGGCCCCATGAACTTCTGTTAAGTTAGTAGGTGGATATGACTTCTAAATCAGTATCTTCATAATATTCGAAACATTAAAAAAAAGCTCCCAGTGGTTACCCAATCACGGTATTGTTAAAGTACGTCCGTTGATATCACGTGCTATTCTTCGTAAAATCTCTTTTCTTAATTCAAACAATAAATCTTGTATGTGTGCAAATATATATACATGCATATGTATATGTCTGCAGAGCTAAAGGTATACAAAGATATACACATATACAATGTGTGTATTGATATATGAGCAATGAATGTGTGTATATATTTGCGCGAGCATAATGAGGTATACAAGCATATATATATATATGTGTATATGTGCATATCTTATTATGTGTGTTAATTTTTTTTTTTTTTTTCCAGTTTGGCTGTTTTGTTCATAAAAAAAAGCGAAGTTTTTTGACTTTTTTTTTTTTTTTTTTTTTTCCATCAAATTAGCTATTTCATATATACATAACATGATCAATTGTACTAACTTCTCCTTCTTCTTTTTTTTTTTTTTTTTTTTTTTTTTTTACATTATTCGTTATATTATAGAGAATAAAACTCCTACACTTTTGTTTCATCACGATGTCACAATGGTACCATTGTGATGCTATTTCGAAATGTTTTCAATACAGCCTTAAAAGGGAGATACGTAAGTATATATGTATATAATACAAATACTCTGAGGGTACAAGAGTGCCAGGAAAGTTATGTAAGCACTCAACGTAAATATCTAGGGCCTTTGAACTAGACTATAATATACATACCATTATAACTATGGCGTCTATCCTTGTTACTGCGACTATGCTATGGATATACTCTTCCGCTACTATGGAGGCGCGATAATATAAATTAGTGATAATAAAAGAGACTGAGATAATTAAGATAATTAAAGATAAATCAAACCGTGTTAAGATGTATACTACATGAAAAGTATGTGCATTTATATAAAGCACATACATTTGAGTAACAAAAAGCAGATATACGTTAAAAAAAAAAAAAAAAAAAAAAAAAAAAAAGAACCCAAAGCACGTTTGAGATCTAATAAAGATGAATTATATATATTCATAAAATAAGCAAGTTAGGAAATCGCTTGTCGTTTTATCCTAATGTCCCCTAGTTGTAAACGGGCAGGCGTCTGGGTGTATCATCACGAATAAAAATGTATTACATATGTATATATAAAATATATATATGTGAAATAATGATCACAAGAATATGGGTAAACATAAAAAGCTAAGAAAAAGGTTTAAAAAAATAAAATAAAATAAAAAATATATAAAACTTGCATAGCTTGAGAAAACGTCAGAAAAATATTATGAAATGTGGGTAAATATATATATATATATATATATATATATATATATATATATATATATATGGTAAAAATTGATGGGTGGTTAAAATAAAGAAATAGATTAAATAATTATCAAAGTTAATAGGGGGAAAAAATAATTCTTTAAATATGCATTTATATATAAATGCATGTGCATTTTAACCTATTTTTGTATTACTAAAAATCTGTTCACAAAATGTAATTAGTATTTTTGCCTTTTTGTTTTTATTTTTTTTTAATACATATATAACTTCGCAGTATTTACGGAAAAAAAAAAAAAAAAATAAAATAAGTCGGGTAAAATATTTTGGACGTTCTCTTTATCACTGATTCAGTGGAATGGTGGATTGAGCAAGTACACGTACATATTTATATGCATATATGGGCACGTACCGTATGTATATGCATATTGAGGGGGTACGTGTATATATATGCACATACATATATATACGGGTACAATTTGTATTCATATGCGGGTTCTTATATAATGTTCAAATACATGTACTCGTACATATATATATATATATGAACATATTCAAGTACACGTCCTACGAATAAGCGAAATCGTTGCTTCGCTCGAGTGGAGGTTAGTATTATGTTCAGGTACAATATTAGGTAAGCATATTAGTATAGATATTTTGTGTGTAAAAAAAAGGAGGGATAGGGTAAAATATTCGCACAATGGGGGAGGGGCATATTTACGCTTCCTTATGCAATTTGCTAGTGCGTATATATATATATATATATATATATACATTATAATGTGTACATATTTTCATGCAAATTTGTATAAAATATGCGTACAGTGTGCATAAAATATGTGTAAATTATGTATAAAATGCGTATAAAATATGTATAAAGTATGTATACATATTTGTGAATTTATGTGTGTACATTTATATACATGTACACATTCTGTGAAATTTTGAATTGTTAGTGAGAAAAATCTTAATCTGTGTTGAAACATTGGCACTGCATAAATGCCTTTATTTTATTTTTTTTCTTTTTTCGTTTGTTTGTTTTTTTTTTTTTTTTTTCTTATTTTTTGTTTTTTTTCCTTCTTTTTCCGTTTTTGACCTTTCTTTTTTTTTTTTTTTTTTTTTTTTTTTTTTTTTTTTTTTTTTTTTTTTTTTTTTTTTTTTTTTTTTTTTTTTTTTTTTTTTTTTTTTTTTTTTTTTTTTTTTTTTTTTTTTTTTTTTTTTTTTTTTTTTTTTTTTTTTTTTTTTTTTCGCTTCTTTTTCGCCTTCTTCTCATTGTTTTCGTTTATATTTTTAAATTTTTTTAGTTGTACCGCTAACCAGTGAATGTGAAATAATTTCTTATACATTACCTTTGTATGTTCAAAGCTTTCACAATATATAATATACACAATATACATATAATTGTGCTCAGCGAACGTAGGGATAGAACACCACTATTTTAACCTTGCTTTTTTCCTTTTCTCACGTTTTTGCACGTGCCAGAATTTGATTCTATATGACGCATAATTACACTGCTTAAGAATTTTAGCAAGTACCCATCTCCGTGTAAAACTGTTTCCTATGTGTAATTAGGTTCATCATATACATACGAAGAGTTAAATTATTTTTTATCATATGAGAAATAATGATCTATCCATTTGTTACATATGACAAAATGGGGAGATGGAGAGGACATATATATATATAAACATTATTATTAGTTTGTACCTGTGCTTTCTATTACACACACACAAACCACAATACGTGAAACAAAAATGCTTTTGACCTCGTTTGTCCGGTTCCCCATGATTAATACGACTCCTGATTCCACCCTCTCGCCCTTTATGTCCGCTGATACATTTATTTCTTCCCCCTCCCCACCCCTCATTGTGTGTGTTCATAAATTGCACGAACAACTTTAAGATAATAAACGTTAATGATGATTTAACAGATCTGCAAAACATTTGTAAACATGCACAACAGGCAAATATGTACGCATGCATATATATATATATATATATGGAGTAAAGGTAAACATAATTTCCCGTGTATACATATACATTCTCACCACCTAGTACACAATTGTGAATTTGTGAATGCGCCTCTGCGACTTCCTCTTGAAAATTTTTTAATTTGAACAATTTTAAACGGCAAACAAGTTGTGGTAATTGTGCAGAACTAAATAAAAAAAAAAAAAAAAAAGGACACGTGTTCCGATATCCTTCAAACCCTTTTGAAAGTAATACTATACGCGCATGAGTGTGAAGATTTTTTCATATATTGTATACCCTTCTCCTTGACTTGGTCGTACGGAGTTTTTTTTTTTTTTTTTTTTTTTTTATTAACCAAAGTGTTCATATGTGAATACTAGATTTGATTATCCTTCATATCACTTCTCACTGTGTTGCTTTTTTTGCATGTGAATGTAAGAAAATCTGTAGTTTTTCTCCTATTATTCTGTTCACAATTTCTCAATTAAAGAAATCAGGATTTGGAGAAAAAAAAAAAAAAAAAAATACATTACTAAAATGGGGTTCCCGAAAAAGTTAATTTCCAATTTGTTAAAAAATTGGTCCCAATTGTTTCACCGTTTTGTATCTTCTAAAACCATTTTTGCACACACACACAAAAGTACATGTAAAAATAAATTTTATGCTTATCATATAGTTTGAGTAGAATAAAAATAATGCGAAAATGAACGTAGACAAATACTAATCACCCACTCTTCTTTTAATAAACAAATATTCCTTAAAAAGCCAAGTCGGCTGACATTTTTTACACCCACCATCGATTCTCCATTTGCATATATTTCATAAAGGTGTGCATATATATATATATATATATATATATATATGTATATACATGTACATTTATGTGCCCCGTGTGTAAGCAAATATGTAAAAGCCCCGTTATGAACAAATTCGGCGTGTCTCTATTTCGCCATGCTTTTCTTAAAAAACGAAATTTTAATTTATAACGTTACTTTTGTTAATTATTTATATATAAGATTTATTTAAATATTCTTACCCGGTGATTTTTACAAAAAAGAAATTTCTTTTCCATATATCTCATCCCACATAAAGTGTAAAAAAGTATCCCTCTTTTTTTTTTTTTTTTTTTTTTTTTCCACTAATTAATGTAAAAATTTGTAATATGTTCTTCCTATCCATTTACAATGAGGAAATTCATTCCCATTCGATAAGAAGTCATCCAGTTGGTTGTTAAGTCTATCGGGCAATCGGATTGCTAATCAGATCTATACCTCCCCCTCTAAAGCATTTACTTCCCCATGTCCAATTTCAACGCTTAAAAGACGTATATATGTAGTATAACCCTATTTCCCATTAAATCCTGATGTTCGAACAATTATTCTTTTATTTCGTTTTGAAGCATTTATATTAGAATTTTATTTAAAACAAAACAGAATGAACATTATATATATATCCATCCACTCCCTCGTAATTGGATAGGAGGAGTAAAAAAAATGAATTACTGAAACGAAAATATTTGCTCTTTAAGGAACGTAGAAAAGATTAGCATGAACATGTAGGTCAAAAAAGAAAAAAAATAAATAAACTTAGCTATGCTGAACTTAATTTATTTTATTCTATATCTATAACAAAATCGAACAGAATGTACATATTACATAACACATGTAAAAAAAAAAAAAAAAAAAAAAAAAAGCGTCACAGAGAGAATGGAAAACCGAATTTTCTTGTGTCCCGTTTTTTTTTTTTTTTTTTTTGTGTAAATATGTAAACATTGATAAGGTTAAAAAAAAAAAAAAAAAAAAAAAAATTATCACCATTTTATATTAAAATGTTACATTTGATCTATCAAAACTGAATAGCTTTTTTCACCTTTTCCCATCTGCAAGCTTCTTAATTTGATGAAGCATGTTTTTTTTTTTTTTCGGTGTTCTTCTCTTTCCCTGTTTTGTCAAAAAGATTTGTTGCCCACGAGCTTTCAGAATATAAGAAAGTTCTGCAATTAGGACCAAATGAAAATAAAAGATAGTTAATAGAGACCACATTTCAATCAAAGAGAAAAAAAAAAAAAAAAAAAAAAAAATGTAGATATGGTAAGTGAGAAGCATCTGAAATGACGGAACTAGTAGAGAAAAATACGCCATTATATATGGCAATAAGAAATGGGAACTCCATATAAAATGCCCCATTGTAAAAACCATTATTTGAACACATTTTGTTTCATATTTTTGTTATGCATGTGGACGCTAGCAATAGCTTGATGTACCCAACCAAGGCAACTTTATCACAATAAATAACATTGCTGATCGCTTCACATGCTAACTAACCTTAACATATTTCCACCATTACAGGGAAAGTTCAAGAAAACTCAAAAGATACTAAAATTGAAAAGGATAATAAACCCAAATGACAACAGAGTGAAGCAAAGTAACGGAAATGGAGTAAAAAAAAATATTAAGAAAAATGAAGAAAAAATAAAACAAGTTACTCCAATAGATAGTAATTTATTTTTTAACTATAATGAGAATTTATGTCCACCATATAATATAATACTGGATACAAATTTTATTAACACAAGTATACAATATAAACTTGATATAATAAAAGGCTGTTCAGAATTGTTACTAGCCAAATGCAATATTTACGTAACAGACTGTGTTGTGGCAGAAATGGAAAAACTGGGGCAGCGATATTCCCTTGCCCTCAAATTATTAAAAGACCCTAGATATATTAGACTGACGTGTACCCACAAAGGAACATATGCAGATGACTGTATAGTCAATCGTGTTACTGAAAGTCGATGTTACATCATTGCAACAAATGATAGGGATTTAAAAATACGGTTAAGAAAAATACCAGGAGTTCCTATTTTATATGCCAAAAATTTCAAGTACAAAATTGAGAGACTCCCGGACAATATTTTGATATAAAGAAGAAGCGCCTAAAATTGGGATGGCACAGTATGGAAGAATGGAAGTATGGCAGTGTGGAAGAATGGAAGAATGGTAGTATGGAAGTATGGTAGTATGGAAGTATGGTAGTATGGAAGTATGGAAGTATGGTAGTATGGAAGTATGGAAGTATGGAAGTATGGAAGTATGGAAATAATTTTCGCATTCCAACATTAAAACTTTTTGTTCCCATTTTGTTTCCGTTTTTTTTTTTTTTTTTTTCTTTACTTATTTCTGAAGCGTGTTACATAAAGATTGTGTGTAGATATATATATTCCCCGTGCATACCATACTAATGATTATATCCAATTTTCGAGGAAAAGGAAACGGTGGAAAGTAGGAGGCTAGGAGGATGGAAAAAAGAGCTTCTTCACCCATCCTGCTGTTATGAAAAATATTTATATGTATATATATATATTTCTTTACTTTTTTGGTTAATATAAATAATTTTTAACATTCGTTTGACCATTCACGCTATCTGTTCCCCATACCATCATTACATATATAAAATAACTAATTTGCACCCTTTTAAACAATCAATGTAAATTTACAATTTCTTTTTGAAATAGAAAAATTTTTGATTCGTCTTTTTGGAATAATTATACATACAGTGGTTTAAGAAAATCACACTGTGTAAAATCATTTACTCTTCTTCTTCATCTTTTTTTTTTTTGGTGCACATTCTGGGGTTATAAACCTATATTCCTCGGATATGACATATATATATAAAGCTGGTGGATGAATGGGGGTGACGTTCATGTGCAAATCAGTTGCAAATAAGGATTATGAAGAGGAAGTTCTTTCAGAAAAATAAGATCTAAGAAGGTACTACATTATGAAACAAGAACATAATAGGAACTTTCTTAATGACATATCACAGCTAGCTAAAAAAAAAAAAAAAAAAAAAAAAATATGAATGATCATACAAAAAGGTGGATAACATAAACCTGTTTTGTCAGAATAAAAAAAAAAAAAAAAAAATTAAATAAAATAAAATAAAATTAAAGTGAATTCAATTAATGGCTAGCTAGCTATTTTGAGCAAATACTAGCATGTGACTACCTCAACAAAAAAGAGGAAAAAGTGTTATCCTAAACCTTGCAAAATCTTTAAATCTTCTGGTATCATTGGGTAAAAAACATAGGGGGGAAAACTCTATAGGAATGTTCAAGATCTTTGCAAATTTGCAAATTAAAAGTAACAGAACCTATTTCATGTTAGTCATATGACCATATCTTAGCTTTATTTCGTTTTCGTTTTCCTGAAAAAAAAAAAGTTAATTTTTTTTTTTTTTTTTTTTTTTTTTTTGAAGTTACAAAATTACGACTTGTAACATTGGGAATTATAAAGCATTCTCCAGCTTTTTCTCTATTTCTATTGCATATCTTTTTGTTACATCAAGAAATGTCTGGGGCATATCCGTTACAGTGTTATGAATTTTCCTGTAATGATGTCTTTTGTCGTTCATATTGCCCCTAAACAGATTGGCCCGAATGTATGAACAACAACCAATGTTACTATTGGATATGGTGCCTAACGAGGTAAAGAAATGAGGATTGTTGTAGTGCTATCCGATATGAGGGAAATTCTTCATTCCTTATCTCTCTTCATATGCATATGGGCTTGTGAATGACCATGCATAGTTGACGAGACAGAATGAAAAGGTTGAGGAAGGAGGGTATGTAGAATGCAAATGCACTACAATTAAACAGATGACTTCTAATAAAATCATACGAAAAAAAGGACTTACATCAAAATAATGTAAAAATAGTTTAAAAATAATGTAAGGATAAAATAAAGATCCCATATAGGACGCACAATGAATAACCACGAACAACACTTACATTTATAGTCAAAGTAATTTTGATCTCCTATCGTACGGACATTTGTTATGTAAGTTCCAGAACGGAATATATTGTAATTTCCAATGTACATGTTATCATATGTACAGTTAATGATTGTTACATTATCCTCAAAGAGATTGTTGTCACCAATGTGTATATGTCCGTGCTTAGAAATGATGCGGCATCCAGGAAATAAAATATTACCATTTCCTAAAATTATGTTATTGTCTTGGTTGGCTAGAAGAGACGAAAATTTTTTGACTTTTTGTTCCTCCCTTTTTTTTTCATTTTCCACAAGGAGATCTTTTTCAACAATGGCTTTTTTTTTTTCATCTTTTTTCCTTTCATCCTTTTTCCTTTCATCCTTTTTCCTTTCATCCTTTTTCCTTTCATTCTCCTTCTTTTCATTCTCCTTCTTTTCATTCTCTTTCTTTTCATTCTCATTCTTTTCATCCCTTTTCCTTTCATTATTTTTCTTTCCATATTCAAATGTATTTCTACATGCCAGAAACATTTTGTTCCTACAGCTACAGCTTAACACAAATTGTGTAATGTACCTGTCCACATGTCGCTGTAATAGTTTCCTTTTTGATTTGAATGAATTTATATCTACCTCTGAACAAGAAGAAATAATATAATCCAAAAAAAATCTGAAGAGACAGTTTTTATTTTTTTTATTATATATATAGTTTTTATTTTCTCTTAAATTTTTCATTAATTTTTTATTTTCTTTATATGTTAGTTCTTTCCATATTTTTTTATTTTTTAGTTTATTCATTTGAATACTTACACATATCTTTTTATTCTTGTAATATATTTTTCTCACTTTCTTTTTATCATTTTGTGTATTTCCATTAATCGTTTCGTTGTATTCTCTAGCACGCTTTAAGAAATTTTTTATTGCAGTTTTGTTAATCCAGCAGGTTCTTTTTAAGTGTCCACCTTCTTGTTCAGATTTTTTTGCATCTTTGTCTGAAGGAATAGGATAGTAATGAATTATGACGACTAAACGGGGTGATGATTAGGACAGCATGGGAATAATAAAAAATAAAATAAAATAAAAAGGAAAAATACATCCTGGTCTACCCTGTTTTTCGTTGTATACACATCATTTTGAGAATAAGTAGAAAAAATCTTAGCACCTTTTGATGTATTCACAGGGATATATGAACAACAACTAATTAGGGTTTATTTCCCCTTGAAGAAATTTTACACTTTCATATTAACCCCTTTTTGTGTACTTTTTTTTTTTTTTGGGCTTACCGGGTTTGTACCACTTTCCATCAGTTCTGAGAAAGGGTGGAATATCGTCTGAAAAATTGCTCGAGAAATTACTCATCGATTCATATGTCTCATTAAATGCATTCTCATTTAAATGACAAATGGTGTTCAAGTAAGAGCTCAAGGGGGATGAATTTATAGTCATATGTGATTTGAATTTCTTATAATAACATAGAAGTTGGGGCTTAGGTGAAATGGCATTATCAATTTCGTTATCTAATGAAGAATCATGATCATTTCTCGAATGTCCCTCTTCTTGACAAATCGAGTTGCATGTTGCATCGTTATCACTAGTTCCGCTTGGTATCGATTTGAATTCAAAATGAGAATTTGAGCCTTCACGTGAGTTTGTCGTCGAAGTTGCTAGCAAATTGGCGTACGAATTCGAGCATGAATTGATGCAGGATTGAAAACATGAAGCGATGCAAGAATGGGAACCAGAATGAACCCTCGAGTGGTCACTTGAATATTTGCAGAAACCCCAGTTGCTTAATTGTCGTTGATTCGTATTAAACTTCCTAAATATGTTGTTTCCCTCAAGTGCTGTATTTTTTCCAGACGCCAATTTTTTAAATTTATAGACATACTCACTTAGAGAATTTACCCTTTTATACGGATTTAGCTGCTGTGTCTTTATGGAACTATACGAGTCTGATGTTGATGTTATAATTGAAAGCGAACCTAAGATGCTATTAGATTGCTTCTCTTCATTGCTCGAACTGTGAGACACATCAGATGCATTTTTTTGATCTCCTTTAGGCAAAATTCTTTTTTTTTTCTTTAAATCACTCGTGTTCAAATTTAGGGAAAACAGCTTCACTAATTTGTCACTCATTTTTTCCAGTTGTGGCAAAGGGCTTTGGTGAAAAAAAAATAAAATAAAATTAATAGAATGTGACAAAATATGAAAAAACTGATAAAGCATGTCAAAAATGACAAAATGTGATAAAGCATGTCAAAAATGACAAAATGTGATAAAGCATGACAAAAAGGGATATAACAAGACAACAAGTGATGTATCATTATAGTAAATTCAAAACAGCTGTGAATAACCGCTATGTAGGTCAAAACAAGAAATTAGAAAAAAAAGAATGTATATTTCGGAGGTAAGTCAAGTTAAATACTCCCTATACCCCACTAGCGATTTCAATATAGACGTCTAGATTAAGGTGATCCTTATTATATGAATTAAATTTTGTTGTACTAAACAAGGGGAAGAAAGAAAATAAAAAAATTCGGCTTCATGTTACACACACGCAAAGGAGCACGTTTATGAGGAACAAATTTGTTAATCCCAATTTCTGTGTGAGGATTAATCGCAAGGCAGTAGACAATTGCTTGGAAATGAGGAAAACATATTTATAACAATTTTCTCACAAATACACTTATATAAGTACGTGTATAATATACATGTTTTCATAACGAACACAAATCTCATTGCATCCTTTTTTTTTTTTTTTTTTTTTTTTTTTTTTTTTTTTTTTCTTTTTTACAAAAAAAAGTTTTTTCTAAAAAAAATTGCATCTTTTTTTTTTTTTTTTTTTTTTTTTTTTTTTTTTTTTTTCCTGTCTACATAAAGAACTTCTATGCTAAAGAAAATGGAACAAACACACACCAATGAAAAACATTATATCCCTTTCACCACCTTTTAAGTTATACTCGTTTAATGTAACAGAAAAATTCTTAAAGTGTACGAAAACCTTTTAGTAAAGCTAGCTGTATTCTAGTAAAAATTTCATCCATACTTTTAAGACATTTGTGCAGTAAATAAGTCAATATCCATGTTGTACCTAATAAAGCAGTTTTGGCTTTTTTTTTTTTTTTTTATTTTTGCATTTTTCTTATATTTACCCATATTGTCCATTTTGTCTGAATGTTCATATCTTTTTTTTTTTTTTTTTTTTGCTTTTTTCTTATATTTATCCACATTGTCCATTTTTGCCTGATCATTCATAATTTTCTTTTTTATTTCCTTTTTGTTGTCCGGAAGCAGAAAAATGGGAGCATGTATGATATACCAGAGTCTATACAGCTGTTACTCACAAATGAGTTCTAATACTTTTTTTTCTTTTTCTTTTTTATTTTCCCTTTTTCTATTTTTTCTTTTTAATTATTTATTCGTCCTTGTGAAGGAAAAAATTTCTTGTATATAGAGGGTTGGAAGAAAAAAATTAGAAAAACAGATTTTTCGTTAAATGTATATATATTAAGTTCTAGTGCATAAAAAATTAACATGGAATATAAAAAAAATGTAATGAATAAAAGGGCGTGTAAAAAAAAAAAAAAATATATATGTATATATATATATATATATAAAACTGAATGGATAATATGATATAATGTAATGGATAAAATACAATATAATAGAATGTAAAGGATAAAATATATTATATAAAAATATATAATGAATGAAATAAAATAACAGTATAATTGAAAGTTGAAAGGAATGTAAATGGGAAGGGTTCATGGAAATTTTACGATTTAAAATTTCTCTTCCCAATTATTCGATTCATTTTTTTTTTTTTTTTGGCACGTCTTTTTTTTTAACATACGTATGTATATATATATATATATATATATATATGTATATAAATATACATATGTATGCGCGTGTATGTACATAAATGTGGATACGAGCATTAATATATGTTGGTACATATACTCACATGTATACATGTTATGCATACACGCCCTCACACACACATATACACGTAACACTTAAACATAAAAATAAGCCCGAGGAGTAAACATATAAATATGTGTATATATGTGAACGTGTATATATTATATATACTCATTCATACAATATGTTACACCTTCTCAAGCAGATATACATTCTTAAAATGAGTGCTTCCCCTCATGCAGTTTAATGGAAAAAAAAAAAATATATATATATATATACACGAACTTATGTATATACGTATGCATGTGTACACACGTGAGTACATGCATATATCTGAACTTCGACTTATGGAGATATACATATATATATTCTTTAAACGCATTTTCAACTTTTAAGATTTGCTAAAATCTCATACGGCCCCATAGTTTTCCTTATATCGAAAAATAGTGCATTTTTTTGTACGATATAAAACATAAATACACATAATCCATGTTATTCTATATGCCTACATAATATATATATGATTATGCACACACGCACTTCAAATGGGGATGACTATTTTTATTCTAGACCTTCATCCTTGGATTTTTCTGAACGAACCATAAGGGGGGTATAGAGAGGAGGAAGGGGGGGGGGGGGGGTAAATTAATCAAAATGGTCAACATTGTATAATATAAAATATTTCAAAAGAATCAAAATTGGCATGTCATGCAAAAATATACATATATGTCAAAGAAATTCCATTAATATTCATAAATAATTCAGACATAATGGACACATGGGATGAGCCAAGTGGGCCACATTGCTTATGTATACATTCATTGCATTTACAAAAAGGTCATAATATATATGCAATGTGTGTAATATACCTTCGGTCTGATCTCCTTGTAAGTCTGATGTCCATAAGGTTAAGTTGTCTCGTAATAATTGCATGATCAACGTGGAATCCTTATAAGAATCTTCACTTACATTGTCAAATTCAGTGATGGCATCGTCGAAAGCACGCTTAGCCATTTCACAAGCTTGATGTGGTTGGTTTAATATTTCATAAAAGAAAACAGAATAGTTCAATGCAAGACCTAAACGTATTGGATGTGTTGATGGTAGTTCATTCTCTGCAATATCAGTTGCCTTCTGATAAGCTTCTTGTGCAAAATTAGATGCTTCTTTTTTTCCTTCGTCACATGAAAATTCGCTAATATAACGATAATAATCTCCTTTCATCTTGTAATAAAATACTTTACTTTCGCTTTCTGATGTGTTTGGTATTAATTTCTTCGTCAAAAGATTTAAAATATCTTGGCATATATTGTTTAATTCTTCTTCTACTTTTTTTCTATATGTTGCAGCAATATTTTTGTTATGAACATTTGCTTTGCTCATTTCTTTCTGTTCAACACTTGAAATTATTCTCCACGAGGCTCTTCTCGCTCCAACAGCGTTTTTGTATGCAACGGACTGGAATGAGAAATTCACAAAAAAAAAAAAAAAAAAAAAAAAAAAAGGGGGGTGAGGGAGAAAATCGTTAGTCATAAATAAAGCGAGAAAATGGTTAGAAAAGATACATTCATTGATGGTGATTTATCTCTCAAATGCATACTACCAGAGTTACGTTTTCATTTCGATGCATAGGAACAAAAATGTAACATGTTCTACAATTGTTTATACAAATATGGTCAAAATAAAAATATACACACATATGGAGAAATATTGAGAGAGTTCCAGGTTTATGTATCCTCTCTTGACATACCAATAAATTTCTCTCCTCGACAGTTAATTCATCCTTGTCATTATTTACGCATTGTTCAACTAGGGTTCTCATCGCATCGGCCATTTCTGTAAATAAGGTGAATACAAATGAGGGAATAAAAAAAAAAAGGAAATAAAAAAAAAAAAAACAAAAAAAGGAAATAAAAAAAAAAAACAAAAAAAGGAAATAAAAACCTTTTTTATATACACTATTTATGCTTCCTTATTACACTTGGAAGAGTTCTAATTGTGTACAATTTTAATGCAAAAAATAAAATGTATTATGAACAAGGGGAAAACAACAGATCCTTTAAAATTCAAAAGTAAAAAAAAAAAAAAATATTCCTTTACACAAATATATCGTTCATCATATGGGCAAACAAGAATATTTTTTCGCTTAATACACACATGAACTGTTACACAGAATGGATAATAATGCAAGACATATACTTTACACCATTTCGATAGGTGCACATGTAATGAAGGGGTAAACGGATGTGTGGGAAAAAAAGAAAAAAAGAAAAAAAAAAAAATGGAAGAATAAACGTAATTCCCCTTAACACATTACACATATTATAAAAGAATAATACGTGCTACTTTGTCGATTCGTGCGAATATGAATAATCGCTTTCATTAAAATAGGCGTGCTTGCGTGTGTGTGTGTGTGTGTGCGTGTATATATATAGGGAACGTTAATTGCATTCGTTTTCCCTCATTTTCATTGGTTTTCACTTTTTCATTTTCCCTCCTATTTTTTTAAGAGTAGTCATACCATCATATCTTTCAGCTTGTTCAGCTAACTTAGAGCGATAGGTACAATCAGACCTCAACTGCTTTAAGTCATCGGATGTTGCCATTGTTTGATTAAATATAGGTTATGTGAATATCTTTTTCACTAGAAATTGGGTTGGCTCACACAGGGAAGAACGTATATTTTTGTTTTATTTTTGTTTTATTTTTGTTTTATTTTTGTTTTATTTTTGTTTTATTTTTGTTTTATTTTTGTTTGATCTCGTTTGATTTTCGTTTTATGTTTGTTTACGGAAGTTTGCTTATGCAAAAATATGTGTATAAATACTCGTGTTTTCGAAATTGCGCGCAAATATTTGAATTTACTAAATTTAGAAAAGCACAGTAAAAATTAAATTCAGGTATACGTTAAGCAATGTATATGCAAAAACATTCATGTATGTATTGTTTCTTTTGGGGGGTAAGAGGAGTGAAGGGAAGGGGTGGGGGGTTTTCCTTTTTGTTCATATATTGCAATGTATATAGTATGTATAAATATATGTTTGTGTATATATGTTTGTGTATATACGTTTGTGTATATACGTTTGTGTATATATGTTTGTGTATATATATGCTTGTGTATATATTATATATATGTATATATATATGCTTTTTTTTTTTTTTTTTAAGTTCCTTTTTAAGAGTCAAAAATAATATGTAAACACAGCATTCAAATTTTTAGGTTTGTGATTTCGATTCTCAAGTCTGCGTGAAAAAAAAAAAAAAAAAAGTGACATAAAATTGTACATAAAGTAAATTTTTCACAAAAACATAAATATAGCATATGTGGTACAATACGTGGTGTATGTTTTTTGAAAAAGTGGAAGAGGGAAAGAAAAAAGAAAAAAAAAAAAAAAAAAAAAAAAAATTCAATCATGACGAGAAGAAGCTTAAAATAAAAAAAAAAAAAAAAAAGGAATGAAATGTATACATATGTGCATGTATATATATATATATATATATATATATATATTTTTTTTTTTTTTTTTTTTGTAAGTGTTTATGCAAATGAATATAACATATATATTTGTTCATATTACATATTACATGTATATGTACATTTGTATGTGTATGCATATATGTACACAATTGGTGGGGTAATAAAAGGGTTTAAAAATATAATTACGATAAAGCAGGTGTGGTATGAAAGACTGTTAAAGGAGGGACTGATAAAAATGAGCGTGATGTGATGACATAAGTGGGTAAGGGGCAAAGTGCCACACAAAGTATAAAAATGTACGCAATAAAATGTGAGCGCAAATATTATATATATACACTTTAAGTGTACGCGTAAATAAACCTTGGTCGCATAAAAAGCACGAAACTGTTCGGGTGAAAAATGTACGTATAAAAAAAAAAAATGGTCACGAGAAATATGATCATGAAAAAAAAGTGCGTGTAAAAAAATATTCGCCTGGGGTGTACGCATATGATTGGAGTATGCACTCCTCACATATATGTGAAAAGATGGACTTGCGAAATTCAAGCTATGCAAATTAAAATTTTTATTCTTGTCATACATTTCAAAGTGCCTTTACCTTTCATTCCATTCCACGTACATCACTCTGTTCATATTCATTCTGTTTCACATTTTCTATTTTATGTCTTCTACTTTACATCGTCCTATTTCATTTCATTTTATTATCAATTTTGTTATTCATTTTGTTATTCATTTTGTTATTCATTTTGTTATTCATTTTGTTATTCATTTTGTTATTCATTTTATTATTCATTTTATTATCCATTTTGTTATTCATTTTATTATCCATTTTGTTATCCATTTTATTTATTTATTTTTTTTTTTTTTTATTCACCTCTTTGCCTTTACCGTTTTTACACCCTTATCCTTATGCACCGCATACTATAAAAAATGTAATAATTTTTTTTTTTTTTTTTACTATTTTTGCTCGTTGGGATTACTACACATATGGGAACTTGTTACCTCCAAAACATTTTTTTTTTTTTTTATCAATAAATGTAATGTGTGTGAAAATGTTATATAAGGTTTAAAAGCGCAACTATTTTAATTTTTACATAAACTTTTTCATATAGTCTCACCAAATCCAAACGTGTATTAGGTACATTTAATATATACGCTCTATTACACTGTTGCACACGTGTTGCATACATGCACATTTTTTTGTTACTTTTAAATGACCCTCAAGATGGAATTTATAAATATTGTACCACATTATAACAGCACTCTAATACCATTTTGATAGCACTACAACCACTCCTCAACCGCGTTCCAACCACGTCTCAACCATGTTTAAGGTTTAAAAACTGATATTACTTTAGTGCTCTCTTATTTCCTAGTATTTAATTTTTTAATTTACTATATCCCCTTCCTTTCCATGTCCGTGTGTAAAACTGGTCTCACGCTTTTTACATACCCTCGGGACAGCTTTCTTTTTTTTTTTTTTTTGCATACCTGCTCGATTTTTTCCACGAACGAAACTGCACATGGTACAGGTGTTTCATAAACAAACATATATATGTTACATGTGTATAATACTTTGCTCTTTTCTGGTCATCAGAGGTAGTTCCTTTTTTTTTTTTTTTTTTCTTTTTCCTCTTTTACTTCGATCATACATGTTTGCAAAATTTTGAATATAAAAATTATTATTTCAGCACCGAAATGAGCAATATATAAGATGTAGCACGAATCAACATGACATCACTACTGAACCAGGGTCCATCATTGGGAAGGACAACCTTTTCGGACACCTTACACGTTCATATATATGTACATGTACCTTTGTATATTCATTGGTATGTATTCATAACAGGTACTTTTTTTTTTTTTTTTTTTTTTTTTTTTCTCCCTTTTTTACATTTGTTAGCCGTTAAGAACTACATTTCAGCAAAGAAAAACGTATTTCAAAAGTGCTGCTACCATTAGGTTTGAATTTTATTTTTTTTTATTTCTTATGCAGTTAGAGCATAGTTTTTTTTTTTTTTTTTTTCCTCGTTTGTTCATACGATATAGAAGTTTTGCCTATAAATTTCTGACCGTTCAGGTGAAAATACCTAAACACGCTTAGTTCAAGTTTGTGGGTTGGTAGAACAAAGATATTAAACTCAAATGTACCATAACGCATATACATAGTTACTGTGGTTTCACATTTTACATATCATTGTGCATTCCTAAATTTATATGCAAAATAGGGTTTAAAAATATATATTAATTTCCCCAAATCCCTTTTTTTCCTCTATAAGTGTACATATTTAAGTAATTCACTGGATATTTCATGTGGAGCTACGTTAACGTATACACATCACTCGTACACATATATATATGCGCACCAAAAAGGTGAAAATATGAAAGTATGGAATATCTTTTCATAAAAAACACACATACACATATGTAATATATATATATATATATATATTATATATGTGTATATGTGAACCACTGTAAACATAACCTTTCGGATTGCAACATTTTAATGGCGTGTGCATTCCACTACCGGAGCTATGTGATTCTTTCCAAAAATAAAAAATCTACAGCTCATCAAAAAAAAGAAAAAAAAAAAAAAAAAACTGGCAAGACGAAATTATGAGTTTTTTAACCTTCTCCTTCCATCATCATGCCACTGATTTGTCACTATTTGAAGATATTCATGAGGTCTGGCATTTTTCCCCTACTCCCCTTTTGCTAGTTAATAAAATAGGCAAATATTCGTGTCAATGATGAAAGGGGATATTATATCTGTTTTAGTCAGTGTGAATATAAAAATACGTTTGCACATGTACGCACAGGGTATAACACACGAACGATATATTTAAAAAGGTACCTATTCAAAATGAAAGACGCAAATTTTAATTGCCGTTTTATTTGAAAACTAGGATTAACAAAAACACCAAATAGGATGTGATATTTTTTTTTTGGGAAAGGCTTTTTTTTTTTTTTTTTTTTTTTCAAGGTACTAAAATGATACACTAAACAGTTTTCTTCAAAATATGAATTGAATCAGAGTAACTACTACATTTTTTTTTTTTTTTTCACGCGTGCTAAAACAATTTAATATCTTTAAAAAAATTGTTAAATGTGATTTTTTGTTAACAATATTACGAATTATTTTTATTTTTTCAAAAATATAAAAAATCAAGTTTGAGAAATGGATGCAATATCAGAGTGTTCCCATTAAAAACAGCTATGAAAAAAAACTTGGAAATTTAATGCATTGTAAATAATCAATTTGATCCATTTGAACGTAGAAAATATACATAAAAAAAAAAAAAAAAAAAAAAAAAATGGAAAAAGATATACATGAAAAAGCAACACAAAAGTGTGACAAACCAACATAAATACAAATACAATTAAAAAAGTTTTTTCACAGACAAAAAAACATGCAGCTAATTAGCAATCCTATTCCATAGGTCGAAGTTAAAATATTCACGAGCATTTAGTGTCAAAACTTTTGCTAGCTTCATAAGAAATGTATACCCCACTCCAATCTTATGAAAAAATGTGCGCAATCAGTGGGAATTCTCCCTCACCGGAAAAAAAGAAAAATATACATGAACAGAGAGGAGACAAATGATTGCACACAGAAACAATAGATCATGCATACACAAGTAAAAATTTTCATAAAAATATGTTAACCCCAATAGAGGGTAATAAGATAGGGTGTGTGTGCGTGTGTGTGTGTGTGTGTGTGTGGGGGGGGGGGGATATATAAAAAGCGCGATTTAGAAAAAGTACTAATGAATTGAATTGCCTATAGGGTTTTTATTAAATGGTAAGGATAATATGTCTTGCATTTACCATTCAGACGTGTAGCTTCTTCTCTGAAGCACTCTAATGTTAAACAAACCGAATGACACAATTTACTTATTGTTCCATGCATACACGTGTAGACAACAGAAGGTGGATAGACAAAATGAGATATTATCATTAACACTGTAATGAAAGACTATTGCTTGTTTCTGTACAGACATGTTTCATATATATTTCCTTCACCTTTTACACCACCTAAGCTCTTCACAAGTTCTGTTATATCATTTCCTTTAAGCTATTGGTTAGGTACTTTTCCATGCTAATGTTCCTCATTTTTTTACTTTCACAGTGCAACTGAAAAATGGAAAAAAAGGAAAAAAAAAAAAAAAAAAAAAAAAAAAAAAGGTTATATGAATACAGCTAAATAGGAATAACTTGCCCCATGCAATTTTTTCTGCTGCTAAATTTGCAATGAATGCGAATATTATTTTGTTTCATCTGGTTATACTTGCATTTATGTATCTATGTATATTCATTTATTTATTCATTTATTCGTTCATTTATTCGTTCATTTATTCGTTCATTCATTCGTTCATTTATTCGTTCATTTATTCGTTCATTTATTCGTTCATTTATTCGTTCATTTATTCGTTCATTTATTCGTTCATTTATTCGTTCATTTATTCGTTTATTTATTCGTTTATTTATTCATTCATTTATTCATTCGCTTATTCATTTATTTATACACATTTTGTGGTAGTTACCCGTTTGGCCAATTCGTGCGTATACAAATCAAAGGACCAGTGCGCTCTAGAATCAGTTGTGAAGTAAAGTAAACATAAGACATGACTGAGTAAATTTAAAAAGCTTTCATACGTTTCGTTGTTTCCTGCAGTATTAGTTCCTTCCTGGGTTGTGTGATTTTTGAAGAATGTTACAGGAAGAGTGTTATTATTACTTGAACTGTTTTTTTGCAAATTATCTGTTAATTCCATTTCTGTTGACTCATTTTCCACCTTAATCTTATTTTTTGTAATTTCCAGATTTTTTTTAAAAATATGATTTAGAATATCACAGTACTTATTGTTAAGGAATATATAGTCCATTTTTTCTTCAGACGATTTGTGTTTCATTTCAACTGGTTCATTAGTAGTTGATAAATCTGAATGATCAGAATTTTTTTGAACATTTCCCATATCTTTTGTTGAGAGTGAGGGAACGTTGTTTTTTGTAAGCATGTAACCACAGCTATCAGTTGTTTTTGCACTTGCAAAGGTTTTATTTGCATCCAAAAAATGATCACATACGTCTAACTCTCCATGTGAAGAATTTAATGAGGCCTTCGAGTTTATATCAGAGATGTCTAAATCGAATAGATATAAAAATTTTTTTAGAATGCGTAGATACAAAGTATATTTATCATCGTAATTATTTAAATAGGTAAAAATGGAATTTTTTTTTTTTTTTTTTATTAATGAATTTTCATAAGTCATAAAATTTCTGTCACAACAACATGTGCTATGCCTTTGGTCATTATTTGTACAATATTGGAAAGATAATTTTTTTTCATGACATGGGATATTTATAGAGTTATGTTTCAAATCAATATGTTTGTGCATCTTCTTCCCAATGGAAACGGGGTCGATATTTTTAAGATTCTGAATCTGTATCTGATTCTGATTTTGATTCTTATTTGATGTGGAATTGAAATAAAATGAGCATGAGTTGTTGAATCCTTGTTGAAGGGAATTTGTCTTCTTTGTATTATTTCTTATCTGATTTTGACCTTTGAATGATCCATACTGAATTTTTTTAACTATAGTGACATTAGGATAAGGAGGAATATCTATTTTGCTTGAAAATGGTATAAAATATTCTTTGATTTTTCTCTGTTCTGCTAATCCATGTAAGTTTGGACAGTAGTATCTATTACAATTAGCATTTTTAAAATATTCACATCTTTTCGTTTTATAGACTAGTGGATGATAATCTATTTCTTCTTTTGTATGTGCTAATGGGCATTCAACACCTAAAGGACATTTATTTATATTTTTTTCTTCAATATATTTGTAAAAATTATTGTTTACACTCCCATCTTTATTTGTTAAATGTATGGAATTTCTAAAAATATTTTTTATTTTTTCTTTATCTTCTTCGCTTTCGTTCTTTTCTCTTTTACCAAAAGGGCATGATACTGGTATATATCTCAAGTAAGATGGAAGTGAAATGTAATATGGACACCTCCTAATCCATTCTGCACTATGGCTGTACTGACATCTGTCTTGGCCAAATTCGCATGAACCCTTAACTATCCTTAGACACTGTTTTGTTCGAAATCGATAAAGGTCATCCTCGCTCAAAAGGGGTGTGCACGCCATTGGGACAGCCCGAGCAATTGGAGTGCAAAATGTCGATGCAGATGTCGGAGCGGATGTCGGAGCGGATGTCGGAGCGGATGTCGGAGCAGATACTGGAACAGAGCACGAAGCAAGATGTTACTGTGTATGTGTATGTTACTGGGTATGTGTATGTGTGTTGAGGGAGCAGGGAGTTCATAAAAACGTACGCTTGCAGTGCGATGTATGAGTTTTTTTCCCGTGGTAAGCTCTTAATTGGGTAGAACAGGGAAATTTCTCAAAATGGAGAAAACTCAAAATGCTGAGGTCATAAAAAAAAAATTAGGGAACAATACGCGCACCCGCTGAATGCCTACAACGCCCATTATTATCTTGAACGGGAATGGGGAATGAAAGAAAAAATTAAGAGGCATCATAAAATGTCATCAAGTTTCTTATGCTCCAGGTGTGCTAACCAAAAAGAAAAAAAAATAAATTAAATAAAATAAAAAAATTATCACATGTGTGTAAAATAGAACATGAGTAAGAAAAAAACCCAAAAAAAAAATAAATAACAAACAAACAAAAAAAAAAAAAAAGATTTTCGACTTGTAAAAGGTAGAAAATAAAATACAGTTGAATCAAACATAAGTTTATCCCTATAACTCTTGTTTTGTGCACGAGAAAAACGCAAAAGATGAAAAAAAATATGAAACAATTTTAAAAGAAGAAAAAGATGGAGAAGTTGGAAATCCCATTTTTAAAACAGTGTGGAATAAAAAAGGTGTTTAAATTTAAAAATAGTCACTTTCTTTCCTGTTATTTCACCAGTAAATGTGTGCAACTGATGTGACAGTTTCTGCGAGGTTGCTTAAGAACGAAAAAAAGGGGTTGTTTTGTATGGGATCTTTTAAGGAGGTTTCAGGTGTGTGACTAATTCCAGGAGCAAATATTTTCCTTCTTATTCTCGTAAAATTTTAGTTTAAATTGTTCCTTTTTATCAAATTTTTTTAATTTAATTTTTTTTTTTTTTTGTTCTATTTTGTTATACTTTTTTTTTTTTTTTTGGGCTCTTTCTGGGTTTCGTTTTTTCTTTGTTAAATTTTTTTTCCGGCAAAATTTCCCTTTTACTGCATAATTTTTTTAATTTTTTATTTTTTCTTCTTAATTTTTTCTTAATTTTTTCTTAATTTCTTGTTTTTTTTTATTTTTTTCTTTATGCCACTTGACAGTTGAGGTACAGCGGGGAAATTAAAAGGAACAAAACAGAAAAAAAAAAAAAAAATTGATGCTCTACGCACGCGATGATCCACGACAGTTGTAAGAACGTAAGGAACTAGTAGATATAGAATGGGGGAAATTGTGTAATTCATATATTTTCCCTAAAAAGGGAAAAATATTTTGAAATTTTTTTTTAGATTTATGTAATATTTTGTTAAAAAGCAAAGAAAGAGAAAATTTCTCACTTTTACGACAACATTTTTTCTTTTTATTTTTCAAAATCATTCGCCCAAATATCATCACGCATGAGGGTTTAAAGTTAAACACGTCCCTCCTCTCCTCTTCGTTCGGGATAGTGCCATTCGTAAAATAAAAGGAAATTAAAATGGGCCAATTTGGCCAAATTGGCCAAATGGACCAAATAGGCTAAATGAGCGAAATGGGTTAAATAAACCATGTGAACAAAAAATTAACCGTGTTTACATAAAATATATATAATAACATTTCCCTCCATTTGGGTCATCCCCTATTTGCTTTATTAGAATTGCGAGAAATTTTCAACACACATCATCTGTGGAAAAGATACACACCTAGGGGTGTGCAAATTCTCTCCACCCACGCTAGCTATTTAAAAAAAAAAAAAAAAAAAAAAAAATCTGACTCGTACATACAAAAAATGCATAAAACTAGCTAATTTATCATAATTTGAGAATAAGAAAAAAAAAAAAATAAATAAAATAATAAAAAATAAAATAAATAGTTCACAAGTTTTACCTTGCTCGAGAATAATTTTTTATTATATGTAAAAATAGCCAAACTTTTCATGATAAGTATAAGGCTAAAGGAAAATGTAAAAATGTTGAAGTGGTAAAAAATGAAACTATTATAGAACTGGCAACTTAAGTTTCCTATTTGCTACCGAGAATTAACAATTTTGTATTATGTTACTAATCTTATAAATTCCGTTATATATTCATGTTTATTTTTGATGCATTGTGTGAATTAGGATTAGAAAAAATAACTTCACTCCTTTTCCTTTTTTTTTTTTTTTTTTTTTAAGAAAACCTTTTTTTAACATTTTATTCTACTGTGAAAGAGATACAAAAGAAAAAATTTATTTACCCGCAGGATTATTACTTATACATCATCCGAGATTTTGAAAAGTAGCAATTGTTTACACATGTGGTTTGGTGCCGCTTCTGTTTTTTTTTTTTTTTTTTTACTGTGTAATACCAATTTTAAAATATGGCCATTTTTTCAAAGTTATTTTCTATCCTTTTCTAAATTCCTTAATTTTGAAATAGTTTGGTAAAAAAGACATAAATATGAATGAAATTATGAGAATATGTGTAGAATGATATATAAAATAAATAACATTTTTTTTTTTTTCAATCTGGGAATATATTTCAAAATAAACAAAACTGGAAAAATTGTGAATTATCAAATCATCGAGGGAACGAATAATCACGTGTGAAGTCACTTGGCTTTATACAATATTGTCTGTCGTAAGAATATACGTAGAAATTTACAAATTTAAAAAAAAAAAAAAAAAAAAACATGTACATAATAAAAATAGTGGCATACAGTGCTCGTGTGCAGCTAATATCATAAGGTTTCTTCCATGTCAATAAAGAGGAGTTATAATGTCCGTATGAATTCAATTTCCATATGGATAAAACACAAGAAAACGAAAGAGAACACATGAATGCAAACATGTAAAAATGTCAAATCATTAATTGCAAATGAAACGAAGAGGAAATCATGTTGTGAAATACTAAAATGCGGGTGATAGGGGCCTGTTAAAGCCACCCCGTCTGTTCATATACTGTCTATATTTCCTTTTTGTTCTTCTATTAATTCCTGATAAATCCGTTTGATTATGACATTTATTATCTGTTGTGCTGAATTCAGTTATACCCATAACTCTTTTTAGCATTTCACTTTCAGATAATTCTTCCTTTTCACTTTCATCTGAGGCGTCACTGTAATTTTTATTTTCATTCTCTCGTAATGCCGTATTACTATTTTTGTCCTTTTCTCTTAAATAAAAATTATCTTCATTACTACTGTTTTTTGTGGATTTATTTTTGCTATCTATATTTCCATATTGGTTAAGTGCATTGTCAAAGTTAGGTTCTCCAGTTTTCATCTGACCATGTGCATATTTTCCATTACTTGTGCCATCGTTGTATATTCCTTCGCTACCTACAGAATCATATTTTCTTCCTCTCTTTTCATGATTTCCATATTCCATAGAACTCCCAATGCTCTTCCTGTCGTATCTTCCACTTGACAACCTCCTTATGCTCCCCTCTCTTTCTCTATGTCTCTTCCTGCTTCGACTTCGATGTCTGTGTCTGTCTCGATCTCTGTGTCTGTGTCTGTCTCGATCCCGATCTTTGTGTCTATGTCTGTGCCTATGTCTATCTCTGCCCCTGTTCTTATCGCTACTCCTATCGCTGCTTCTATCTCTGCTTCTGTCCCTACTTCTGTCCCTACTTCTTTCTCTGCTTCTGTGCTTGTGTCTGTCCCTACTTCTATGTCTTCGTCTGTGTCTACTCCTGCTTCTGCTACTTCCGTCACTACTACCACCCCTTCTTCTAACCTTGCGTCTATGCCCATCTGAAGCCCTTTGCCTTTTCCTATACGAATCTGAACTTTCATCAGTATTCATTATTTCGTTAATACCATCAATAAACATTTTTGACTTGTCGTTTTTCCCTTGGTCTTTTTTCGAGGCGTGCATGTCAAGAAATTTCAAGTCAGTACTATTACGTTGAGCATCAATTGATGTCTGATTTAACATTCCATCGTTTCTATTTTTAAATACATCGGTTAACTCGTTTTGGATATATTCCCTATCAATGCTATTGTCCATTAGGGTTTCATTTTTTCTCCTACCCTTGGTGAATTCATCCTGAATTTCAGATTGTGCTTTATTACCATGATCGTTGTTTATTTCTGTCGAATTTTTTTCATCTGAATTTTCATTTTCTCGATCTACAGTTGAAGGTTCATTTGTTTTGTTTCTACTTTTGAAAAAGGAATTGAACATGATTAGAACATTGTATAGTTTTTCATGCACATCATTTGGTATGCGTTATGATGTTAATTTGGGGAAAACGGAAAAAAAAAAGGGACAAAAGTAAGAAAAAAAAAAAAAAAAAAAAAAAAAAAAACTGCTTTCTTTTTTTCTCTAATTAAAATGCTATTATATTTCCACATACAAATTTTTTTTTTCTTCTTTTCTTTTCTTTTCCTTTCTCTTTTTTTTTTTTTTTTTTTTTTTTTTCTTTTTTATATTTTATTTATCTCCTTTGTACGCCATTCTGTATTCATTAAATTTGCAAACTTGTGACCTTCATTTTGGCATGCTGATGTGCATCTGTTCAACTAGTCAGAACATTTGTTTATGCACAAGTTAATTGGACTTGCATTTAGAGAAGTTCAGAGTGTTTACTTTCTATGATTTTTTGGCCCCTCCAGCGTTGAATGTGATAAATGCTTATGCACGTGTGTTGCATCTAGGTCAATTTGGGTACATATATATATATGTATACTTATACTTTTTTACGGAGCAATTGAACAATAGGCTGATGGCAAAACCACTGAGGCAAAAAAAAAAGAACAGGGTAGGTTTAAGCTTTACTTTTTCTCCTCCTTTAATGCGATAAGAATGAAACAAAAAGAGTTTTCTTATACCCAATTAAACATTATAATAAATATTATATACCTAGAAATTACACTCTTATCAATATTTTGAGAACATGGCGAAAGAAGAACGTAGTAATTTTTTTTTTTTTTTTTTTTTTTTTTTTTTTCTTTTGTGTAAACATCTACATAATGCTGCTTTAGCGTTTTTTTTTTTTTTTTTTTTTTTTTTTTTTCTATGTTAATAACCTTTACAGGATTGAAACGAAATTACAACTGAAAAAAAAATTAAAAACACTTTATACATGATAGGAGATATTAATAATACGATTAAGATTCCTTTAAAATAGTAATATTTTTTTTGTAAAGCCCTTATTATAATTATTCTAACACGTTAAAAAGTATACACATTTGTGCTTATATATATGTGCACTTTTTAACTAATTTTTTGCACCTTTTCCTGCTGAGAATTCATTTGGACGCTTTCTACATCTGGGAGATGTTTTGTATGATCGCGTTAACTGATACAAATTGGAGACATATGAATAAAAGATGCATGTGCATACATTGTTAATGTGGATGTACTAGCATGGAGCGAAGGACAAATATACATCCATTGGTTGCACAAATGGGCGAAGCTGGAAAAACACTTGTTTGGTTTAATTTTTTCTTTTTCCCCGCATCTCTGTTAAACTGCAAATTCGTTTGATAATTTGTTTATAACTGGGTCTGTATATCCCCTTTTTGTTAATCGAGTTGAGGTGCACATATGCAAAAAGTTCCCAGTACATTTATGATCTTTTTATTCATATTCACTTCACTACTTTGAAGGTAACGAATTATATTTTTCCTTATAAGGCTTGTATATATCATGTCACATATACATGTGTACATTTGTATGCAAAAAAACTTCTGTGCATTGACGCTGTTTATGTCAAATCAGTGTTGTAAAAAAAAAAAAAAAAAAAGGAAAAGTATTTAACATGTAACTTTTAATTCTTTTATGGACATGTTAAAATTTAATTTGGCATTATTTTATATTCTTTCTTTGAAATAGCGAATGAGTGGTGGTCATATGTATATATTTGATATCATTTTATTATATTTTATTCTTTTAAACATTCATGTCTGGTAAAGCAGGCACAATCGATTATATATTTGTATAAATGTTATAATAGAGAAGAAGACGCGATGATGTTGTCTCTATGGGTTGATTCATAAGTTGATAATATCCGCCCCCTTGTCATAAGCGTGCAAAATGTTAAGAATATATTATTGATATCAATGTTTTTTTATTTTTTTTTTTTTACCACACTAAGTATCATACAATAATTCAAAAATTTATGCATATGCATATGCATATATGTATGTATGTACATATATTTTTTTTCGGTATGCGTCCATTTTAATGTTCCTCGTAATGGCCCTTGTCGGGATTATTCAACCAACTGTAGTTTGCAAAAAAATGTAACTCGCAGGGGGATGAATCTATATCCCTTTTCGTCTTGCAATTGTTACCACAAGGGTTAAAAAAGAAATGAAAAAAAAAAAAAATTATAAAGTAATATATGTCTTGGTATACAGTTTATAATGGGGAAAAATGTATGATCTGTTCAGAATTTTTTTTGAGAACAATCTTAAAAATGGCTAGTTTGTTCAGGCGAAATATGGTGATAAAAAAAATAAAATAAATAAGTATATAAATAAATAAAACAATAATTGTAGTTCATAACAATAATAATAAAGCAAAAGATCCAAGGATATAAAAAAAAAAAAAAAAAAAAAAAAAAATTACATGGTTGGGGTTTTCTCCATTTATTGTCTTTAACAAATTTGATATATGTCATAATAATAGAATATATTTTATATACCTCTTATATCTTTTTCAAGTCCTTAATGAATAATAAGTACGTAACTATGGTTGCAAGAAGAGCTCAATTTAATCAATAATATACCAAATAGGAGAGGCGAACGAAAAGGGTCATTTAAATTAGGGGTTAATATAATACTTCCCATGTGCCCAAAGGACTTTTAAAATTGTACGTGGGATTTGAGTAAACGCTACTTGCGTGGGAACATATATGCCGAATAAAAAAAATAAAATAAATAAAATTATGCATATATAAGAGTGTGCAAATACGATTATTATGTATTTATATGTATCACATAAGTTTTGTGTATTATATATATATACATATTATGTACTATATATGTATATAAATGCGTGCAGCAACTTGCGCATGCGCACACGAGGGGGGGGGTGGGGGAAAAAAAAAATATATCACATGTATGTACGCACGGTATTTTCCAAATCACAGGAATGTATAGGTACCTACTGCTCCCATGTCGCATAATAAACACATTCACATCGGGAAAAATAAAAAATTAAGGCCTGCAAAATAATTACTTATTCGATATATATACACCTATGCGACGTAATATACATATATATATATATATATATGCCTGAATAGCGTAAAAATTCCATATACTGATATATATACATATATATATGTGTATGTTCATATATTGACAACAAAAAAAAAAAAAAAAAAAAAAAAATATGCATATAATCATTATGCACATGTAGAGATATGTCGGCAGTCCTTTCATATCCCATTCACGCATAAAACGTTTTTGATATGTAAAAGGACATGTTTCATTTACAAAGTTACGTGGGAAAATATATATGCACACAATATGTATATAAAAAAAACTCGTACATGCGAACGTACGTACATTAACATGTACATATATATATACAAACATGCATCCAAGAGTGTTATATATGTGCATCCTTGAGCCCATAAGTCATTACTATATAAGATTTAATAAGCACTAATTTTCCTCCTGTGCTGCAAAATAACAGCATGCATGGGTAAATAAGAAAAAGCTTGCGTTCTCATTAATCTTCACAAATTATCTTTTTCCCTATGTCATGTTAAATTAAATAAAATTAAGTTTAAAATTAATTTGCTTCATTCGCGTCATTTGTTCCTTTATGTTTGTTTAATTCATTTATTTATTTTTTAACCAATAGTGTGTTATATTTATATATATATATATATATATATACATATTATGTATACATTTTCTTCTCTCACATGTTTTAAGAAATTTCCAACAAAAAATTACATATATATTGCAGCATAATAGCCTTAGGCACGCATAAAATAATACTTTTTTATTATATCATCCTATTAATTTTCCTTTTCCATACTACAAATTTTTAAAAAATTCACTTTGTAAATCCAAAAGGCAAAGGAACAAAAATTGTAATAAACATAAATATAGTCCCAAAAGAAAAGGTATAACAAGAAGGGGAATAAATAAACAAATAAAAAAAATTCATTATACAAATTGTTTGCTTGAAGAGCATCCCCCCTGTTATTTATGTTCATTTGCCTTTCCCCTTATTTGTTGTGAAATTTGCTTCCTTCATTATTTTGATTCATTCTTGATGAGCCTTTATATATATATATATATATATGAGTGCCTGACTTCATATGCATAAAAAGTATACCTTGGGAGTATATTTTCTTATGTAAAACCTGTTTCATTATGAATTCCATATGGAAAATTATATACATATATAGTTCATCTATATATACATAGGGATTTACATCACACTCCATATACTGTGATTGTCTTCATTTAGCATGCCCTTTCCTGATTCCCACAATCTGCTTGTGTCCCCCTTGTTACATTTCCAAATAGTCCCCTTTATCCCTTTCTTATGTTTATGTTCGCTTCATTCATCTTCAGTGTTCACTTTGTTTTTATTTTTCCCATGACCACACCTTGCGCCGTTGCTATTACCGCTCTGAATGAATTAATCACAATCGATTTATTCATTACATTAATTTGTCTACTATATCCATTTTTGCTCTTAAATCTGCTCACTTGCTTACAATATGTATATGTCTGGCCTCCATTGTATCCCCTTTTTTCTTTACAACCATACATATTTACAATAAACGTGTTAATAAAAATAATTATATAAAAAAAAAAAAAAAAAAAAACTCATATCTATATATCGTGTGCACTCAAATGGTCTGTCTTTTGTCAAAATGTGCTCCTCATGAACATTTGACATCCCATTTTATCGTTCCAGCTACTCGTAATTCTTCTCAAAAAAGTTTCCATAAATATGCTTTCCCTGTTTACTTTGCTTATATAATATACATATATATATATATATATATACATTATCGTCACTTTGAATTCCCCTTATTTTATTTTATTATTTTTTTTTTTTTTCTCCTTTTTTTCCCACCTTGCTGTTCATACGTTTTACTTAGATTGTGTTATGGGTGTACTTCCATCAATGTTAAATTGAGTTCATAAGATTAAGAAATATTGTTCTCTCAAAAAATATACACATTTCCCATTTTTTTTTTTCTTTTTAAGAAACATAACCTACATACGTGTTGTCACATTTTGTATCACTACAGAATTTGTAGTGCAAAATTTTTCACTTCTCCCTATTGCTTAAGGTGTTTACTGTTCCGTCTTATCACATCTTTTTTTACATGCACGTTCAGGCGAAATAGTATCAATGTTATATACACATGGAATTATGTTTTTTTTCCTTTTTTTAACATGCAACGTTGCGTTAGTTTTATTTTATTTTTTTTTTTTTTATATTTATTCCATGTTATACATATATGTTATATATATATATATTGTATGCATGCAACATTGCGTCAGCTATATTTATTTTTTATATTTTACTCCATGTTAAGCATATATATATATATATATATATATGTACACATGCATTTATGTAAATATATATTTTCCCCCCTTAATTCATTTACTTCCGACAGATAAACAAGATGGCCACCAAAACTCAAAAGAAAGTTATAAAAAAACAAAATAAAAAAAAGAAGAAGGATCCCTTAGCTCCAAAGAGAGCCTTATCAGCCTATATGTTCTATGTTAAAGACAAAAGACTCGAGATAATCAAGGAGAAACCAGAGCTAGCGAAAGATGTTGCACAAGTCGGTAAATTAGTTGGGGAAGCATGGGGAAAGTTAAGCGCAGCTCAGAAAACTCCATATGAAAAAAAAGCGCAATTGGACAAAGTTCGATACTCAAAGGAGATAGAAGAATATAGAAAAAATAAAAAAGACTAAAAACTGTTATGCGAATTGTGACGTTTCTGTATGTTTACATATGTATGTATATATATATATATATATATACATCCATATATACATTCGTATGTGCATTAACATGCAGAACTCGTATATATATGCTTGTGTATATAAGAAAAGGAATTAACTTCTTTTTTCGCAATTAGCGAAAGGTTATGTATGAATATGCACATGAAAGAATGTACACCTACACGTGTTCATAACCACACTTATATCGAAAGGGACAAATTTTTTTTTTCTTTTTACTTTTTATCATTTACTACTACTTCGTGAACAAGAAGCATAATAGAATAATTTTTATTTATGGCTATATATGCATATATATGGGCATATGTATGTACATATATCAATATATATGTGTTATGCATGTATGCGAGAGTATGCAAGTTACAACCCCCACACAAGCGTACAGTCAGACACACATCACATATGCCGTTATGTATGTAAACTACATGCACATGTGTTCAGCGGTACGTATATAAACATTACAATATGTCTATTATTGCTTTTATGAAGTTTTTTTTTTTTTTTTTTTTATACCATAATACACAATTGTAATAATATTCGCAACTCTCTTTTTTTTTTTTTTTTTTTTTATCTTCGTGAATGAAAAAAAAAAAAAAAAAAAAAAAATTAATCCACTAAAAAGTTAAAGCACTAAAAAGTTAATCCACTAAAAGGTTAATCCACTAAAAGGTTAATCCACTAAAAGGTTAAAGCAGTGAAGTTTTTTTTTAAAAGTTACATTAGGACAAGTGAAACCACGCATATAATGCACACAATATAACGGCATTTTTTTCGCAGAAAAGGTTGGTTTTGCTCTTTTTGTAAAAGTTTGTGGATTTATTTGTGTGTTTCAAAGGACAGCCATGATGTGTAAGTAAGCATGTAAAATGCAAGCGGCTTGGGGGACGAGTTATATATGCAAGTGTGTCCCCAAACCTTTACTCCTATGCAACGCTCTTTGGGCCAATAGGCCTAAATGTACATCTTTGTTTATGCGCGCAAGTAAAGGTATTTGCAAAGTTTCACATAATGCACAAAAATGATACAGAAAAGTGTAAAACTGTGCTTAAGGAATAAAACGGTTGCATTAACGGGTAAAGAAAAAATAATGATAAAGTTAAAATGAAAATATTAAAAAAAAAAATAAAATAACGAAATATGTTTCAGTGAAGAAGCAGAAAAATGTGATGCAAAATCAAATCACAAAAAATCTGAATGATATCCGAATATGAACTAAAAAAAACTGAATAAAAACAGAATACGAACTAAATAAAAACTGAATATGAACTAAAACTGAAAAAAAAAAAAAAAAAAAAAAAATTGAAAAATAAGTTTTAGCATAAAAAATAACTTAACATTACGAATAATAAAATGGGGAAGTTAATTGAGCTAACGAATTTAAAAAAAAAAAAAAAAAAAAAAAAAAAAGTTATGAACCTAGTCATTTTTTTTTTTTTTTTTTTTTTTCATATTCTTATGAATGTTAATAATAATTGAAAGCTATAATTTTGATGTTCGCCCATTTCACTTTCCCATCTCAAGTACCTTAGAAAAAAAAAAAAAAAGAAAAACAAGCTGCATTATAAATAGAACTTCCAACAGTTTGCTTGTGAGAGGAGAGTAATAATATATAATTACCTTTGCCTTAACAAATGTATATATATAACACATACGAGCAATTAATGCGTTCATTATTTTCGATATATGTTCACACATGCATACAGAATGTAAACTGTATATATAACATAATTTACATATAACTTATATGTACACCATGAGCAATTCAAACTTTTTCTTCCTCTTTGACGTGTGAAACATTTTCACAACGTTGCAAAAAAAAAAAAAAAAAAAAATATTCACATAGAAATACTCTTTTATGATAAAATAAAACTATTTGTATTTCATTTTGTGAAATGGGAATTTAAAAAAAACAACAACAAAAAAAAAAAAAAAAAATTTGACCAACTTATATAACTTTTCGAGAGTAGAAAACATTGCATATAAAAAGGTAAAGTAACTGCACCGAGTCAGTTATTCGTGAAAACTTAGCTTGTCATATGTAAAATGTATTACACACGATTAAGTAAATTCGCACACGGGTGGTGTGTGTGGCTTAGTGGATTAGCGACTTCTTTTTTTTTTTTTTTTTTTCCATAATACGTATTTATGTTTTTATTCTTTTTTATTATCTTTGATTGTATTTCAGGTTGTTTCACTTCACTGTTTACAATTTTGTATTTTAGTTAACCATTAAGAAGAACCCCTCTCATGGGTAGACTGGAAAAGAATGGCTCCTTGGGTTATATTCTTGTTGTGTAGAATGAAAGAAGATCATAACCAATTCATTTTCGATAAGTACTATACAAAATACTATGCACTCTCGAATATGGCACAATATTTTCTGTTCATTTAAAAATAAGATCGTTTGTAGTTTCTCCTTAAGCAAATGTATCTAAACTCGTCGTACATATTCTTCTTCCTCCACAAGTTTGTAGTGGTGTGTTTTGTATGTGAATACATGTACCAAAAATTGTGTATACAAAATATATTTAAAAAAAAAAAAAAAAAAAAAAAACTTCATTTTTATGAAGTACACACGATTTAATAAAACTTGAGATATTTTATTCTCCAACAGGAAAAAAAAAAAAAAAAACCTAGAAACACGGGGTCATATTCATGTACAAATGTGTAGATGTTAATATATGTATATGTACATATATGAGCGTGTCTGCACTACATGGAAAGCATTCCCAAAAAAAAATTTCCGTATGTTTCTTTTCTATTTGACATAGAGAGGATATTGCTAATGGGCTATTTTACTGTGTTCGAAAAAAAAAAAAAAATGGACGTTTTTCCCCTGTTGGTCTGTCTGGGACTGATTTTCTGTTTTTTTTTTTTTTTTTTTACTTTTTTTTATTTTTATTCCTCGTCCTTTCAATTATAACGTGAGGATAACAAAGTTACGTAGTTTTTTTCTTCATACATATATACATGCAAGTCCAAACAAGCATATGTATAATATACAAGAAGGTTTCAAAAGGTTAATTTTGCTGTAATCATTGGTTGCATGTTCCGTTTAAACTGCGAGTGAAATTTCCTTCGATTCACTTCTTTTCCTTGTTCATCTGTGGAGTGATGGGAAAAAAAAAAAAAGAATAAGTGACAAATGAATACGTAACAAATGAATACGTGACAAATGAATACGTGACAAATGAATACGTGACAAATGAATACGTAACAAATGAATACGTGACAAATGAATACGTAACAAATGAATACGTGACAAATGAATACGTAACAAATGAATACGTGACAAATGAATACGTAACAAATGAATACGTGACAAATGAATATGTAACAAATGAATACGTAACAAATGAATACGTAACAAATGAATACGTAACAAATTTACACACAAAAAGTTCGTGTGTAAGAAGTTCTCGTGTATGTTCGCGCGTGATAAAAGAAAAAAGGACAGGTAAACGTTGCATGCTCTTGTGTGGATATGATACACATGCACTCATATAAAAAGAGGGATAAAAACTTACCATGTCATTTATTCGATAATACATGAAGATGGCCCCGGGCTTGAGAAAAAGTTCGTATGTGGAATATGTTGCTTCTACAGCCATGAAGGTCAATAGGGCTCTTCTTATAAAAGGAAGGCATATGGTTCCACATCCGTAAGACATTTTGACAAAGTTCCTTAATGGAAGTATACAAGTATGCGTATGAGATGGTCAAAGTGCCTTTTCCTATATGTGTATACCGTGTTGTGTGCAGGTGGGAGGGTAAAGCGTCTGTTTCTTTTTTTTTTTTTTTTTTTTTTTGCACTTTTGATACTTGTTGCCAAAAGAGGGTAAGGCAGATAGAGAGTGTGTGTGTGTGTGTGTGTGGTCGTACACTTTAATTGGTCGTTAGGCTTTTTCAGTTTGAATTTCTTATGAACGAAGGGTAAATATATATAAAATTGCGTACAAACTTTGTTAGTCAAACGGGTGGTATTTTCGAATGACTGATTTTTCTTATGATACATATATGCGTAGTTAATTGTCATGTAAAAAATTCTTACGTTATAATTACATGGTTTTTATATACCTGTTAATTTACTTTGGAAAGATGACCTGTTTACAGTTTCTCCCCTCCCCCCAACATATACACTCTATAGATTGCAATATTTAAATTCGTTTATTTGGCCAATTTGATTATCTTGTCAGTTTGGTTATTTCGTCATTCGACTTGTTTGTTTTTCTGATTTCATTATTTTACTCAATTTTACTTTGTGCACATATGTATGCATATGCAAATAAATATATTTTTTTTTTTTTTTTTTTTTTTTTTTTTTACTAATATAGCTATATTAACAGCATTGCCGCAGTGACTATTTTTTTTTTTTTTTTTTTTTTTTTTTTTTTTTTTTTTTTTTTTTTTTTTTTTTCTTTTTCGCTTGTTTTTTTTTTTTTTTTTTTTTTTTTTTTTTTTTTTTTCTGGTACGTTCATGCGCTAGCTCACGAGTTCCAGTTCTTTCACTTTTCGGAATACATGATAAAAAAATGAAGCTTCAAAATTTTTCACCAAATGGAGTATCGACGATTTAGGGGAAGAAACAAAACAGATATATGTACGTATATACGTGCATACATATGTACGAATGCATATGTACAAGTACTATATGTGCACATGTACACATACACATGGATAATGCATACATATCAATATATGATGATCAAAACCCTTTGATTTTCTTTTTTATTTTTTAAAAAAAGCATAATTGGAGTCTGATTTATACAATTTCCTAAATATTTCCCGCTGCTTTCTATTTTAGCATGTTAAGAATGGGGAAGAGAAAATAATTATGAACAGCAAGGTGTGAAACAGATCATCCGATATTTCATCCAATCGGGTTGTTTATTTTTTAAGTTGAATGTACTCGTGTGTGAATTTTCATATCAAAAGAGGATAGTAGGATATAACCCCCCACCACCACCACCCCTCGTGGGAAATGTGGAGAACTCTGTAACCTCACAACACACAAACAGAAACACATTCTACCATGTCATGATGACGAAAAATATGCGATAAATTAGGATAGCATTTAGACCTTTTTGCGACCATATTGAGAATTTTGTTTTTTTTTTTTAAAAACAATTTCTTCACCATCTTAATGTGTGTTTATTAATGTTTATGTATGTTTATGTGTGTTTATTAATGTTTATGTGTGTTTATTAATGTTTATGTATGTTTATGTATGTTTATGTGTGTTTATTAATGTTTATGTATGTTTATGTATGTTTATGTATGTGTGTGGGTATCGTGTGAGTAGCAAACCATTTGAAGGGAAATAGTGGATACCTGTCTGACACATTCTCAGTGGAGAATACAACATATTCACTTTGCAATAAAAATTTCCTTGTACATGAAAGGCAAGGATTAATAATGTTTCTTTTCTTTACAAAAAAATGGGAAGTTTAGGTGCCCCCCAATGCATACCATTTTGGGCGATCTTTTTGGGTAATATTTTTGGGTAATATTTTTGGGTAATATTTTTGGGTAATATTTTTGGTAATATTTTTGGTAATATTTTTGGGTAATATTTTTGGGTAATATTTTTGGTAATATTTTTGGGTAATATTTTTGGGTAATATTTTTGGGTAATATTTTTGGGTAATTTTTTTATATTTTGTCATGGTTTCATCTATTTTGTTGTTACTTCATTTATTTGATTGTTCATTTTTTTTTTTTTTTTTTTTTTTTTTTTTGACTCCCATTTTTTTTAGTTAATATGTTAAAATAGAAAAAGAGTGAAAATGATTTGAAGGCATCCACTGCCATGTGTAGCATATACCATATACACTTATGTACACATTCAGTTCACATTATCAGACTATGAAATAAAAAGGTGACATGATCGGTTGTTCCATTTCTTTTGTTACTCTATCATTTGCACATTCTTTAGTTGCGAAAGTGTGTGCGTTTGTGTATATGTGTGCACCCTTGTCAGTGCAATAGTTGCAAATTTTTTGCAACCATATGTATTTAATTATTTCCATGCTGTTAAAATAGACAAATTCTGGGAGCACCAGGAAAAAGGAAAAAAAAAATAAAAAAATAAAAAAAAAAAAAAATACACATGTATGCCTATCATTTATCACTACTGAATAATTTCTCATCACATGGTAGTCGAACAAAGGGAAAAAAAAAAAAAAAAAAAAAAAAAGTCTGTCTTCTGTGCTATATGCACCTTTGTATAGAGAAAGGTGGAAAACATATATATTCAGAATTGAAAAGAAAAAAAAAAAAAAAGAGTCAAAAGAAAAGGGAAAAGTTTCAATGTATGAATAAATATACCAAAGTTTGCATATACATATGTGTATATGCGAATGAATAGCTACATAAGCATACATATTATATATACAAATGAACCAGTTCCACCTACAATTGTTCTTTAAACATATCACATAAACTGTCCTATCAATTTTATAAAAAGCTAAGTAATCATAAATCTGGCATATATATGCACATTCAGGTGTGCATATAATATCACGTGTAATCGTATGCACACTGAGCTAGCCAATATTTTACTTGCATGCCCATCATGCTGAAGTATATTTTTTTGTTCTTTTATGCAATTTTTGCATACGCCCCCTTGGAGGTAGAAAGTAAGCGATTAGATTACACGTCGTGTGGTTTGTCGTGGTGTGACATGGTGTTGTGTCTCTTAGGCTTCATATACACATGTGTAACTACTTAGATGCTCAGATTCTTTTTTGCAAAAAAAAAAAAAAAAAAAAAAAAAAAAAAAAAGTCTTAACAACGATGCATTTTCACAACACACATACATACCTACCTACATATATATACATGTATATACATTTATCGAATCGAGAAATGCCAATTCTATTCCGTGTTGCCAAATCAGAAATAAGGAAAAATAGCTGCCCAAATAATCATGCTAATGTGTCTCCATGTTTCTATCCATTTTTCATGAATATTTTCTAAGACTTTTCTCCCTCATTCTGACATATTTTGGTCATATGAAAAAAAACTGCTTTTAAAATCACATGCGTTATAAACACATATATAATTTTTCCTTCTTTTAATTTCCCTTTTCAGGTAAATTTTTCGAGAATCTTACCAGGCCAAAATTGAAAATTGGGAAACATCCGATAAAAAATAATTTAAAAAATGGAAAGAGCAACATAAGTAAGTTGTGTGCATGCGTAGGGAAGACAAACCGGTGTCACTTTCCCCATGTCTATTCAGTAGTGTCCTCTCAGTAGTGGCATTTCAGCAATCTACGCGATTCCCTTCTTTGCAGGCCTTGACAACATAGAGAAAAACATAATGAAAAATGTGGATTCAATCAATGTCATGTTCGACCCCAAGTATAAGAAATTCGTCCCATCCAAATCCACGAAGGCACATATAGTTGGTACGTTCAAAATGAAACAGACAAAAAAGGCAAATGTTGCCGACGCGGGCACGGACACCACACATGTGTGTAAAAATAAATTTATCATGTTGCATCTCTATTACTGTTTTGTTGAAAACTTCAAGTTTTTGAACTCTATCATAAGGTGATATTAAATGGGAATTGTATTAACACACACCCTTTTTTTATTTCTTCCCTTTTCAGGAGGTTTCAGTCAAAATACGTCTGACCCGTCAGGTAAGCAAAAAATAAAAAAAATAAAAATAAAAATAAAAAAGACTTAAACTAACGAAATATCCAAAATAGCAAAGTCAGACAAATGAATAAAGAAAACCATCAAGATGCAATTCAACCTATGCATATTTAAATCAAATGTGAAACCATTTCTCTCACTTGGGGTTTTATTTCTTTTTTTTTACCACCCTAACGACTTACACATGCACCCTGAATCACCACAGATGTTGAGAGAAGCAAATACGAAAAAGGTAAAACCAGATAGAAGCGGGAAAAGAATGAAACATAGAAGAAAAAAAATAAAATAATAATAAAAAAAAAAAAAAAAATATATATAAATAAACAAAACGGAGAGAAGCGAAACAGTACGCAGTGAAAAATGCATCACTTCAATCTGTAACATCCCACAAACTTAGCACAAACGTGTGCAAAAACAGAAGCAGAAGCAGATGCTTTTTTTGCATCTGTGTACATGCAAATCAAATACATCTTCCATGGATACATATACATTAATTGATATCTCCTCACGACACAACTTTCCACACGTAGCACTTCGATTTCTGGAAAAATTAAACAGTGAAATGAAAGTGTATTCAACAAAAATTATAAGAGAATTAGGAATGCAAGAGCACAGCACTTTAAGAAATTTTCGAAGAGCCTCAGATTTACTGAAGGAAAGTTTAGTTACTATGCACGCACTTGATGTTATAAAGAATGACAAAACTGTGGATTTTTCTAGTAAGTCATAGATTTCTGGTAGACAGAAAAGAAAAAAAAAGAGGTGATGTTTTGGTGACGTGGTGGAGAAGTGGAGGAGAAGTGGAGGTGAACTAGTGAAGAACTGGTGAAGAACTGGTGAAGAACTGGTGAAGAACTGGTGAAGAAGCATAAAGAAGCATTTCTGGAAGCGTTATAATCACAGGCCACCCAAAACCATCACCTCAAGCATACGTGTAGTCTACTTAATGTAAAGACAAATGTTCACATATTTCTGCACACGTCTGCGAGCCGAAATTTATAGAATGTATATGTATACATATATATTACCCCTCCTTAGAGTACAACCTCGAATGGTATGCCAAGGCATCCCTGCAGGAGAAGTACAAGACAGAAAAATGTAATCAAGAAGAACAAAATATATATATATATATACATACATATGTATGTACACTTCTGCATACACATGGATATGTATAATATAAGAAGCAAGATCCCTAATATGTTGTATGACACACCATGCAATGTGTGCCAAATGATGAGTCGAATTTTCCTGCACACGTCGTTCAATTATTTCTAAACCCCATGCCTTCAGACATCCAGAGAATTATGAATAAGATCTTTAAGACCACCTCGAAGAAGAAAAAAAATATAGAAAAGAAGAAAATAGGTACTTGATATATTTATTTTTATATATGTGTTTTTATTTTTGTCAATTGATTATTCGGTTATTTTTCTACATATTCACCTTGCAAGTCATATTATTTCATGAAATATATAACCACGCTTCTTTTACCCTATTAACAGATGAAAATATAGAACAACTGGAAAATGATCTATTAATGCAAAGATTCGTGAGCGAAAGCATGAACGGTATGTGCATCCAGGAAATTGCACAATCGGCAAAAGTGAAAGAAAAAAAAAAAAAAAAAAAAAAAAAAAAAAGCGCGATAATCTATGAGTGTATGTTGGGACTCCATATTAGGACTACATGCACTGATAGCAAAATGTAACTTTTTTTTTTTTTTTTTTTTTTTCCAACTCATATTCTCCTATCAGTGAGCAAATTACTAAAGGAACATGAAGGAACATCACCCAATTATATGTCTCCCTTACACTCGGATGTCTGTGGTCAATTAGGTTTGTAGGAATGTGGGAACTGAACATAGAAAGAACAACCTGATTGGTTATTCTCACCTTAACATGATCACAATGCATGGCATACCATTTGGTCAAGAAGAAGAAAAAAAATCATTGCAGCATCAGTCGACCCAATACTTCTTCCATTTATGTGTCTACTGTTACTACTACCAATGTTGATACTATTATTTCTATTTCTATTCCTATTATTTTTTCTTTTTTCAGGAAGCATATTCCTAAGTTTCATGTTTGAAAAGTCGTTCAAGAGCTCCATAAACAAAGAAATACCCTACTTCAAGAAGTATCTACCACGCCTCAAATACAGAATTCAAAATATGGTTCACAATGGTACGTTCATATTTTCCACCTTTTCCTCTTTCCATACATATATGAATATTTTCCAAGCGTGGAAAAGAAAAAAAAAAATATATATTATTTATTTCCCTGTGCATACACATAAAAGATAATCAAAATTCATGCGCTCTGCATTTCATGCAGCATAGAGTTCACCAAGTCTACGCTTCATTTGCATAAGCTTTACATGAAGAAAAAAAAAGAAAAATAAAAGTTGCTAGCTGAAAAAGAAATGTTATTTCCTTTTTTTTTTTTTTTTTTTTTTTTTTTTCATATCTCAGGAACGCTCATTCTGGTCGAGAAAGGTCTTGATGATGCACTATATACCTTCAAGCTCAAAGTTGCAGAGATTATGGAAAAAAGTAAGTAGACAAATTTGAACATTGAGAAAAATAGAATAAAATAGAAAAAAAAAGGAAAAAGACAGAAATGATGGATGTGAGAACTATAAAATGGAAAAGGGTGAATAACTGGAGAGCTCCAATTTTTACAACGTGCGACCTTCGTCATGAAAAAAAAAAAAAAAAAAAAAAAAAAAAAAAAAAAAAAAAAAACATGTACGCACAACTTCTTGTCTCCATTGCAGAATTCGGGTTCGTGGACATGTGTTCGGGAAAATGCATAGCTGAAACCATTAACGCTAATTATGATTTAGAAGATTACAAGAACGAGTTTAAGCCTACCAACACAGCTCAAAGGAGAGCGGACAGTAAGAAGCGGACTTAGAGATCCGACTTTTCAATAGCGTTCTTCTTCCTGCATTCGTAAAATATAATGATAGACATGGTGAAATTTTTTCTGTATGTGACACCTTTTTTACATACATTCGGGCTTATACATCTCCCCATCATCTCCTTTTCCTATCACAGTGCTTAAGATGCTGATGTACTACTATAGACACAATCTGAACAACATTGAAACGACAGCAGATTTCATCCTTATTATGTTACTTTATTTGAATTCGGCTACTGAACACACTGAAAAGGGGTTCATAGATGTGAGTTCAATCGGGACCAACGATAAGTTCAACTTACTTAACACGACCATTGATAAGAGGAAGAAGGTACGCGCGTTTGCATGTCACTTGTGGTGAAATTCTAGAAATTTTTGCATACGTATTTTTGCTCGAGGGAGGGGGCCCAAGCGTGTCCACAGCTACTGCACCTCCTTCCCCTACCTCTACTTCTAACAAAGCCACCACTTCTAACAAAGCCACCACTTCTAACACTTCTAACACCTCCACCACTTCTAACACTTCTAACACCTCCACCACTTCTAACACTTCTAACACCTCCACCACTTCTAACTCCATCTGTGTGGTCTTGACTGTGCTTGTGCAGGGGCCCCTCCCAGAACCATCAGCATCGATACAAACTATCCTGGTCCAACCCACAAACACATCATGCAGGTAAAGAAGAATAAAAAAAAAAGCTTTTTGAAGATAGCCCCATTCAATTTTTTCCGTGAAGAAGCAGATGAAAAATATGGAAACGAATCCATATTTGCAATTGATGATATTATCAAAACATGCTTACTGACAAAAAAATCTGAACATTTTAATTCTCTATATGAAACGACAAAAGATTTATGGAATAATATTCAGAGTATTTATTCAGCATCATACGGATTTGTTGTGTCTAAGAAACTGAAAACGAAAAGTTTTGTAACATCTAGGATTAGGAATGTTGGTTTCATTTTCAACTGGTTCAATTATAACAAGAATATCACTCCTCATGTGAATTTCCTGGTGCACAATTTCTCTCCCTTAATTTCCGTTAGTCTTCAACTTAGTAAGTTCAGGAGGGAAATCCGTGCCTGAATATGTACGAGCATACTTTTCAGCTTCTGACACTTGCTCATTTGGAACCATGCGTTCATAGTTTTTGCTTCTCCACTTGTTCACTTTGTCACCTTTCCACTTGTTCACTTTTTCACCTCTCCACTTCTTCACTTTTTCACCTCTCCACTTCTTCACTTTTTCACCTCTCCACTTCTTCACTTTTTCACCTCTCCACTTCTTCACTTTTTATTTATTTTTTCAACACCGTGTTGCAGCCTTTTTCATAAGCACCATGATCGAACAGTATGAGTCGACTTTTCTGAGCAACTTCTCTGCAGCCTTGAAAAAAATATTCACTCTCGGTGCAAGTTCAGCGCACCCAAAGAATTATGCAGATTTAGTGAATTTTTCAGAAATGGATTATTTATTGCGATATTCTAAAGCAGATAAGACACAAAGGATAATAACCCAAACTGTGAAAATGTTGAAAAAGAAATTTCTGTCTTTGCCATATACACCTACTCTTCTAGCACAGTATATTTCTCTTTTCCTTTCCTTATGGGTATTCGAAAATGAAAAAAACATTACTCTAGACAATCCAAATGTCAGTAGATTTAAGAAGTTGTTTTTCCTTTCTTATTTTGTTCACAGTAAGGAAGCTATTAATTAGAAACCCCATTAGTTTTTTTTTTTTTTTTTTTTCCTCCTCGAGAACTCTTGCATGTGTTCATTTTGAGTGTGTATTTTTTTTTTTTTTTTTTTTTTTTTCCCTGCTTATCCATTGTTAAGATGCCAAATGAATCGTTTATTTGTCTAATCAATATGATTCATTAAGTGGTTTCAAAAATGGAAAATATCATTTAATCTAATTTTGATTTCTTCATTTTATACACTGTATTCTTTATTCTCTCCACAATTTTGTAGACTCTGGACCAGTGGAAAAAGCAGTTGAAATTATCTATGACAGATGTAGAGGCAAAACGGACAAAATTGTTTTAGGTTGTATATATGACTATGGAGGTGCAAAAGAAAAGAAAATATTAGGGTTTATAAGTAAGAAATGTAAACCTACAAGAATACCTATAAGAAAAAGAAATATTAGAAAAATTCTAAAAACAGTTATGTCCTCTTTGGCTGATCCTCTGGATATTTTAAAAATCGCTGTCGACACGGCCACCAGATGTGATCATTTCGGACGTAGTTCTTCTATGGATAAGAATAAAAAGAGCAAAAACAAAATAAATTATGACCTTTTTGTGAAGTCAGAGTTGTCTCTCCGTTACATTTGTGCCGATGTCACAAGTAAGTTTCACCCATGAATTATGTTCCCTGCGCGTTTAAATGGGTTCAAGTGGGCTGAAGTAGGCTGAAGTGGGTTCAAGTGGGCTCAAGTGGGTTCAAGTGGGCTCAAGTAGACATCCCTGAATGGACCCCCCCGAATGGACCCCCCCGAATGACATATACGTCCATTTACCCATCCACCTACCCCCCTCCCCGTAGGAAAACTTGTAAAAAATACTATAAGAGACGTTTCAAGACTTAAAAATATCAGTGAGGCCCAAAGTATAATAGATCGCTCATTCAACAGTGTGCAATATCTGAAAATAAGAAATTATAGAGACAAGGAAAGTAGCATCAGTATTTTCTGTCCTTTTATGGAAGAAAATGATAAGCATATAAAGGATTTGGAAAGGAGTCAAATTTCGACCTTCGTCCACAGTAAGAGAACAGGAGAAAAAAAAAAAAAAAAAAAAAAAGAAGGAATACTTGATATATGTTAATGTGTATCATTGAAAGTGTATAACAGAAATGAGAACATAATAAATATGTCATCTATTGCACCTAATTTTCATCATATTCATGTATATATCAGAAGATGAAAAAAAAAAAAAATGTGTATTATGCTTTCTGATATGTAAAACGCAAGTCTAAATATGCACTTTCTCACAAATTCTCTTTCTCAGAAAATGTGGGATTGTTGAAAATTCTCAAAGGAAAAATTATCAATTTGTTCAAGAAATCAATTAACATTCGTGAAGGTAAGTTTCAAGACGTTTGTGCAGGAAAATACATGTGTCTATGCGTTTGTAGAACATAGCAAATATAAACACGCATATATGTGTGTACATGTATATACATATGTGTATTTGATATCCATTTGTATGAGCAAAAATACTGGCAGATGATTGTTTAAATCTTGGTAAATATATACATATATATGCAGTTTCATACCATTGCAAAAGTATAAATTATTACTCACCCCTACACCACTTCTTTCTTCCGTTATTCAACCTGCAGGAATTAAAACAGATAGTCCCATTTCCATAAAAGTTGGAAGTAATTTTTCCAAAAGGGAAAAAATGAACACATGCACAGTTAGATTTTTTTGTATACCATACTAATATCTTTTTTTTTTTTTTTTTTTTTTTTTTTTTTTTTTTTTTTCCCCTCTCCCATCGTCTCCCCTACGTTTAGCTCGAAAATTCAATGGATTTCTATTCACAGGAGGTAATACAATAGTGGACATATTTGGGAAACCGTTTAAGTTTGCATAGAGACATATAGACGCATAAACATAGAGACATATAGACACATAAACATATATACATCTTTTTTCCATTTTGTCATTTAATCGTTTTTTCCATATTTTTTTCTTTTCATTTCACTGCTCTGCAGGATACCATCTAAATATGGATAATTTTGAACGTATGGACAAAACATAACAATTTTGGAATTTCGTTAAATGAATCATTGTACTTGTGTGTAAAATTTAGGTGTGGATTTACCTGCACATGTTCATATTTTTTTTTTTTTTTTTTTTTTTTTTTTTACCCTTCTGTATCGCCCTCTATTCGAAGAAAATACACTTCATATTGGATTATCAAAATCAAGTAATTTTAAGGACACACATGAATATAATTTCCCTGCGTTGATAAATTTTTTACAACAGAACATTTTTCTTTTCACTCCTTGTTCCCTTATGCACAATAAATACACACGCATGTGTACGCGTGCACATGTATATATACATGGACATGTACATATGCGTGGATTTTGTTTTTTAAACGTCCGTAGGGAAAGTATATGATGGAGAACGATTTGTAGACGAGTTAGAGATACTGAAAATAGATGGTACGTATTTATTTCTTAGTGCAAAAAATCGATGGGATTGCCTTAATACAACAACACACGTTTTTCATTCGTTTTGCATACATAATGCGTTCATGTTATGCTTATGTTTGCGTTCATTTTTCTTCTTTTTTTTTGTTCACTCTGTCAGGCGTGAAGAAGATCGAAATGAAGGGAGTTGATGAAGACAATGAAAGTAATTGGGCGAATGCTGTCCTTTTTGACATAAACCATGAATGAGTCCCCTATTTGTGCATTTGCTCATTTGTTGATTTGCACACTTGCCCATTTGCTGATTTGTTCATTTGCTGATTTGCTGATTTGCTCATTTGCTCATTTTTTCCTCGTCTTGTAGGATTTTACGTGCTCGAGAATAACTCTAAAGTTTCCGAATTTGAATATGCCATCTTATATCCAAGCGGTAACCTTCCAACAATGCATATGTACTTTCGCAGAATTTTTTGACCAAACCCGGATGAGCTTTTTTTTTTTTTCTTTCCTGCAAATTTGCTGACACATGCGCATGTCTATAATTATATATATGCTGCTTATGTGTGTACATTTTTATTCTTTCGCTTTTTTTTTTTTTTTTTTTTTTTTCTTTCCGCAGCTAACATAATAATTTTCGATGGAAATAATTATATCTCTTCTTCCGCCCTTCGAAGCATGGGCCTGGAATATGAAAGTATAACATTCTACGAGAGTATTTTACTATTTAAGCCGTTTCAAAGGATTATATTTTCGCTATTGGTGTTTTTTTTTTTTTTTTTTTTACATTTTGTTTTTATTTTATTTTCCCGGTTGCTAACATTTCCCTGTTTTACATGATTATTCTCTTATTTCTCAATTATAGGAATTGTATGGGCAGGACATGCAGTGGGATGGACTGCAGAATTTGCCTTGGCCACCGTTTCAGAAAATCCACGTAAGATATATCGGACACTGTGATTAAATAAAACGTGAATAATGTACAGAGTGCACAAATTATAAAAACAATCATCAATCAATTCGCACTTTTAAAAAAAAAAATTTTTATTATTTTATTATTTTATTTTATTTTTTTTTTTTTTGGCAGTCCCCATTTTTGATGGGCATGCATGGGTACTTCTTGACAAATTAAGCGTCAAAAGTATTTTAGGTAAGAAAGGAAGCTCAGTTTACGAAAACTTTCGTTTTCATGTTCTCATTTTTGCATTCCCGTTGCTCATTCCATATTATATTTTTCTTCTTTCCTGCGGAACACATGTGCAACATGTACCACATGTATGTTTTATTTTGTCAGGCGAGTTCTTACCGAGGGATGTGCGTGGAAGTCTACTAGCCAGTACCGTCAATTTTGTTATTTTAAACAAGGATGGAAAACAGATACTGAAAAATACAACACGTAAGGAAGGAGGAAATATGCCATCTTTTGAGTGCCTCCTTCAATAAGCACAAAGTTGTGTTGTAACACAGTTGAGCTGTAAGACATGTAAACACACCTGGCTTTTTCCCCCTTCATAGCGGTTGTGAGTCTAAAGCACGCCACATTCACACTGAGTGGTATATTAAATTTCGTCATAAAGGCTGAAAAGGGAAAAGGAAATGAAATAATTGTTCACACGAGAATACCTTAAGGAGAAGAAAGTTTTTATTCCCCTTGATCTCAAGAATCCCACTATTTATGTATGTGTGATATATGTACTGTGCATGTATGCACAGAAGGGACATATATATATCCACAATTGATGATGGGAAAAAGTGTTTTACGTCCCAGCTACTAGACCATGAAATTCGAAAGAGACATAAGATTATTTTATCTATTTTTCGCAATTTACACTTGATAGAAACATTTGCCATATGTCCATGTAATAACATTCACACATATGCATATTGGTATTGTTAGTGTATATATGTAAACAGTTCTATGAACATGGGCACACGTTCAGACATTAGCCGAAGGTTTTATATCGTACTATCGTGGATCTGCTCTGCAGCGCATTTTTATTTTCCCATTTCTTCGTTTATTTTATTTTCCCGTTTCTTCGTTTATTTTATTTTCCCCCTTTTTTCTACATTTTCACCTTTTTCTTATTATTTTTTAATTTTTAGTTTTTGAACTTTGTTAGGGGATATATATTATCCCACTATTTTTTTTTTTTTTTAACCTCTCCCCTATAGTATCGCATTTTTGTTTGCTCATTCATTTTAATATTCTTTTTTTGTTTCTTTTTTTGTTTCTTTTTTTGCGTAAAGTATGTTCCTTATTTAATTTTTTGCGCAATTGGCATTTTTTTTTTTTTTTTTTTTTTTTTTTTTTACGTAAACATAACCTAACCCTCTGCCACTATCCGTCTTATTCGTTATAAAGCTACTTTTAATTTGCCCTACTTCTCCTATCACTACTTCTTTTACTTATCCTAGTTTTGTTTTTTCTGATCAAATTGATAAAAATGAAATTTCCCTTGTTTTATATCTTTTTCAGTTATGCGAATGTACATAAACATTTATTATATGTGTACACATACGTAAACTGGTTTATGTCATAGGAATTTTTATGAACACTCCAGAACAGAACAATTTGTGTTTTAAGTCTACCCTTTTTTGCTTTGTGTGTTGTAATTAGTTGTATAAGAACAGAAAAAGGAGAATTTACGACATCACATGCATGTTAGTTGGATTCCACATATCATTATATATACATGTGTACACTTACCTTTTTTTTTTTTTTTTTTAAGCATTGCATACACATATATTTATACTTATTTTATTCCGTATAACTTTTTTTATCTTATGCACTGTTCATAATTTTTTTTTTTTAAAGTCACTTGATGCATTTTTTTTTTTTTTTTTTCCCCCACATGTAATTATATTTAGCTAGCTCGTGCTACATTTTTTTGGTTTTATTTTATGAACAGTTCATAATTTATTTCATTTAGACATCGGCACTCCGAAGTGTATTGCACATTGAATTTTATTATTATTTTTTTTTTTTTTTTTCCACTTGTACTATGCTTTTATGTGCACATTTGGAAAACATGAAAAAAAAAAAATAAATAAAATAATAACACAGAATGAAGTACAAAAATATTGATAAAGTATAAAAAAAACGAGTAAAGTACAAAAAAACTGATAAAGTACAAAAAAACTGAGTAACGTACTACAAAACTGAGTAACGTACTACAAAACTGAGTAACGTACTACAAAACTGAGTAACGTACTACAAAACTGAGTAACGTACTACAAAACTGAGTAACGTACTACAAAACTGAGTAAAGCACTACAAAACTGAGTAAAGCACTACAAAGCAAAATAATCAGCAGGTTCAAAAAATTGCAAAATGTGCAACATGTATTAATTTTGTGAAAAGAGTTGTAAATCGCTTTTATCTACGCATGAATGAATGGGAACCATTCGGCCTGATTGTTTCCAACTTTGGTGACATACGCATGGACAAGTGCATGTGTATGTAGAACTGGCATGAAAAAGTGCTTTTATTTTATTATTATTTATTTATTTATTTTATTTTATGTTTTATCGTCTACCCGTCTATCCGTCTATCCTTCTATTCTTCCATTCTTCCATTCTTCCATTCTTCCATTCTTCCATTCTTCTATTCTTCTATTTTGTTATTTATGTTTCTTTCTCATTTACACTTTTTCACCCTCCTTGGTTGCGCTTAATTGTGAATTTCGCAAAGCCATCCCTTCCCTACGTGCTGGAATAGTCTATATTTCCCTTCCTCTTCAGACATTTCGCTTGTCAGAAGAACAGTGTTTCATTTGTGAAATTTTTTCTAATTTTGTCTTTTTTTTAACCCCCCACACCCCCGCTCCAGCTGTTCGAAAAACTAAGCACTTGGGAAAAAAAGACAAAATCAGAACGAAGGAAAGGTAAGCTGCAAAAACAAACCTATATGGCATCTGTGTGTACATGTTATCAAGCCGCGTGCTACCCAAAATGAGCGCGAAATTACCAGAACAGATTAATAAAAAGGGATGGCCTCTTCCCAAATCGACTAAACAATTTGTAAAACCTCCCATTCTTCTGAAAAGTAAAGGGAACTTACCAGGTATAAAACGTGTTCATAAATATGGATTAATCTGGTGCAGATAACATTGATCCAGAACCTCTTTTTTTTTTTTCATCCTTTTTCTTGCTTTTTTCAATAAATTGTGTCCATGAGAGTGCATTCCTTGTGTTGAATAATCCTGTTTGTTTCCGTTTGGGAAGCGCATTTATTTTGTTACATCTATTATCGTTACACATTTCATTTTAACGCATCGAAGGGGTGTTGCAAAAGAACAAAAGCGAGGAAAGGGCAGACAGTGATAAGAACAGCGAGTCCAATCTAGCCATTCCCCAAATGAAATCTGCAGAACCCAAAATTAAGGGGATGAAACCAAAAATAAAAATACCGGAGTCGAAGTTTAACTCATTCGGAGGGAAAGTACTAAAGGAACTACCTCCACTGAAAATTAAACCTCTGAGTCCTAAAATGAAATCGATGGGAGGGAAAGAATTGGTACATGAAAAAACAGAATCAAAAGGGGTAGAACCCAAACTGAAAGCTATAAAATCTCTTAAAGGGATAAAATTTGCAAAAGGGATGAAAGTACCAAAACCGAACATAAAAATACCCGAAACGAAATTGAAAAGCATGGGAATAAAGGAAAGGATAGAAGTAAAAGAGACACAAGAACAGAAATCTAAAAGGGAATCAGTACGAGAACCATCTTTGTATACATCAAATGGAAGTATGCAAATGGTTACTTTACAAAAAACTGAATCGAAGGATGTCTTTTCTCTAAGAGGGGGAGGACAAGACGAATTGAAGAGAAAACATTCATTATTAAATAAAAGTAAATATTTTGAAAAAATTAGCATCCTTGATAAATTAAAAAACCAATCAGTAAAACCAAAAGGTATAGGATCAGAAACAAATTCATTGCCTTCTCTACCTGGAAATTGGAAACTCTCCTCTGCTCCCCTTGGGAAGGAAAAGGTAAAACATTTCTCTTCTCCAAATAGTACAGTAGAAAAATATGGAGTGATAAAAACGAACGGTATATCCATATCAACTGAATTGACTAAAAGTGTAGTAAGCACGAAGAAGGAAATTTTGAAAAAGGGCATTTCCAAAAAAATGCCTCCCTCCCTTAATAACAGTGTTGTGAGAGGAAAAGAAAATAACGTGAAGGCAACAATAAATATACAAAGTCGGAAGGAAGAAGAGGACGAAAATGGGGAAGCAAAAAGGGAAGCGAAAGGGGAAGCAAAAAGGGAAGCGAAAGGGGAAGCAAAAAGGGAAGAAAAAGAGGAAACAAAAAGCAATAACATAATGGTTGGTGTACCAGATAGAAGTAACAGAGAAATGGTGGGTCCTTTATCCACTTTTATAAAAAGTAGCATAGTTAAAAATATGAATTATATAAATGCATTTTCCAGATGTAGTGGTAATTACATGGGGAAAGTTACAGGACCTGCAAATCCTATAGGAAATTTTGATAAAAAGCCACAACATCAAGGTGGAAAAAAGAATAATGAATACAATATACAACAATGTTTACATAACGGAGGAATGAATTCCAATGTAACATTGTCTCCATCAGTACCATTTAATGAATGTCCTTACATGTCAAATTATTCACCATATTACAGTTTTCATAATAGCATTTTTCAAAGCGCAACTGAAAAGGGAAGACCAATTTGTTTCCCACCTGGATGGTATTACTTGCCTATGTGTGAACACATCGATCCGTATGGAAAGATCGATCCGTTTGGAAACATCGACAAGCGTGGGCACAACTGCTCTGCATTTTTGAACCCCACAAAGGGATTGAAATTTATGGGTCAAGGGAACCAGCTGAGTGAAGAAATTACCACGAATGAGAGAAAAGTTAGAGGAAAAGGTAAAAAGGAAGAAATGGTAATGTCGAAGGGGGCAGATAAAGGAAAAATGAGTAGAGAGGAGGGGAGAAATGGAAAAGACATAATGGTAGGTGCTGGATATCTAAAACCTCTACAATTTAGAAACGGAGTTGAATGGACAAGTGAAGATGAAAAATATTTAAATGCAGATGTAAGTATGGAAGAGGAGAGACGGAAAAGGAAAAAGGAGAAGCAGGAGAAGCAGAAGGAGAGGACTGATAAATGTGGAAGTAAATACATTGGTGACACAAGGTGGTATGAGATTGAACAAAAGTTGAACAACTGCAGAGGGGTAGTGGTTGTGGATGAGGAAAGAACAGAATGTAGTGAGTCTCACCATAATATTAGAAGCGAAGATAGTGGAAACGAAGATGATAATGAGGAAGATACCTGGGGAAACTACATAGATGAAAGTGACGATGGGCAGATGTATGAATATAAGAGGGAAAGTGATTATGCAAGAGGTCCAATGTGTAAGGATCTGTGCTCAGAGAAACATATAGATGATAACTATGAGGAAGAGACAAAACACATAGATGAAGAAGCACGAAATGAATTCGATTATTATGATGATACTGAATGTGATGAGAGTGAAGGAGAGTGTATGACAAATAGGAGAAAACACATACTTGGAAAGATTAAATCAAAGGGGAAGAAAGAATTCAAAATGGAAAGAAAAAAAAGGGAAAATACACAAAACAGGTTAGAAGATAAGTACAATTTCGATTTTGACAATATATACAAGAATTACAAAATAGAATATTTAAAAGAAAGGTTGAAGTGGGCAAATGAATATTTACAAAAGCAAGAGAAAGCAGAAAATGGTAGTAATTGTAATGGGAATAAGAAGAAAAAGCATATGGAACGTCTAGATGATATTGCACATTTATTTTTACCAAAAAAGAAAAAACATGAAAACCTTTTTGATTTATCAATGAACTTTTGTAAAATTTCAGATAACGATAAAAATGACATAATAAATATGCTATTCTCATGTAGAGAATTGGAAAAATTAATTGAAGAACAACATTGTGTTTTGGATATGTTAGATAATGATTTGCGTCAAGTTAATGCATCCCTAAAATTACCAAGTACATGGAATAATTTCAATAACTTTGAAATATTACAAGAAGCTATATTAAATGCAGATGAAAATGAGCCATTGCCTCTAAACAATACGCCTCTTTTCATAAAAGGAAAAGTTGCTTTAATTCCTAAAAATTTAGACACCTTTTTTGACAAACCTGTTAATCTTCTAAAACAAGATGAAGAGAAAATAACTGATGATGTATCATCACATAATGTCTATTCGAAGCCAGTAGATACACCAACCAATCTTAAGTACATGCCAAAATTTGCAAAGGCTACTGTAAAACCGAAGGTATCCCTACTGTTGAAGGGTGGGATAACCACTTCTGATAAGAAGTAGAAAAGGTTGTAACACGTTTACAAAAAAGAGGAAAAAAAAAAAAAAAAAAAAAAAAAAAATCAAATATAGAGGGGAAATTATAACCATGCACGGTGTGTGTCTCCTCCTCCTCCTTTTTTTTTTTTTTTTTTTTTTTTTTTTTTTTTTTTTTTTTTTTTACAGTTTGGAAATGCCTTTTACGAGTGTAACATCGTTCATGTTGGTGCGCTCGGAGGTGTTTGCATTTTGTTAGATGGAAGAAAAAATGAAGACATGAAGATATGAAGAAATGAAGAAATGATGAAAAAACGCAATCGCTCTGATAATCATTTATTATTTGGTACATACACACGCGTGTGCAAAATGTGTAAATAAATTTTTAAACCCTCGTCATCACAGTTCGGGTCCATGCATGCTTTGATCTGCATCATAACGTGGGTAGCAATTTTTTTTTTTTTTTTTTTTTTTTTTTTTTTACACTTTTTCATGTTTGCAGTTAAAACTTGGGATAGTAATAGCTTTTCCCTACATACCTGTTTGTGTGAAAAAAAATAAAAAAATAAAATAAAATAAATAACAAAACGAAACAGTTAAAAATGTGTGCAGCCAGGTGAAAACGGGTTGTACTAGGTTGTGTTGAAATGAGATTTGTACAAGTGTATATGAATGTGTGTATGTGTGTGTTTACATTTTTTTCTCGAGGGATGATAGAACAGACGCGTGAGTACAAAACAGGTTACACGTTTGTTTTGTGGTTTGACTTAACTCTCCAAGGGACCTTTCGATCTTCACTTCAAGCGGCATTTACATTTTCTCACACACTTCCTGTTTCTAGCAAGGTCTTTTTTCTTCCTTTCCAGATCTCATCCTGGGGGCCATTTCATTTGTCTCTTCGCTAAGATATGCAAATGGAGATAATAGACAGATTGGCAAGCCTCGGGTCCATTGTTCACTACCAGACGAAAGTCACCCAATTCATTTTTCCTCACAATTTCAGAAACCTTTGGAAATGGGAAGGAGGAGAATGGAACATAAAGACATGTGATCTCTTGCATGCACAGTTTTGCATATACACGTAAAATATTGTGGTACTGTCGATATGGATGCTTGGAGGAAGAAATGCATCTCTTCTTAAGACTCGCACGAGTGTGTTCATGAATATATATGTGCAAAATTGTTTACCGCCCACATCATATGACCTAGAATATCTTTGTGTCTCTCCTCTGCTTTGCTCAGTCTAGTTAATCCATCTCTCATTTTTGGAATCACAAGGATGTGAACTGGGGCTTGTGGGTTAATGTCGTTAAAGGCAAGAACCTGATGAAGTGGGAAAAGTGAAAGAAAAAGAGGGAAACGTGAAAGAAAAAGAGGGAAAAATGAAAGAAAAAGAGGGAAACGTGAAAAAAAATGAAGGAAAAAAACACCTTATCGTCTTCGTACACAAGGTCTACTTTGACTTCCTTCCTTGCAATTTTTCCTGCAACAAGAATGGAGGGGAGTGTTACACTTTGGAGTAGCCACTAGTTTTATCTCTTCTCTTTTGTGTGAACTATGTATGGCTTTCAAGTGTTAGTTTAGGATGGGTTTTTTTGTTTCAATCGATTATATTTTTTTTTTTTTTTTTTTTCATCTCCTTCTCTTATGCATTCTTACTCTCCTCTTTTTTCTTTTTTTTTTTTTTTTTTTTTTTTCTGTCTCTCCCTTTACATGTTTACCAAAAATCGAATCACCATTCTCATCTTTTCCTGCAGCAGCAAGGGCTTTTTCTTCTTCATCCGACATTTTGGAAAAGTGTCTGTTTATTGCTCTTCTTCAAGGTAGTAACATAAATGTTGTATACAAAAAAAAAAAAAGGAATGCTGTCATTATATGCACTTCTTAGATTTTTTTTTTTTTTTTTTCTGTGTAACCTCATAGACGTTCGATTGGCTCTATACAGTTGTTACATTTTGCATACACACACATACACTGTTGTTTTTTATGTGTGTTGAAAAAAAAAAAAAGAAAAAAAAGTGAAAGTTCACTCTCACTTTGTATGCCTTACGTTAAGTACTTGTTGCTGTAAGCAAATTTTGTAAAACAATTAAATGCAAAATTCCTTATATTCTTCCCGATAATTGCTCCGGTTGATGACATCAAAAATAGGAATACTACACAATGTGAATGTGTGAGTGTATGTGTTTATGTGTGTATGTTTTGTGAAAGATTTTTTTTTTTTTTTTTTTGTATTCGGGTTGGGAGGAAATTATGTGAATGCAGTGTGAGAATTTTTAAAAAATTGCTTGTAGTAACATTTTTTTTTTGGAAGTTTTTTGCTAGCAGAATGGGAGATCTTTATAGGTTACAGTGGGAGTGGGCAGTTCTTTCATTTTTATTTTTCATTTTACGTTTTTTTTTTTTTTTTTTAAATCTCTCTCCACCTAAGGAATAAACTTATAGGGACTTACAAGAACATGCAAGTAGGAATCTGACCTTCATGTAGCTTGAGGATATCAAGGTTGGGTGCTTATTCTCATGTGTGTACCTTAATGTAGGGGATGCATAATGTTGCATATACACTATTGGTTACCAATCATTGCTTAGGGGTGGGGTGGAGAGTGTTACATTATGTTGTGCTTTTCTTAAAACTGCTATAGTCGTTCACATGCTCGTTGGGATAATTTTCACCTGTTAATATCTATTATTTTTTTATTTTTTTTTTTTTTTTTTTTGTAGAAAGATCTTACATTTCTGTATTTTTTTACCCTTGTTTTATGTCAACCCCAGGTACAATATTGCACAATAGAAAATATTCATCTCATATGAGCACAGGAGGGGTAAAGTAGTATGAAACTTTTTTTTTTTTTTTTTTTTTTTTATTTAAAGATGATAAGTGGAAGAAGTTATACATGAATGTATATGTATATGTACATATATAACCACGTCACACCACGCGTGGCATACACACATAAGATACATATTTTTATTTACCAAATTTAGTGCCTTTCTTCTCTAACCTACTTTGCATTCATTGAGTAGTAGCAAAGAGGAAGAAAGTGTTTTCTCATTTTTTTTTTTTTTTTTTTTTTTTACATTCGAGTGGGATTTTATTACTACAGGAGAAAAAGAGGTGTAACTAATTAGGGGGTTCAAAAAAAAAACAATGCTCTGTTTCGTGAGTGTAGGGTGGTAATAAGAACGACCATCTACCTATACCTCGCTACTTCTCTTCTTCGTTACTTCACCATTGTTCTATTTTTCTCCTTTTTCACATGCAGTAGGAAAGGCGGACGCGCGGAGAGGGATGAGACTTAAAGAGCACACGCAAGCACAAACGTTTGAATACATATGTACGCATCTACTAACTTAAACAGACATACATCTGCGAGGTTAGAGCGATCCTGTGCAAGAATTGGTTGTGACTCTGAATTAACCTGACCCCGGGGAGAAATGCCATTGACCATCACCCATCCTCTTACTTCTCAAGCCGTGTTATTGTACACGCTTGGGGTGGTGAGATAGGGGTTCAGGGTTATTTTGTTATACTTTATTTTGTTATACTATATTATGTTACACTTTATTTTGTTACACTTTATTTTGTTACACTTTATTTTGTTACACTTTATTATGTTATACTTTATTTTATTTTACTCTATTTTGTTATACTTTATTTTATTTCACTCTATTTTGTTTCACTCTATTTTGTTTCACTCTATTTTGTTTTACCCTATTTTGTTTTTCTCCTTTTTTTGCCCCTTTTTTTGCGCTTTTTTTTTTTTCATTTTCAACATGTCATCAGTAGTATCAGCGAGACATGTGCATCAGGACGTTCGCATTAAACGCTCCCTGTGCATAAAATATATAAATTTTTTAAGTTATTTGAAAAAGTGTAAATTAAAAAGACCATGGCATAGGTACTACTGTTGTGTGTTTCAGATGGCAGGGGTAGAAATGACAAGTGTGAAAGGGTTGACTTGTAAAAGCTTACAGAATTCAACAAAAGTGAGTAGAAATAAAGACACATTTTTCATAAAATGCATGAATCATTTGATTTCAAAACCAATAAACATAGCATCGTTCGATTTGGATGGGACACTAATGAACATACATGGATGTAAACACACCAACACTTTACTTTTCAGTAAGGAAGTCTTATTCAACATTTTTAATTTTAAGGAAAAACAAAAGTTCCAAATTGTTATTTTTTCAAATCAAACCAGTGTCTCTTCTCCCGTTCATGATTATCACTATCTCAAGCGATGCAAGTTGCCAATCCTCTTCAGAAAGCTCGTAAATTTAAGACGTGCCCTCTCTTATTTCTACGCACTCTACAGGCATCAGAACGGGGGAAAATTCAAAGCGGTTCCAACTAGCCAAAATCTGCAGAAATGCCAAGCGGTTCCAACTAGCCAAAATCTGCAGAAATGCCAAGCCCTTCCAACTAGCCAAAATCTGCAGAAATGCCAAGCCCTTCCAACTAGCCAGGCGTGTGAAAAGTGGAACTACCGCGTGCATGGTAAACATTGTGTTGTTGTTGTTCCAAATCAGAAATGCCATGGTGAACGTTGTTTCCAGAAGTTGAACTACAGACGGAGTGCAATGGGCTCTTCCAAAATGAGACGATCTAATGAGAATAGTGACAAAATCAAAAGTATAGAAAAAAGAGGAGGTAATGTTGTGAATACATTTTATGCAATTGGGAAAGGAAATATGGAACCAATTGACATTTATCCAAAACCATGTGGAGGACAATACTATTTATACATGTGTTTAGAAGGGATAAAATATATTATAATTTTGATTCGATATTTTGGAAATTTACATAAAGAATTATTAGAAAAAGAAATAAACAAGGGAGTAAATAAACCGTTGGAAGATTTTCTTCGACTCACAATTGAAATTTGTAACAATGAAGAAATATACAATATAGTAAAAAAAAATAGGAGGTGTTATTTTCATCTGAACACAATGAGCTTACAAATGATAGAGATTTATATAAACTCCTTGTTGAAGAAATCAAAATTTTATATATTTTTAAAAAATGGGTATCCACAGTACGTGGGATATGTGAACTATTTTTTAAATGATTTCGTGGAAGAATCACCACCGTGGGATGAAGAAGATTTGAAGCAACTACTCAAGGATGAATGTTTCCTAAAGCATCTAACTCTTTGTTTGGTGTACAAAAATAAAATTATGAAAAATCTTTCAGCTATCTTTTCCAATTTGTTATTTAATTTTGATCACAGTTTTTATGTAGGTGATAATATTGGCAGAGATTTTGACAAATCGAACATTGACTTGAAGGTAAGTATTTTTGTGCACATATATTCTCACACATTACTGTTTATATTTTCTCTTAATAAAGGTTTAATATCTCTTGTACTCCTAATATTTCCTTCTAATCATATTCACTTGAGTGTACGTCTTTTTTTTTTTTTTTTTTTTTTAAGCGAATCATTTTTGTTTATACTCTCTTAAATATCAGGAGACAAAAACAGAGAGAAAATATATATACAATGCGTGCCTCACCCCCACCCCTAACTGTACACTTGTGTTATGCTTGAATTTAGCTCATCTATTGACGTGCCATTCTACACCTGATTTGCAAATCTGATTCCATACCTGAGTATTTTGTCACTATTGTGGATTCACCCCTCAACCATTGGTGTCTTTGCATATTTTCATGACTCAACTGAATTGTAGAAAATTACATCCCCATGTGACGTGTACACAAAAATTTGTGTACACTTTCTCCAGCTGACGATCTCGTCTTCACATATGATTAACCATAAATATGCATATATGTAGAAAAATATGCGCACACATGCACGTTTTCTTTTCATTTTTTCTAATTTTTTTATCCCTTTCCATAGTTTGCACAGCGGGTTGGAATGAGAATATTCGATGATTCTTGGTTACACCAAATGAACGATTCCTAAATGTGAAACAAGAGAAGCAGATGAAATGTACAGATGTACACAAATATGAATTATGTGTATTTATTTATTTTTTCCCCTTTTTATTATAACTTTTAAATTATTATTTTTATCAGTTATGAAATACTTAATTTTGAACCTGCATCTTTGAACCTGCATCTTTGAACTTGCATCTTTGAACCTGCATCTTTGAACCTGCATCTTTGAACCTGCATCTTTGAACCTGCATCTTTGAACCTGCATCTTTGAACCTGCATCTTTGAACCTGCATCTTTGAAACTTCAATTTTGAAACTCCATTTTTGAATCCTCAATTTTGAATCCTCAATTTTGAATCCGCAGTTTTGAATCTTCAGTTTTTAATCCGCAGTTTTGAATCTTCAGTTTTTAATCCGCAGTTTTGAATACTCAACTTTGAAGTTCTTAAAATTCTCCACTTTTTTTCATCCATCATACATCCCAGATATATTTCCATAAAAAAAAAAAAAAAAAAAAAAAAAAACAGCATGTAAAAAAAGAAGAAACAACTTCTAAAACACTTTAAAACTTGCTTTTATTAACCTTTTGAAGAACAGTAAAAGAAGAATGCATTTAAAAAAAAAAAAAAAAAAAAAAAATCGTGACACATCACACACCTCTTGTTCAACTGTTTAGAATTTTTTTTTTTTTTTTTTTTTGTTTTTTTTACCTTGCCGTTAATGCACATCCTTGCTTATTTTTACTTCGCCATTTTTTTTTTTTTTTTTTTAATCTCTTACTACAATAATCGTTTATTACTGGTGTAGAAGGTCTCCAAGAGATTGCGCGTGATTTGTATGCACATGTTTCACTAACGAAGTATTCAAAGACAATTCGTTCTACTTGTCGATTCCACATTAACAGAACGACAAAAGTTCAATTGTAATAACGTTGCATCTTGTTACAACACCATCCATTTATATATATCATAATTACACACAGTTGTGCCTGGGCACACACACAAAACATATATATAAAAGGGTGCTTGTGAAGCCGACATTTTTACGCATGGAAAATTGAGAATTAGGAGTGAGACATAGATATAAACATAGAGAGAGTGCTTGTGCAGTGTTTTGTTCTTTTTTGCAATTCAACCCCCATCGTACCGTGGTGGTGTGAGCCGTGCATGTGAGCGGTGAATGTAACACGTCTTAACCAAGTAGTATCGTTTGCAGAATTCAAATGTATTACTTACCAGATCACTTTCGTGTAATTGTTTTTTTATTTAGTGAAAGTATTCCATGAATGCATGCAGCACATGTACACAAATTCACTTTTCCACATGTGATTCATCCAGAAGTTGATTCATTCCAAGCGTGCATGCGTGAGAATGTGAAAGATAGACAAATGTTCATAATTCTAACCTCCAAAAAGTTTTTTTTTTTTTCTTTCTTTTTTTTCTTTTTATGATAACATCCACATGTGTGCCATAAATTTCCCATTTGCGTATGATTTTATTTTTCACTAATCTGGAAGTAAAAACAAGTGCACGTACTTTTCCACTATAACATATTTCTTCTTTCTCGTGGAAAAAGCGTAGGTTGAATTTTTTCACCACGTAGAGAGTACATCCTCTTGTACCTTTTCCACACACAAGAGTTAGCTCGCAACCTGTATTTTTCTTTCACATGAGGAAGTGGTGATTTTGAAAACCATCGCCAGTTGCAAAAACTTTTTTCTTTTCATTGTTTATTTGTTTTTTTACTTTTTTATCTTTTTACATTTTTACTTCTTGTTTTTTTACTTATTTGTATATTTACTTATTTGTATTTTTACTTTATATTTTTACATTTTTTTATTTTTTGCCTAATTCTGCTCGTGTGTCGAGAAAGAGAACTAGCAAGAGAGACAAAAAAAAAAAAAAAAAAAAAAGTGCTCCAAGAGGTAGCAACCAGTAAAAGGGTGCATATATAAGTATTCTTTCAGAGATTTTTCAAGGCGTGAATGTGAAAAACGTGAGAGAAAAAGGGGAGTTTGTCCCTTCAAGTGCTCAACCTTCCGACACATATTTTCTCGAACCTCGCAAAGTTAGATCAATCTGTTACGCCCTGATTACATGTACTTGTTGTGCATTTACATATCTCGTCCGAGTGTGCACTTGACACTTGCACGAACAAGCTGAACCTCATGTGTGTGACGCAAAAGAAAAATAAATTTTGCGCTGCGTGAAAAGCAATTTCGTTCTTTCGTTCTTTTGTTCTTATTTCTTTCGTTCTTTTGTTTTTACTTCGTTCTGATTTTGTTTTGCTTCTCCTGATTTTGTTTTGCTTCTCCTGATTTTGTTTTTCTTCTCCTGATTTTGTTTTTCTTCTCCTGATTTTGTTTTTCTTCTCCTGATTTTGTTTTTCTTCTCCTGATTTTGTTTTGCTTCTTCTTATTTTTCCCTTGATTTCAGCCTTCTCACCATTCGTCTGCCACCCCTTTGTGGTAATCTGATCGATGCTTATTTCGTCACTATTTAACGAAATTTGCCACAAAGCAGAACCTTTGTGTTTTATGTGATTTCATTTTGAAATGATAATTTTTATCTCATAAAGTATCAACCTTCTTTCCATTCTTCTCCCTCTTTTTCTTTCAATTTTTTTTTCTTTTTTTTTAGTTTCATAAATTATTTTCATTTTTATGTTTTTTTTTTTTTTTTCCTTTGGTGTGTGGAATTCAGCTTTGTGAAAGTAGACCATGTAAGTGTGAACTTATGAACTGTGCTTCATTCGTTTGCATTTACAAACATATGCACTTACACACACACACACACACATAAACGCAGGGACTCATCTCCCAGCTCTTTGTCGAATTTGTTCCTTTTTTGATTATACACATATACATAAAAAAAACACACGAGTTTCATCTTCATGCAGCACAATCATACATGATATTGTCCACAAGATTGTGTGCTTAACTTTTATTTCACGTTCTGCTTACTTTTCGTGATTTTTTTTTTTTTTTTTTCTTTTAAACATTTCTTGTTCCCTTAGCTTTTTTTTTTTTTTCAACATCAATTTGATTCTTTTTTTTTATTATTTTATTTTATTATTTTTTTTTTTTTTTGTTGCACGAGTTGAATTAGAACTTCGTGGGAAATACTTTTTCTTTTTTTATTGTTCATTAACGTGTTGTATACATTTCGTATGAATTCACTTTCCAAGAGCAGACAAGAGAGAATAGACACGACCCAATGTGTGTCTTTTCTCAGACTTCAGCTTTCACCCATCTACCTTTACATCTGCATCGTCACTCTAGATACATGTACAAAGAACAACTGATTGAGTGCACATGCCCGTAGTAAATTTTGATGTCTTATGAAGTTTTGCCTTGAGGAAAAACACACGCCTTAGTGTGCATAAAAAAGTATTGATCTGATGAAAAAAATACCAAAAAAAATACCAAAAAAATAACAATAAAAATAATAATAAAAATAAAAGATAAATTCCATCCCCTCAAAATTATAAACATACCTGGAGGCGTGGTTTTATGTCCACCCTATAATCTTCCCCTTACTTTTTCGCCCTTTTATAGCTCATTATTTTTTTTCATTTCATTTATTTCATTTCATTTACTTCATTTATTTCATTTCATTTACTTCATTTCACTTCATTTCATTTACTTCATTTCACTTACTTCATTTCATTTACTTCATTTCACTTATTTCATTTCACTTACTTCATTTATTTCATTTCACTTACTTCATTTCACTTATTTCATTTCATTTACTTCATTTCACTTATTTCATTTCACTTACTTCATTTCATTTACTTCATTTCATTTATTTCATTTCACTTATTTCATTTCACTTCATTTCATTTATTTCATTTCACTTATTTCATTTCACTTCATTTCATTTATTTCATTTCACTTACTCCCTCCTTGTTGCATGCTTGATTTCGCTGCAACTTTTTAAACAATAATTAAATACAAAGACATAGAATGTCGTATGATTCTTCTAAATTCTTTTTCAGATGCATGATTCTATATATTTTTTTAGATATGTAATTCGACTTATATATGACATCGTCGCTAGCACTTACGCAAGTACGTGCATACAACTTTAAATTTTCGTGCTTTCTTTTTTGCACCCTCTACTCATTGTTCATGCAGTTTTTGCGAATTGAGTTATTCTGCATACTGCATCGACGTAGTTTATTTTGCATACTGCACCGACGTAGTTTATTTTGCATACTGCACCGACGTAGTTTATTTTGCATACTGCACCGGCGTAGTTTATTCTTCATACTGCACCGGCGTAGTTTATTCTTCATACTGCGCCGACGTAGTTTATTCTTCATACTGCACCGACGTAGTTTATTCTTCATACTGCACCGGCGTAGTTTATTTTTTAAAAAAGGCTAGTCTTCATAGGGGAAAACAATGTACCCGGCATCACAAGCCCATCGAAGTTACCCCTCCTTGTGCATGCTTTTTCGATATATTTTTTTTTTTTTTTTTTTTTTGTCTTTCACTAGTTCCATCTTTTGAATAATAATAATAATAACAGACTCAAGAGAAGGAAGAGTAGCGCAAAAATTCTCTCACAGAACATTATCTGTCGAAAACACTCGACTTCTCGTCTGAATAAATGTGCACATCCAATAACTTTCCCTTCTTGGCTAATGTTACAATCTTTTTACAAAAATTTTGTGCAGAAGGTGAATATCTAGACAGCTGATGTTAGCACCGTTAGCTATTTCAGTTTACTTTTGCTAATTCAATTCTGCGTATTAATTTTTTTTCTTTTTAAAGTATCTTTCTCTACCTTGTTTTAAACAACATCAGGCAGAGTCCCTTTAAATTTGTAGATAGAAAAGTAGTTGTCACGTTATTTTTTTTTTCTTTTTTTTCTTTTTTACACCCATTTCATGTTTTTCCTCTTATGAGGAATACATACGCATAGAATGTTCGTCTATACATATTATAAACACATCTTAATATATGCATATTTTACACATACCGATTGATACACACATTGAGATGCTCCATTCCATATTAGTTTTATTTTTTCTCATTTGAGGAATGTTTATCATATAGTGTAATTCTATCAAGTGTCTCTTTTTTTTTTTTTTTAAATTTCTCAATTTAGATGCAGTTTGTACATAGCCATTGATAGTACTCATCATTTTAGAAAATAAAAAAATAAAAAAAAAGAAAAGAAAAATACATAGTATAGAATAATAGCGAGTAACGTAGAAGTATAGCAGCTTAGAAGTGGACTAAGTAAAAGCATAGCAAGTAGACGCATAGCACTGTTTCATTTTTCCCTCAAGTGCTCCTACTACCTCATCCATCTCTCTTTGAAGTCTCTAAGTTACTGTTCTCCCCCCACCCCATCCCCTCTAGAGAAACAAAATTCTTGTCTTTGAATCCATTGCTTTGCATCTAAATTTGATTTTTCCATTTTGTTCATCTCTACCCAGTAGTTTGTAAAACCTCAAGGAAAGAAAAAAGAAAAACTCGTTCAGGTAATTGGCAAAACAAAAATGGATGACCACTTGGGGGATAGTCTCTTTAACAGTTACATTTTGAATACAAGTAGAAGCATAGATGGAATTAGAAATGTAAGAAGTGAAATAGATATGAGAAGTGTAGGAAGTGTAAGTAATGGATCCATAGAACTAAATAGAAGCAGCAGCTCGTGTACGAGCTACAGCAGTGGTAGTATGAGAAGCATGCTCTGTAGTGAATCTGGAGGGGAAATGAACGACAAACAGAATCACACGGTTAAAAGCGTAAATGAAATGGACAGCAAAAGTGCTACAGGAATTGAACCCGTACGCGAAAAGGATTCCTTAGATGTAGCAGGGGTTATGGGTAAAGAAGTTGTCAAAAAAATGGCATCTAAAGAGGGGAAAGTTGGAGGAGCAGCAGTTGGAGGAAGGGGTGCCGTGCAGAATGACACACCTGCCAAGAGACGCACCAATCTGTTGTGCTCAATCAATCCAGTGTTGGAAAACACAAGCGATATAGAGAGGTTTGTGAGGGAACAAAAAGAGTTTATGGCTTTTTTAAATTCAATGGATGCAGTTGCTCTTCGAGATTCTAAGAGTTGGTGTATGAACAAGAGCTTGAATGGCAATGATAGTGAAAAGGATACAACTGTCGATGAGGATAACAAAACGGACGATGAGTTGGAAGAAACGGGTTCTAAGTTGGAAGAAGAGGGTTCTAAGTTGGAAGAAGCGGGTTCTAAGTTGGAAGAAGCGGGTTCTAAGTTGGAAGAAGCGGGTTCTAAGTTGGAAGAAACGGGTTCTAAGTTGGAAGATACGGGTTCTAAGTTGGAAGAAGCGAGTGCTAAATTGGAAGAAGCATGTGCTGAGAAGGCTAGTCATACAGGAGATGCATTAAATGATGATAAGCATTTCGAAGTAGAATCATTTGATGGAATTAACTGGGAATATGAATCAATGGAAAAAATGGTTACTGCTAAGGATGAAGGGGTGAGTGTGATGGGTGACGGGGTGAGTGCGATGGGTGATCGGGTATGTGATAAAAAGGGAGAGAAAGACATGAACAATTTAGAGGTTACATCCAATCTGAACAGCAACATATTATTTTCGTGCAATGTGGATGAAAGCAAAATAGACGGAAAAAACGGAAAAAACGGAAAAAACGGAAAAAACGGCAAAAATAGCAAAAATAGCAAAAACAGCGAAAACAGCAAGAACAGCAAGAACAGCCACTGCAATGACAGTAATGAATTCAGTTCATGTGATGAATTCGGGGAAGTGTTCTCAAAGGAAGATGAGATAGAATTAAAAGAACTGTGTAATGGATCAGAACAGAAAGATTTGTTAAGCAGATTAGTGAATATGAAAAGAGCAGTTGATGAATTTGTATTAAAAAATCAAATAAGAAAATTCCCGGCAAATTGGGCTAGCATAAGGAGAAGAAAAAGAAAAGTAAAATACAGATTTGAAAAAGATAAAGCAGGAATTTTTGATTTCGTCATGGCATGTACTTCAGAGTATAATGGTTTTAAAAGATGCTGGAACGTTGGATTGACATTTATAAATATAACTGTGTTGGATATGAAGATGAGTTACCATTTTAAATGTGCAAAACATGATGAATGTGTAGGAGATGCGTATGTTGTTTTGGAAAAGGATACAGGTAATGTAGAAATAAGAATTAAAGGAGATATATGCATAGATTTTCACGAATTAATTGAAGAAAGAGAAAAAAGTAAATTGAATAGATATAAATGGGAGTTTTTAGATTTATGTAATAATGTAGACGCTGGTAAAGAGAGAGTTGTTGCAATGGGATACAAATATTTGAATAGTAGTATTACTGGTAGAAGATATGTACGAAATTTTATCTGCATCTTAAACTCGCATTGTAATAGTAGAATTCGTGTTGTTCGAGATCGGGATACAGGAAAAACTTGGCTAGAATTAACGGGTTCTAATCATGAAGAACATTGCCCATACTATGTCACAGCAGGTAATGGAAATCCTTTTAAAAATGATAAAACAAGAAGTCTTTATGATTGTATACAAATAGAAGCAAATGATAATGTTATGTCTAATGATCAAAATACTGTCAGCATTTATGATAATGCAAATTTAAAAAATAGCTATTTTGAAAATTTTGGAAAAAAATTGCGCAATCATGATCCATTTAGTGGTGTCAACTATGGCTTAGAAGATAATGACAAGAACGATGATAACAAGACGAATGCGAGAGAAGTTAGCATTTCTAATTCCTCCAAGGGAGATTCTTCCAGAGCCCCAAATGGAACTAATGGTGCAATCCAAAATAGAAAAGGTGATACAGACAAGAAAAATGCTACAATCAGTGGAAATCCATACGGAAGCATTGTGAAATACACACGCTCAAGAAGAGAGATAGCTAAGAAGATGCTAGAAGATAAAAAAAAAACTGAAATGGATCAGCGTTGTCAAAATATGCATATACTCACTGAAATAGGGAAATATAAAAATTCAGCTTATGCATCTGCACACGTTACTTTGAGGAGGGCCATGTGGTACAACAAAGAAAACATGACAGGGGAATACAGTGGAAAAGTTATTGCTGGTGATAGCGAGTTAGACTACACAGGAACTAGTTCACATCCGTTACCGCTGTCCGAAAGGGAGAGTATTAAGGATGATTTTTCTGTCACGAGCGATATGTTTCCCACTCGTCAGTACTCGAAGGCTGAGGAAGTGTCAGAAGATGAGTGGGGAAAGAAGAAAAAGAGATGTAACGATGGAGGTAGTGGTGGTTGTAGTGGTGGTTGTAGCGGTGGACGTAGCGATGGAGGAAATGACAGAGATCGTAAGAAAACAAGAGTAATTAATATAGGCCAAATCCCAGAAGAAGAAGCCGTAAATCTGTGTAAAGGAGTAGAAGGTTACAAGCACCCAGATGGTGCACCGACAAAGCTAATAAATGCTAATAATGCACCAAAAAAAGAGGAAAAAATGATGAACCAAGCTTTTGAAGGGTTAATACATAATGGAAATATGGAAGAGAAAGAAAATAAATTCGATAGACAGACAAGAGATGTACCTATTGGTGCACAGATGCATATGGATGGAGGCATGAGAATGCATATGAACAAAGGGATAGGAAATGTATCCCCTTTATATTTAGGACAAGATCATTCTGCCCATAATGAAGATCTGATAAGTATTCTTTCAAATTTACACAACAATTTAATAAGAAATGCATTGATCCCCAAAAATTCATGTGTTGATCAGAATATAAGAAGCATGAATAACTCGATCGGGGTTCCTGGTAAAGTAACTGTTGGTGGTACAGTTGGAATTGGAAATATGAATAATTATCAGTGGATGAATAATAAGGAGAAAAACAATCCCTCGTTTGGAACTAAGCAAGATAACTTGGATATTAACAGAATGGATGGATCTGCTGGATCTAATATGAATGTAGGAGACATCAACAGAGGAAATTTGGTAAACACTTCAAATTTGAACATGGTACCTTCTCACCATATGAATGAAATAAGCATGTATCAAAACGAGAATCAAAATGTCATGTACAATTTGGAGAGGAACGAACTGGTGACAAATCCGAATACACAAATGGGAATGTTCAATAATTTCAGCAATGTGAAAAACGTAGACATAGGTGCAGTGTTCCAAGGTGACACAAGTGCACCTCATACAGGTATACCTCATACAGGTACACATCATGCAGGCACACATCATGCAGGAACAGATCATAGTGGAATCATAAATAACAGAATGATCCAACCATGCAACATAGACATGCAAAAAAATCAATTTCAAAGCAGAACAAATGAAATGATATTTCAGAACACATTTTCTAAAAACGCACTTGCTTCTATGAATTATCTGAATAAACAAAATACAAATTTTAAAGAATTTCCACAAAGGAATGTAGTAAATGATTATTTCAGGAATAATTGTGGGTCTACAACTATGAGCAGAAGTAACACATGCGCAACTATATTGAATGGGTCTAATGCTGGAGAACGGATGAGCTATGTAGGTAGAAAATCCATAAGACATAATAGTACTTGTATTCCAGGGGAAAATTCCGTTTCCATTACTGCATCTCGTGAAAGATTGTACAGAAACAATTGCTTCCCCGTGAGCAGATGCAATGAAATTGGAAATGACTCTAACGCAGGTAGAAACATACCATGGAATGTGCACCGTTTAAGCAATTTACCCGCTGCATCTATTCAGGTTAAGGGGAGCGGGAGAATCAGCAAAAAGGGCAGCAACGATGAAAGAAATGAAGATAGAAACGGTGTCAGAAATGAAGATAGCAAAAAGGACAGCAACGTCAACAAGCATGATGGTCTCAACCATGCTGAGCAATCCAGGGATAACTACATTAACTCCAAGGAGTACAACAATATGATGCCCAAATATGAAAGAGAAAATTACCATCGACATGTGAACAATGCTAATATTAATGAAATGTATGAAAGGAATGATTCATGTACTGATTTGAGCGAACAAAAGGATGAAAACATGCATGATGATGAGGTGGTATATCAAAAGGGGCTAGAAAGGAAAAGAAAATACATCAATAATTACAATACACAAGGGGAAAATAATTTGATAAATACATTCTCTCATGATTATATAAGCATATCCAGTTTTTCGAGAAACAATGAAAATAATACAACATTCCCTTCTTCACCAGCTGTGAAATGTGCAAAGATGCATCATCCATTCAATAATGATGGTGATACTTCTTTAAATGTAGGTAATGTGGTAGCGAATGGAATGGGAATTGTACCAGAGATCAACATTTCCAATATGTCTGAAAATCCCATCAACTTTGCAGATTGTGAATCATATGAAAAACAGACCAATTTGTTAAACAGCTTCAACAATACGAGTATGCAAAATGTGAATGGTAACAATTGTCTCAACAACTTTATCCCTATTCCTCAGCACGACACAAATACATCGAGAGACCCGATATATAACAGTAGTTCAAATGATGCATTTGGAATGAGTCACAACGTGTCAAGTTCACAACAGGAGATGGGAGAGTATGAAATGAGCACTAATCAAATCATGGAAGACGGGAAATTTATGAACAACTTAAATATGATTCCGCACGAAGATCCCCCGTTGAATTGTATGGCAGTTCCCAACCGGGTAGAATTTCCCAACCGAGTGGAATTTCCCAACCGAGTGGAATTTCCCAACCGAGTGGAATTTCCCAACCGAATGGAATTTCCCAACCGAATGGAATTTCCCAACTTGATGATGGAACAGCAGGAAAATGCAAACAGAGAGACAAATGTATCAAACGAGTCTAACACCGATCAGATGAATTACTACAACTATGACTTCGAAACTGATGAATACACACAACAAACTGGTGGAATAGAATTTATGATGAGGAATTATAATGCACCTTTAAATAACAGTAGTGGAAATATGAATGTAAATAATGTTTCTAATGATATGAACAATTTTTACGTGGGAAATAATTGTACATATAATTATTCAAATGCAGTAGACAATAGGAATAATTGCACACAAAACAAATCATTTAACATGCCCATGCAGATTTTTAATGTAGAAAATCCCATGTCACAACAAAACAATATACTGAATAATCATCACAATTTAAACCCCAATGAAAATGATATTAACCCTAACAACACTGTCAACAGTGGCTTATGCAATAATGGAATAATCTTCCATGGAGATATGCGTAATGATTTTCAAAATGACATGACCTTTTCATACAATAATGCAAACAATAATAATCATTACTATGAGAACAATTATCACAGCAATGGTTTTCCTGTAAATGCGGCCAATGGCAATGTCATCCCATATGAAATGAACGATGGTATCAATGAGGATCAAAACGACCAAGGAGATTTTTACAATCAAAATTGTTAGATCGTTCTGCTTGTCTCATCGAGCTATTTTTTAGAACATACCTCGTTCGAAATGCAAAAAAGAAAAGAAAGCGCATGAAAGGAAATAAAGAACGAAGGAAAATACTGGAGCGGCAATAAAGAACGAAGGAAAACACTGGAGCGGCAATAAAGAACGAAGGAAAACACTGGAGCGGCAATAAAGAACGAAGGAAAACACTGGAGCGGCAATAAAGAACGAAGGAAAACACTGGAGCGGCAATAAAGAAAGAAGGAAAACACTGGAGTGGCAATAAAGAAAGAAGAAAAACACTTGAACGGCAATAAAGAAAGAAGGAAAAAGTGCAGAACATAACAATACACCTATGTATCAATTCTTAAGACATATATACATGTCCATAATTCGTGTAAACTTATTGCTATACCACATCATTTGCGTTTCTAAATATATACACATGAATATACACACGTATGCATAAAGGTACACCAAATTAACACGTCCCAGTTAGTGCACATAGCGCACAAATTGATATTCCCCCCAAATTAAAACCCTGAGTTCTTGACATTTTTGAAAAGGCGCTCTTAGGTGCGTGTGCACGTCCTTGATTACATCACGTTTGATTGTGTCACGTTTGATTACGTCACGTTTGATTACGTCACGTTTGATTGCGTCACGTTTGATTGTGTCACGTTTGATTGCGTCACGTTTGATTGCGTCACGTTTGATTGTGTCACGTTTTATTATATCATCTTTTATTACACTGAAGTTTCGCATGCACCTACATAAGACATTTACAATAATTCGATACATAAACGTGCATGTTTTTTTTTTTTTTTTTTTTTTTTTATATACCTCATTGTATACTGATGAAAACATTAATTAAATGTGTCTGATGATTTTAACTCGATTATGCCTTAAGATATATTTTATATTGCTAAGCAATTTTTCTCGTTTCATAATTTTTCTCATTTTGTAGTCTTTCTCACTTGGTAGCTTTTCTCCTTATCCGGATAAGCTCTCAGCACGCAACATTCCGCCTTGTTTACTTTTCCTTTTGTTCTTTTATGCGTAGCTTTTTGATTTCATACGTACATATGGTTTCGTCCCTTTACTTAAACATTGATGTTTTCATGTTTATAACTATTGCTGTGGAGAGAGTACATAACATAAATATAAACCCCTCAGTTGTAGTTAATACATTTCATTTTTTTATCGTCGTACACCTTTGCCAAGACACAGTTGAACCAAAATAAATATATGTACAAGTAGGTTTCACTTAGGAAAGCTTTGATTCATATCAAAACATCGCTTGCATTTAGCAAAGAAGTTTAAAGTGATCATTTTATTTTCCTCTTTTTTTTTTTTTTTTTTATATTTTTTTTTATAGAAGAAGGCTACCTTCATGCATGTATTTCTACTTGCCGTGTTCATATTGCTACACATTTAATTCATGTATTTATATAACACTTGTAAGCGCAGGATATGGAAGAAAATTTCCCACAATTGTTTCGACGTTGTTAGTACATAAGCAACCGATTTGGATCATTCTACTTGATAGTAGTTTTTTTTTTTTTTTTTTTTTTTTTTCAAGATTAGTACAAACCATATAACACCTTGCCGTTCAGGTAAAATACTATTTTCCATTAAAATAAGAAAAGATCGCTCGATGAAATACAATAACACGCCTGTACGTACATGTGTGCATTGTGTAAAATTACAAGATAGTAATATATGTCTACGTTTTAAATAAAACTTCTTTGAGGAACACATGAAGAAATTGTTCTTTGCATCATATCCTATAACAGGGAAACAAAATAAAATGAAATAAAATAATATAAAGAAAAATAGTTAATGGTCGTAGGTGGCACATTTGCAGCTGGGGCTGTGTGTGAAATGGCAAATGAAATACATGTCACACATTTACCAGTGCATTTTGGGGTAGCTCATGGATGATAGGACATATGAGTTGATTGACTGGGTTTGGGCAAAGTTTCATTTCATTCGTAATTGAAAGGGTGTTAATTTTTTTTGGTTCAGTAAAATATGATGTATTTTCTCTCAGTGCTTTTTTTTTTTTTTTTTTTTTTTTTTTTTTTCTTTTTCGCTATTTTCTCCTTATCTCGATTTCCACTAGTCGGTGCACGACCACGTGGTCATCACGTATGCTGTCATGGATATGTAAATATATTCACCTATGTATACACATGTATGTATGTATGTATATATATGTGTTAGTGTGTACTATGGTTATTACCATTGTTATGTGGTGAGTTTTATATAAATTTGGGATGACGAACCTCTTTTGATAAAGTACAGTGATTCGCAGAATATAAATTTTTTTTTTTTTTTTTTTTTTTTTTATGTACTTCTCCATATGAGGTAAGAGAAGTCTTGGGATCTAAGCATAACCACACGAAACAGATATATAATTTGTTCATTAAGAGAAAAAGCAGAATGATTGACTTTTAAGAAAAAAAAAAGAAAAAAAAAAAAAAAGAACATGATATAAATAAGCCTTGTTAAAATGATGACCTCATCATAGTAACAAGTTCTAGTCGTTCTGGTACCAAGAGAAAGGGAAAAAAAAAAAAAAAAAAAAAAAAAAAATTCGTTCCTTGTGTGAACAGCATAATATAAATTCTACTTTGTTACAACAATGAAGACGAAATAATGTTCGTCAATTTAGTGAAGTAAAACGTTTGAAAATTTTGAAAAAAAATAAAGAACCTTGGGTGCATATGTCATATGGAAGAGAAAAGTGGGCTGTTATTTTGACACCATAGGGTGGGTGGTAAGAACTCTCTCTCTCTCTCTCTCTCTCTCTATATATATATATATATATATATATATATATACATATACATGTACAGATGTAAATATATATCTATAAATGTAAGTATAAGTATGAGCATAATTATAAGCACATATATAAGCATAATTATAATAATAAGGAACTTTTTTTTTAGCTTTTCCCTTTCACGAGTTAATGCTTCTTATTCTTTTATATGTGGTGAGGCACAACACTTAAATCTATACATGCCGTTGTGGAATTTTTAGTGCCTTCTCGTCAAGTTGAAAAAAGAAAAAAAAAAAAAAAATCGAAATTGACTTTTCTTTCTCTTTTACCCAAAATAATTGCGATTTAATAAGAACAGAACACTTTTTTTTTTTTTTTTTTTTCATTCTTTTGCACTGGTTTTTCTGAACTCGTTCTCCTACATTGGTTCTTCTACTTTTCTACATTCGTTCTACTACATTGGTTCTTCTATATTCGTCCCTTTTTTTTTTTTTTTTTTTTTTTTTTATTTTGCCATGCGCATACCGCTCGTTTGATTACACCCATTTTATATGTATATTTATGTTTATTTTTTATACTTATTCCGTCCTCATGCTTCACGGGCTTTATTTTATTTTTTTTTATTTTTTTTTTTTTTTTTGGGCTTCTTCATTTTTTAGTTTTTAAAAATTTATGATTTTGTAGTAATGTAGCCCTTTTGTGGTAAAAATGGTAGGTACCATATTTTTTATGAAGCCACTTTTTTGTTTTTTTTTTTTAATACATATATATATATATATTTTCTCCCCTTTCCCTGGTGAGAGGTATTATTTATGGCCTTATATGAATATGGCACAGAAGGAACTTTTTAAAAAGTTTTGAAGTATAAGAAATAATAATAAGTCTTTGAACTTCTTTCTTTTTTTATCATGTAACGTGGAATATAATTGGCAGTGATATGTTTTCTCAATTTTTAAAAGTTTTAATTTTTTGCTATCCTTCCCAAGCATATACTTTTCTTCATATATATGTATATTCACGTATATATACATTTTTAAGACGTCTATGCGAAAAAAGAAAAAAAAAAAGAGGGATAATTTTAAGTAAATTTCTTTACCCTTTTTTTTACCCTTTTTTTTAAGCTTTTTTTTTTTTTTTTTTATAAAAGACCAGAAGATCATAATAGAATTTTGGGTAGGGGAGGAAAAAAAAAAAAAAAAAAAAAAAAAAAAAACAATCACACACATATTCATCCCTTCCATTTATGAAGAAATTTTAAGGGAGATTCAGCGAAAGAAAATAAAAACTTGCCATTTAGAGAATAGTTCTTAATGACTGTTAAATGAAAAAGTGTGTCATTACAACATCGTCTCGTGGAAGCATGCACAGACATGGTTGAAAAATTTGCACAAATTTTTGTAGCATTTTTGGAAGAATATTATATTCGCATGAAACCTTTGAAGAGAATGGGTTTGTCTTCCTGATTAACTACCTTTTATATGCATACTCCCGTGCACACTTTTCATACATGCATAAACAAACACACACACATAAACGAACACAAACCTCGTGTATGCATACACAACACATACACAAACACAAACCTCGTGCATGCATACACAACACATAAGCGTGGTGGAAAATAATCAAACGTAGGAGAAACACGGCTCATCCCCTGGGTAAGTACTTATTGAACATAAAATAATGAAACATGAATTTTTAAAAGTAAATTGGTACAGAAGGGGGAGGGATCTGCACACATTTCCATTGGAAAAATATAAAAGCATTGACATGAATGGATTAATATCAAAATCAATGTTCAGAAAAAAATTGGTTACGATATGCAGACCTTTGAAGACTCAACAAAAGAATGAAAATTCAACGACGACCATACCGAATGAAAGGAATTCATGTAGTGGGCCTCCATCCAACAGTAATCATATGCAAAGCATGTTTATGTATATGGAGAAAGTAGGAAAAGAGATAGATGAGCACATTCGTAGAAGGAAATACAAAAGTGCAGTTGGAGGGTTGAATATTCCAACAAAGGAGAATATTTATAATAAGAAAGAATTTATGGGAAGAGAGTATATATCTCAAAGAGGTATATATACACGGAATGGAATGAAATATGGATATAGAAGAAGACCATTTATCATACATTCACGAAATAGAAACAGGGAATCACAAATAAATGACATAATGTTTTTAGTACAAAAGAATGAAAGAGATATAATTTTTTTCAAATATCTATTTTTAATTAAGTTGATAATTTTATTAAGTGTAGTTTTTGGTTTTATGCATCTATTTTCAGGAGATTCCATAAATAAGTACATATCCAAAAGAATTGAAAAGGTACTAGATGAAATTAAGAATTCATCGAAGGCACAAAATAATATGAAAGATATTATAAATGAGTTGTTATACACTGTAGTTAATGAAGAAAAAAATAAAATGATAACTTCAAAATTTTTCATTGATGTAATGCAAAACTCAAAAAATGAAATGGGAAAGATATTCACAGAAATGTTAGAAACAGAATATGTAAAAAACAATTTAAGAAAAAATTTCGTAGATATAGCTAATTACTTATGTAATAATAAAGATGTACAAAAAAAAGTTTATCATCTCTTATCAGAATCCATACATTTACCTATAGCAATTAACACATCAGAAAAATGGATCAATGCTTTATTTAAATCTGAAAGTGTAACAAAGAATGTTAGAGATGTCATATACAAAGAAATTTTCAGCAATGATGAAATGATAAATAATTCCATTATATACATGCAGAATGTTCTTTTCAACACTTTGCAAGATAAAAATACAAAAGAATTGACAAAACTTTTTTTTGCGTCCGTCTTTTCAAATCCAGAATTTCAGCAACAAATTTCTGGAAATGTATGGAAAATTTTTAAATTAGCTCTATCTCCAAAATGGATGTCATATGAGGATGGTGATCAGCAGGAAGGGGTAAGAAAGGACAGACACCCTATCCACATCAAAATAGACAATAACGAGTCATGCAACTTAACACACACGAACACGGGTGACAAAAATTCCATTGAACATCTGCAGAACTTATCAGTAGACAATCCTTTAGATGTCAACAAAAAGCAGATCACCACTATTAGTTGTGATGTGTGTACAAGTGCTGGGCCGGCAGGAGGCATCCATCACCACGTGAGCGGTTACGATGTGAGCGGTTACGATGTGAGCGGTTACGATGTGAGCGGTTACGATGTGAGCGGTTATGACATGAACAGTTATGATGTGAGCAGTAATGACAGCTGTGATCTCGTGGAATCATCCAAACTGTACGAACATAAGGAACTAGATGGGGAAGTGGATGAGCAGGGATTCCTGCCTCTCAGGGTTAACAGGAAAAATGAGCAAAATGGAAGAAAATCTCGAATGCTGCAGATGGAGCTAACGATGCAAGGGGAGACTAGTGCAAGACCCCAGACGAGAGACCTTCCTGTAGAGAGAAACACAAATCAGACATATAGATCTCATGATGAAATGCAGAAAGAAATGAAACACGTTATTAATATGTTTGAGTGCATAGGCGAGGAAGAGAAAAAAAATGATTTTGCTTTAAATGAAAAGGGACAGCTTGGAACTGAACACTACTTTAGCATAAGTTCATATTCAAAAAAAAAGGAGAACGGTAATGACTATGATGATTCTTATGACATGGAAAAGTTGAAAAGTTTACTTTTCTATTATCATCCATACATTTGTGAAAGGGCAAGAACTAAGTTTATCATTCCTATGATTAAACTTCAAAATGTTAAAGATATGGCAAATAATATGGGAAGTTTTTATTTTATAAATATATTCCTACGGAACATTAACAATGATTTTGATAAAATTGCATCTCCCACGTCGATAGCACAGGAAAAACACAATGTACCAATCCAGAGGAAGAAATCATCACCATCATCACATCAACGTGGTATTGCTGTAAGATTAAAATTGTTCTTTATTGATGCTTATGTTTTTTATTATCAAAAATATTACTTTTACTATTATTATGTGGAAAAATTTAAGGACGTCCTTCGAAGGGCCTTGGGTGTCAAGTTCTTTTGATTCGCATCTGCCTTGCCCCCTCCACATGCCTGCGTACATGAGCAAAATACATGCATGTACCTACGTAAGTATCCACATAAGTATCCACATAAGTGTCCACATAAGTATCCACATAAGTGTCCACATAAGTACCCGCGTCACGTACCCATGTATGTTTTTTTTTTTTTTTTTTTTTTTGTTTTTCCCATGCTTACATCACGTGCACATGCAGAACGAACCTATTTCCCCACGCAAAAAGAATCCAAAATTTCGTTTAAAATTTGAGTCTTGTTGAACCCACCAATGATACCATTGAGCGATTTTACAGCTAGTTTTATTTCCTCCGCAATAATGTCAAAAGTTAAGAGACGTCTATTCTTTTTTATATAAAGCAAATGTTTCAGTGCCCGCTTCAAATATGTCTTATGTCGTTCAAATGGAAAAAACTGAGAATAGGTATTTTCTCCTCCTTCGCACTGATTCTCATCATAAATTCCACGTTCATTTCTGCATTTTGCATTTTCCACTGGATTTTCTCCCCCATGTGATGTCAGCACCACTTTGTTAACATATCTCAAAAGATTATCAATGTTATGTCCTTCCTTAGATGATATGAAAAAATATTTTGGACAAATATTTTCATGAATCTTTCTCAAACTGGGTTCTTCTTTCATATTCATGTAAAGTATCTTCCTAATTTTACTACTTATTTTTGGATATGTATAATCAGAGGTTAGATCGCACTTGTTAATGCATACGATAAAATGAGGTTCTGTCTTTTGCTTCCTCTTGTGATGTTTTTTTTCTCGCATTGTTTTATTCAAAATGGAGATAACACTTCGCAATTCGTCTTGGTATTTTCTTATATTCAGGATGATTAACACACATTTGCATTTCTTCAAATATTTGAGGGTTTTTTTTATGCCAATTCGTTCCAATTTTTTATGTGTGTTTTTATGATGCTTTGAATTTCGTTTTCCTTCGCGTCCCCCGGGGTCACGCTCCTCCATTTTCTGCCCTCTCTCACCACGTCTAATATCACGTCCTATATCACGTCCTATATCACTTCTGATGTCACGTCCTATATCACTTCCGACCCCACTTCCGACCCCACTTCCGACCCCACTTCCGACCCCACTTCCGACCCCACTTCCGACCCCACTTCCGACCCCACTTCCGACCCCACTTCCGATCCCACTTCCGATCCCACTTGTGAGCATCCCCGCTGAATCGCAGAAATTGTAGGCATTGCCCTCCACGTTCACGGTCTTCTGCACAACGTCGATAGTACTTCCTCTAATTTTTGTTACAATGGAAACATCCGTACCACAAATGTAATTCATAAGAGTACTTTTCCCAGAATTTACATGCCCAAAGAGAAGAATATTCACAGGGTTGTCTATATCTTCAACATTTGGTTTCTTTAGAATTGTCTTAATATTTGAAATTGATTGATTTACATTTTCTTTGATAAATCTGTTGATATCAGTTCTTTCCTCCTTTGACGTTATATGTTCATCTTCCAAATCAATCTTCACTTGTGTATATAATAAAAGTTTCCTTATATTATTTCGTAGTGTCAAGTAAACATTCTTTGCATATCCATTTAAATAATTCAATGCAATTTTTTTTTGTGTTTTTTTTTTGCACAAAAGTAATTCTTTTAGTCCTTCTATTTGTAATAAATTCATTTTATTATTTAGAAAGGCTCGTCTTGTAAATTCTCCTTTCTTACTCATTCTTATTTTAAAAAAATTATTTCTATCATGCAATTGGTCAAAAATTTCTTCTGAACGTGTGCAGGCAAATTTTTCCTTCTTATTCATTTCAGAGTAACATTTTTCTTTTTCTTTTTTTACTATATTGTTAAAAAGCTCATTTAAATTCTCAATTTCTTTCATAATTTCATTAACTATTAGAGGTGACCCATGGCAATAAATTTCCACAACATCTTCACCTGTGTATGATTTGGGACCTTTAAAAAATGTATACATAATCTTGTCAATCAATTCGTTACAACTGTTGTATAACTCCCCGTTATATAATTTCCTTTCCTCGAAATTTTTCCTTACCTTTATGACTTCACTTAAGCTATATTCTGTTTTTTTTTTTTTTTTTTTTTTTTTTTTTCTCTCCCTTTTTTTATTTGCTTCGCTTTCTTCTGACAGGGTGTATGATGTGCAGGTTCCTCTATTCTTTTCTGTCTTTCGGTGCTCATCTAAATTTATGTCTCCCTCGTCACACAAATTTATGTCGCCCTTCCATAAGAGAACCTCTAAAATTATTCTGCTCAGAGGACCTGACATTCTGATTACTGCTATCGCGCTGACATCTCTTCCAGAACTAAGTGCATAAATAGTTTCTCCTTCGCTAAGTATTTTTTTCAGATATTCCTCCTCCTCCTCCTCTTCCCTCATAGGGATAATTCCATTAACAGAGTCATGAGCCCGATGAATCATTTGGACCTGAACGTTGCCACAGGATTGACAATTATTGTTCTTATCATGATTTCCTCCTGCATTTTCTATAGTCCATTGTGAAGGAGAGTTCAAAAATATATTATCATTCCTTCCATGATGAGAAAAGTCTGTCAAATTATTAAAGAACAAATTTTTTATTTTTCTATAAACATGCTGATATTTTCTTTTTTCCCCTAGCCCAAGGTTGCCATTTTGATAACTGAAAAAATCCTTCTTCGAGATAATATAAAGAACAATTTTGTTTCGTTTTCTTTTTTTTACACTTTTATAACAAATGAAAAGATAAGCCATAAATATGCATTTTATGAGTATGGGGAGAATTTTACGCATGGGGATTTAGCTAGCACACATACATATACACATTCACAAAAAAAAAAAAAAAAAAAAAAAAGGAGAAAGAGGTCGTGGGGGAGGTTTCCCCGAGGTATTTTCTCTCTCACATCTCAGTGAGCTCTAGTGTCCCTATAGATCTTGTTGTTGTTGATTTGTTACAATGCTGAAACGTTCGTATATTGAAATGACTATGCAAGGGCTTAGGATAAGTTTTCTTCCCATACCTTTTTCCCGCTGTAAAACGTTGGTAAAAAGAGTCACAAAAAAAAAAAAAAAAAAAAAAAATTCAAAAATAGAATATATCGGTAAATAAAAAAAATTATTGCCGCTCAGGTGAAAAATGTTCCAAATTGGGAGAAAAAAAAAAAAAAAAATTCAAGATAAAATAAATGAGTGAACAAAATGAGTGAACAAAATGAGTGAACAAAATGAGTGAACAAAATGAGTGAACAAAATGAGTGAACAAAATGAATGAACAAAATGAATGAACAAAATAAATGAGTGAATAAAAAAAATTATTACCTACTGTTCAGGTGAAAAATATTCCAAATTGGGAAAAAAAAAAAAAATATATATATATACATATATATATTCTCACGCAGGCTATTAAAAAGTATCAACCCATTTCGGATAAAAAAAAAAAAAATTGCCTGCAAGGCTGAAACCATTTTCTATTTATACCATGCCACGATCTATCGCCATCGGCCCCAACACCTTGGTCGTTCTTAAATTAAGTCACTACAATCTGACAGAAAGTACATATGCATATGCAGACGTAGGAGTAGTGATGAGATGGAACTCAACTTAGTTGACATAAATTTATGAACGTGTAGCATGCTCTTATGGAATGGAGAGACTGTTGTTCTACTTGCACACCCCTAACTGGTTGCTGTTGTTGTGTTTTCCACAGATGCATATTTTTTTTTTTTTTTCACTGCAATTGAAGAAACAAGACAAAATTTTGATTCTCCATTTGGAGATTCAAGTAATCATGTTGCTTTACTTTCCCCATGTCCAGTAACTGCTGAAATGTTAAATTCAGTTTTTGTTCACAATTTGTTTTCTTAAGGCATTTGGATGAAGTAAAAAGAATCGAGGTGTCAGAAGATATGTTTATTCTTTCAAAATGGTAAATGTTTTTTATACATTTAATGAAATCACCTAATGTGCGTTTTTTGTCAAATGTAAAATGTATACGTTTTTTGCTACATATGATGCATCGTGGGTTTTTATAAACCTTGTAATGAAAAAAATAGAACCCGTTTTCTCCTGCATATAGAATATCACTATAATCGTTTAAATCGTTAGATGCACAATGTGTAAGTCTTCTACACGTTTTTGTAACATTATTGTGTACTTCATTTGTCATCAGTGAAGCTATTATCATTAATGTGCTGACTGTGGTTGGAATTGAATTTTGAATAACCTGTTTCGTTAAGGTGTACGACTCATTTTCGATATGAAATTGGCTAGCTCTTTCTTTTGCTTCTTCATATATCCATCTTATATGATTCTCATCGTTAAGATTGAATTTTTCTTTTCTCTTTCGTTCGAAGGAAATGTGCATAGCATAAAAAACACAATCTGTAAAATTTTGGGGTTTTCCAGAAATGGTACATAGAGGGATTGTCTCACTGTTGTGTCTACCTCTCTCGGTATGCATCCCCATGGCATAATTCGCGATGGTGCATTGAAAACAAGCGAAATTTTTATCACGGTTTACTATTTTTATGCTACCATGAAACCCTTCAACACCCCCATCTATGTATATAACTTTTTTTTTCAATGTGAAAATCAAGTTGTTCAGGTAAATTCTACTGCTTATATTATCAAGGCAGCCCATAACAAAATCGAAGTTTTCAAAAAAGGAGGTTTCAAAATATTCGATATGTTGCACAAAACTTGTAATGGAAACATTGCTATACTTTTCTTTTATTTTTTCTTGGATCACACTTGCTTTATTTCTTCCAATATCATAAACTGAAAAAAAAAATTGTCTATTTAAATTACTCATTTCAACTGTGTCGTAATCTACAATTGCTATGTTCTTTATATTTTCATAAATTAAATTTTTTATAACTTCATTTCCAAGGCCCCCGCAACCCACAACTAGTACTTTTGCTTTTTCAGGATCCATTCGAGAGAGTCTCTCCACACATCTACCTTTCTTCTCTGAATGTGGCACCAGTGAGATGTTCTTTTGAAAGCCTCTACCGATTTGGCTAGCCTACCGAATTGGCTGACTTTACCAATTTGGATCACTTGAATCGTTTTTCCCAACCTCTCCCCACATTCTTTCCAATTTTCCCTCTATTTTGACTTTGAAGATGGGTAAAATTGCGCAAAAAATTGTCACTTTTTGTTCTTTGATTTGAAGATGCGTAAAATTGCGCAAAAAATTGTCACTTTTTGTTCTTTACTTTGATTTGAAGATGCGTAAAATTGCGCAAAAAATTGTCACTTTTTGTTCTTTACTTTGATTTGAAGATGGGTAAAATTGCGCAAAAAATTGTCACTTTTTGTTCTTTACTTTGATTTGAAGATGCGTAAAATTGCGCACAAAATTGTCGCTTTTTTCTTCTCTACTTTGGCTTTTTTTTTGACAGCACATCTAACCCCTCATCAGCAGAATTGACAAACTAAGTTTCATAGCAGAACAGATGTAGGTACCTTATCTACATGTTCATTTCTCCTGGGACAATTAAAAAGTGTATATTTTATGATGATACAAAGTTATTTTCGTCTGATTAAAAAAAGATACTATATATGTTATATTTAGCTCCTTTTCGATATGTGAAATAAAAAAAAAACAAAAAAAAAAAAAAATTCTCCTTTTTTTTTTTTTTTTTTTTGCCAATTCAGTAGGTTCGTATAAATTCATACACAAACATTGTCATATGCCATTGGGGGAGAAATGTGTCAAAATGGAAAGTGTGTGCAAAAAGTGTATGAAACATAGAATGGTTGTTGGGAAAGGAAGGAATGATAAATCATTTTATTATATATCAACAGAGAGAAAGACAAAATTTACGGATTAAAACCGAGCAAAAAGAGGGGGAAAATGAAGAAGAAAAAGGAAACTTTTTTCTTTTTACAATTTACGGGTTCAAAGTGGGTATTGGTTCAGCGCTTAGTTTAGTGTTTGATATGTTAACCATTTTGCCATATCAAAAAGGACGAGCACTGATATGTTGGATTCCCGATTGTGATGTTTTTTTTTTTTTTTTTTTTTTTTTATGCACAAGCTTTGATTGGAAGGGAATCCCAACACGGAAAAGAAAAGAAAATGCAATACAGATGCAAATCCAAATTGAAGAAAGTGTGGGTAGGCAACATTTTTCATCGTGATGGTTAATAAGGCATTTTCAAAAAGGAGAAAATAAAAACGATCGAACGGATGAAATAGTAGGACATCGGGCATGCGAGTAACCTCTTTCTTTAATTTTAATCGAGGGATCTTCTCCCTGTTAGAAATTCTTATCACAATGCAAGGGGTCTTAGTCTATTGGCACTTTGGTAGTATACACCCCTTCCCTGAGGGATATAGTACACATTGTGCAGAATTGCTAAGTATGTTGCCAGCATTGATTCATCTTAACTTGGTAGATTTCCATACGACAGGCCAGGGCAGCGGTGTGCATATACAAGCACACACAAATGCATCGTATGCATGTATGAATGTACGTATGTATGCATGTACCTATGTATGTATATTTGCTCCTTATGTGGGAGGGTCTTGGGGTGCTGGTCCTATGATGGCACATATCTGTGCAAAGGTTTGGTCGATAGATCCATTCCCATCAACATCTCTGCACGCATTGAGAAAAAGCGACTCAATCTTGTGTTTATTTTTTTCATATACATCGAATCTCTTATTAAAGGTAGCCTCCTTGTCATCTGCTCGCCTTACCAACCTGTCTATAATTTCATCATTTAAATTTTGAAATTCTTTTCCTTGAGAAATTAGTAAGGATTCTTCTTCTGAAGTTAAAATTGCACCTTTTTTTTTCTTTAAAAAGAGTTCTATCCCTTCTGCACTATAATTTATGTTAGTTATCGGATCAGCCATTCGATTATTTATTCTTTTCAATAAAGTATCTTTTTTTACCTGTATGTTAATAAAATTTGTAATTTCAATGTCATTCTTTGCAAATAGTAAGGCCTGTTCGTATGTCCTTGGAAATCCATTAATTAATATACCAGAACACGTTTCCTTATTATTTAAATATTTTTCCAAACGATTCAAAAATATTCTCATAACTACATCGTCTGAAACTAGCGATCCATCATTCATGCATTTTTTTATATTTTCTAAATCTTCCTTTTTTCTTTTTTTTTTTTCATTTTCTTTTTCCCCTAAATCATAAGCATATTTGTCACACATGTTTGTATTTTCCTCTATCTGTTCATTTTCTTTAATATACTCTTTTAACAATGTACTTATTGTAATTATTGGAAAATAGTACTTTTCTGACACTAGTTTACATTGAGTATCTTTTCCCGATCCTGCTGCGCCGTTCAGAATGTAAATTTTCTTTTTTCTTTTATCATTCGATATCCTTCCTTTTTCCACTGTTTTTTCGCTATAACTGTGCATGTTTGGTCTGCTTTAAATGTTAATTTATATGTGGACATTCCTTACTTTTCCTCAAACAAGAAGGGGAAATGATTCCTCTCTATTAATCAAAAGGAAAAGAAAAAGAAAGAAGAAAAGAAAGAAGAAAAGAAAGAAGAAAAGAAAGAAGAAAAGAAAGAAGAAAAAAAAGAAGAAAAAAAAATAATTATCCCAAACCGCTCACACTTCTTACTCTCATAATTACCAACCTGTGACATTCCTCTGATGAGGTGAATAATCAGGTATGTCGTTTAGTGTTTCCTATTGTACTTTTTTTTTTTTTTTTTTTTTTTTTTTTTCCCGAATGTGCTCCTTTTTTTATTCGGACAAAATAGCACATTTCTAAAAAGAGAGGAGTAGGTTTCAATTGTTTCTTTCTTTTTTTTTTTTTTTAGCAGCGTTTCTCATTTCTTATTTGTGACAGCTTTTCTCAATTTTTTATTTTATTTTTTAATTGCTCACATTTCTTGCGGCCTCATTTTTTCCCGTCTCTAGTCTTCGACACTTTGACACTTCTGCATTTCTGTATTAATATAAGAACTTATATATTTGACGAATAAGGAATGAAGTTTCCTTTCGAAGAACTGCACAATTGACACATTCGTCACTGTAAATATAGCGTGTATCTTTTTTTTTTTTTTTTTTTTTTTTCTTGTAGATTGTAGATAGAAAGACGACTGATTATAGAGAGAGAGGACGATAAGGAATAGCACACGTATAAATAATTCTGCGTGACTTTTTTTTTTTTTTTTTTTGTTAAATTACTTTAGGTTCGAACAAGAGTAATTATTTTATTACTTTAATTTTATTTTTTTTAATGATTCACTTTGCATGTGTTGTGACATTTTTTACTTAGCTATTTTTTTTTTTTTTTTTGGATGTCTCTTTTTAAACACTTTTTTCATTTTTTTTTTTTTTTTTTTTTTTTTTTTTTTAAATTTTTTTAGTTTTGAACAAGAGTAATTTTTTTTTTTTTTTAATTTTTTTTTTTTTAATTTTTTTTTTTTTTTGTTTTTTGATTTTTTTTTTTTTTTTTTTTTTTTTTTTTTTTTGGATGTCTCTTTTTAAACACTTTTTTCATTTTTTTTTTTTTTTTGAATTTTCTTTTAATAAAATTTTTCTGAATTTAGCTTAGGAATAATCTTTCAACTTCTAAAAAAAAAAAAAAAAGAAACAAAATAATGGAGAGATACATAACTAAACCCATGTTATTTATATTCGTTGACAGATAACTATGATAAATTCATAGAACAGTGTGATTTGCTCCCCTTTGTAATGGTGTCTAATCGGTTAAGTCTATTCACACGATACTCACAAAAATGGCACAGCTCTTTCCACACCACACTTGTGTAAAATCTATATAAGAAAAACGAAAAAAAAAAAAAAAGAAAAAGAAGAAAAAAGAGAGAAAAAAAAAAAAGAAAAAAAAGAAATACAATATCTCACCCAATTTGTGGAAAAATTTCCTAGACATATATGTATCATTCCATTCGACACAGAGCAAGTGATCTGATGTCACTGTAAAATGAGGAAAAAAAAAAAAAAATCATCCTCCTTCCTTTTGTAATTCTTCTCGTTTGTTTCAAAAGTCCCAATTATACATAACATCAGTATGCTAATAAAAAGGTAGATCACAGCCTCGGAGTGCTACACACGAATGTGCCATTTATGACTCGTAATGCGTCAGATTTTTTTTTTTTTTTTTTTTTTTTTTTTTTTTTTTCGATCCTCTAGTGAACATACACTCTACTATTGCTCATACGTCAAAACAAAGGAAAAAAATATTTTACGAAAAGGTAAAGGATTTGCAAAAGTAATTACTTCATCCATCAAAATGATAAAAATGTGCAATTTTGTAGCGTTTATCTACTATTTTAGTGCGCTACCACACACATGCAAATGGACTTGCAGATATACATGCAAATACACTTGCAGATACACACACATGCAAATGCACTTGCAGATATACATACAAATCCACTTGCAGATACACACACATGCAAATGCACTTGCAGATATACATACAAATCCACTTGCAGATATACATACAAATCCACTTGCAGATATACATACAAATCCACTTGCAGATATACATACAAATCCACTTGCAGATACGCAGACACACACAATGCTGAGACACTAAATCAACTCCGTGACGATTCACTAATATAACTTTTTCAAAACCCATGAAACAGTTAAGTGAAAAGTTTTAGTTTGGCTTTGTTTTTCCATTTGTCTTTCCTGAGTTTGTATAAACATTTCGAAATTGCCACACTTATTCTCGAATAATTTGTACAGATACATATATGTGCATACTTATGTGTACGTAATCTTTATACATTTGTGGATATAGATTTACTCCCCCTCTTTATCATTTTTGTGTGTTTTTTTTTTTTTTTTTTGTTTAAGTTTTTAAAATGATACTTGCTTGTCTAGCCGCTTTTTGTTCGATCTCCTTTTGATTTTAACTAACACGAGAATTTTTCATTTGTGTGTTCAAAAGTACACATCCTTTGTTTTCACCTGACTTTTCTATAGCAAGTTCATTTTTACCTTGCCTGTTCAGAATTTTTTCCCCTTTTTTGGGAATCTTTTTTTTTTTTTTTTTTTTTTTTTTTTCATGCTTGGAGCAAAGATGGCTACTACACTACCGTCGAGCAAATCAACCAGCAAGGTTGCCATGACAAATGAAGTGGAGAAAGAAATCACAAAAGATCAGCAGTTTCAGGAAATTGTAACGAAGAATCTATCTCGTTTACTTATTCAATGTTTCCTTGTTTACTTATTCAATGCTTACTCGTTTACTTATTCAGTGTTTACTTGTTTACTTATTCAGTGTTTACTTGTTTACTTATTCAGTGTTTACTTGTTTACTTATTCAGTGTTTACTTGTTTACTTATTCAATGTTTCCTTTTTTAAGAGATTACATATGGAGCTAGCTGCTTATCTGCTGCACCAAATTTGTTCTGCTTTTTTAGGAGAAATTGCAGGACTCGGGCATTAATGCAGCAGATATAAATAAACTAAAGGGAAGTGGTTACTGCACCATATTATCTTTAATTCAGGCGACAAAAAAAGAATTGTGTAATGTTAAGGGAATATCCGAAGCAAAGGTTGATAAAATATTGGAGGTGGCATCAAAAATAGAAAACTGTTCAAGTTTCATTACTGCTAATCAGTTAGTTCAGAAAAGAAGTAAATTGTTAAAAATAACAACTGGAAGTACTACACTCGATCGAACTCTGGGTGGAGGAATTGAAAGTATGTCTATCACAGAACTTTTTGGCGAAAATCGATGTGGGAAAACTCAAATTTGTCATACATTAGCAGTTACTGCGCAGCTTCCTAAAGATGTTAGTGGTGGAAATGGAAAGGTACGCACACGTTCACTCTTGCACATGTTCACATGTGCACCTCTCTACATTCCTAGTTAGGTATACTTTTTTAATTCAAATGATTGCTTCCTTTTCTCGAACCGCTTAATCTTTGTCAAAAAAAAAACATTTGTAAACACGTAGCGTCTGCATTTATATTTACATACCATCCTTATCGATATATTATAATGTCCACAAAAAAAAAAAAAAAAGTATTCATTTTTTACATTCCCATCTCCATAGGTATGTTATATAGACACCGAAGGCACATTTAGACCAGAAAAAATTTGCAAAATAGCACAAAGGTATGGTATTAATGGAGAGGACGTCTTAGATAACATTTTATATGCAAGAGCATTTACCCATGAGCATTTGTTTCAGTTACTTGCAATATCAGCTGCAAAGGTAAAACTAGTGTTTGTATGATACATATATACACCCTTTTGCTGTATTTCGTGTATGTTGTGTATGTCTGTCCAAAGAGGAGAAAAAGAAGCACAACAAAATACACCAAAAAAAAAAACAGTCCATTTTGTGGGCAATATTTGTCAAAAAAATAATAATAAAATAAAGTAATCTCTTTCAGTCTCTCCCTTAGATGTATAAAAAAAATGTAATTATTCCATGATACATTCGAAAAAGTATAACAAAGTTCATTATTCTTATCACCATGGATTTGTACCTTTTTTTTTTTTTTTTTTTTTCTGTATATATCTTTCTATTGTCTGCTCTATTTTGAAGATGTGTGAAGAGCCCTTCGCATTGTTGGTGGTGGATTCCATCATTTCTCTTTTTCGTGTTGATTTCAGTGGACGAGGTAACTTCCTCATCATTTTGAGTGAAAAGTTTCGACACAAAAAAAAAAAAAAAAAAAAAAAAAAAAAAAAAAAAAAACATTAGACTCCCACTTCTACTTTATGAATATAGATTTTCATGCTTACATATTCCCTCCATTTATGCTAATTTATGAAAAACAACTTGTGTTAACATCTGAGCATGATATAATTTTCCTTAATCAGTTTATTTGTCGTGACATATTTTCCGTCCCGTATTTTCCATCCCATATTTTCCATCCCATATTTTCCGTCCCATATTTTCCGTCCCATATTTTCCGTCCCGTATTTTCCATCCCATATTTTCCGTCCCATATTTTCCGTCCCATATTTTCCGTCCGATGCTAGGTGAACTTTCTGAACGCCAACAAAAGTTAAACAAAACCATGTCCATTTTATCGAAACTTGGAGAACAGTTTAACATAGCAATCGTGATAACTAACCAAGTGATGTCTGATCCAGGAGCAACAATGACATTCATAGCCAACCCGATGAAACCAGGTTTTCTTGCTTCTAGAGAAGTGCACAAAAAATGATGGAGTGGTATCTCAAATGAGGGAAAACCATAAAAAAAAAGAGGGGTGGGGGGCTCTGGTGTAACATTGAAATGAAGTACCTTGATGATCCTGCTCTTTTCAGCACAGAAGATATTTCTCCCGTTTTGTTAATGCACTTGTTTATGTGTTTATTTGGACATATATATATATATATATATATATATATATATATATATTCTCTTCTACCTCTTGCCATACCATGGAATATCATACCCTTTTTTTTTTTTTTTTTTTTTTTTTTTCCCCCAGTGGGTGGGCACGTCATTGGTCATGCATCCACCACAAGACTTTCTCTGAGAAAAGGAAAAGGAGACCAAAGGGTTTGCAAAGTTTATGATGCCCCAAATCTGCCCGAAGTGGAGTGCATTTTTCAACTGTTAGCAAAGGGGGAAAAAAAAAAAAAAAAAAAAAAAAAAAAGAAAACCGAACCGAAGCGAAGCAAGAAAAAGGCAAAGAAAGAAGGGATCTAAAATAATGCTCGATGAACAATAAAAAAGCTGCAAAAAATTGACTGAGCCAAGAAGAAAAAGAAAGCAAGAGCGTTTATATGAACGTTAAGTGTGTTTCCCTCGTTTGTGACGTCCACAAAAGAATGCTTTTTTACTGCATCTTTACTGCATCTTTACTGCATCTTTACTGCATCTTTACTGCATCTTTACTGCATCTTTTTTACTGCTTTAATTTTTATTTTTTTCTGAACCGTGCAGGTCCGACGGAGGAGTTATCGACGCAACTGAGTAGAGTTCATGTTTTCGGGGGGGCGAGGAAAAAAGGATTCAAAAAAAAACAGGAAAAAGGGTAAGACAATAAAACGATAGGAAAGTAAAACGATAGGAAAGTAAAGCGATAGGAAAGCGACTCAAAAGTAAAGCTATTGTAAAGCGATAAATTTATAAGGACAAATTTAAAACGAGGAAAAACAAAGAAGAATATAAAATCAGAGGGGTACGTAAGCGCCACCAATCATGATGAATCCAACAAATGAATGACCATTAGATTGCCTCATGATGTCTCTATTAACTTTTCTGAAAAAAAAAAAAAAAAAAAACTTATAATGTATCACAACATTACACACACCATATGGTGTGGTGCCTTAACAGTTCTACTCCCGTAGGCACAATTTTGTTGGTAAGAATTATATTCACAAATAGAAACTTCACAATTTTTTTTTTTTTTTTCTTTTTTTAATAAAAATGGATGAATTACTAATTTTTTTTTCCAATGAATCCTTTTCTAAACGATCTGTGTAAAATGGGTTACAAACAGCATCCGCATATATTTTGTGTAGCTTTATGAAAATCTAAGAAGGGTTATTGATGCAGAAAGTGAGTGAGTGCGTGAGTAAGCAAGTAAGTATGTGAATGAATGGTTGACTCACTTAAGGGGTAGACACATGTCTATGTAATTACTTTTGTGTTATCACATTAGACGTATACGTAAATATATGTCCAATTTCACATATGGGAATAATAATCCACAAGGCGTTCATATAGCAATTGATTAAAATGGAAAATTGTATACACATATCTGTGCATATATATATATATATATATATATATATATATATACATGTTCGTGCATGTGCATGTACATATGCACACGCAGATGCATGCACGAATGCTCGTGGCACGTCTAAATGGCACTAACAGATCTAATGATATCATCCGTATATTTATTTCTGCTGTCGTCAATGGTGAGAATAATTTTCAAGTTTATTAATTTAATTACATATGCATAATTTTTGTTTGCGCTGAAAAGGGAGAGATTCACGCCAACATATCCGAGGTAAGGGTCCTGTTTCTTTTCACTGGATTCGACTAAGAGAAGTGGTTATGCATTTCATACGAGTAGGAGAGTGAATGATCGAGAGAGTGCGAAGATGGGGACACAGAATCTGACGATCTCATGGTGCACATCTTCATGATCATGTTTTTTTTTTTTTTTTTTTTGCAGCGAGCTGGTGGGGAGAAGAGGTGTAGAAAAGTAACAAAGATTTTTTCCGCTTCAAAAACATGAACACTCTTATATTTCATTTTATGCTTTTTGCTTCATTATATGTTATTCATCTCACTTCACTTCATCTGATACGGTACAAATATTTCACAATGTAGTATAATCTAAAATCACCTCATTTTAGCTCGTTTCACTTGTTTATTTTGTTCACTTACCTAATTTGTTTACATTGTTCAAAGCAGCAAATATAGAAAATCGGGAACTTATTTCATCACTTTCTTCCGTTGAATAGAAAAATAAAATTTCATCCTCTTTTCCCAAGTAGCATATACTTTTTATGGCCATTTTTTTTTTTTTTTTTTTTCTTCTGAGTTTGAACTGCTAATTGTGCACAATGATGTATACTTTTGTCTACAAAAGTATAACTTGGGGATAAGGTAAGAGACTAAAAGGAATATTCATCTGAAACATGAATTTTTTTCATAGGGATGCATGGAGGTTCATATAAAATGGTTCGACCCAGGAAATAAACAGAATTGGCTTCTAGGAATATGGTGTGTCTTAGCACACGAATACATGAAAGTGATTCGGTTTTTGCTTGTTTCGTGCGTTCCAAGGGAAGTTTAAGGATTCTTGATCTTAGAGGGGAAGGGGGAGGGGAAAAAACTGAAGGCACGATTAGAAGTTGCATCGGCAATCACATTGCAATCGCATTAATAGTCGTGGAATAACCACATAGACGTAAACACATACAAATTTTTGGAACATAGGAATACACACACGTGTACATAAAGATTTAACATATATCCCAATTGCACACGAATTTATTTTTCAAATGGATTGGGATCTCTTCGAAAGGAGGTCAAGGTAAGCGGGAAGAAAAAAAAAAAAAAAAAAAGAAAAAATGATAAAAAAAACGTGTGGCACATAAAGAGGAGAAAATAAATAAAAAAATAAAATAAAGTAATAATAATGGAGAGAATAACGAGAATGTGCTGTAGGGGCTTTTGTGTAGAAAAATATGTAAAAATTTACAGATTAGAAAAAGTGTAATAATTCCACTCTCCCAACTACCACACTGTAATGAAAAAAAAAAATATATATATCACCTTTGTGTATAGATACCTAAAATTATGACACATTTAAGAAAATATCAAAAAATAAAATCCTTTTGTGTAAAAAAAAAAAAGAGGGATGAAAATGAAGCAGATTTGTTAATATGCGGACAATGGTAAAGAGGAGAAAACAACAACAACAAAAAAAAAAAAAAAAAAAAAAAAAAAAAAAAAAAAAAAAAAAAACAAATATTTTTTTTTTTTTTTTTTTTTTTTTTTTTTTTTTTTTTTTTTTTTAAAATTAGTGCATCATTTTTAAGTGCTTTTTTTTTTTTTTTTTTTTTTTTTTCATGTCGTAGATGAAAAGAAGAAAAAGGCAAATTACATTAGGAAGAGAACTATATGTATGTATATATAAGTGTCCATAAATAAAGATGTTTTTTTTCTCACATTTTATTATGTGGCTTGGGTAAGCTTTTTAAAAAAGGGGAAAAAAAAAAAAAAAAAAAAGAAAAGCGTGCGGTTGCGCCCCTACTTGTGCAGAACAGCAAGGAAGAACACATGTACTTACATACGAGTTCATACATATGTACATGTACAAATACATATGCTCATACATACACTTGTACATGTCCCCATACATACACTTGTATATATGTACCCGTGTAAAAATAAATACAAAAAGGAATAACCGAAGCAATATGGCTGAATTTCACCATTTCTCCATTTAGAGTGAACCATAAGTGAAAAGAGGGGAAAAAATAAAAAAAAAATAAAAATTCACAAGCAGAGCTATTTGTGCCTGTAGATTCACACTCTCGCTAGGAAAGTGGGGGATGTAACCATAACTTTTTTTCTTTTCTTTTTTTCCATATTTTTGTGAGTAAGTGGTAGAAGAAGTGACAGCAAACGTGGCAGCAGAAGTGGAAGCAGAAGTGGAAGCAGACGTGGCAGCAGACGTGACAACAGACGTGGAAGCAGACGTGGCAGCAGACGTGACAACAGACGTGGAAGCAGACGTGGAAGCAGAAGTGGAAGCAGAAGGTGGCAACAGAAGCTTAACGTTTCATATGCACATACTTATGCATAGTCACGCCTGTGCATGTGCAAGAGTCGTGCATCCCGGATAAGGAAAACAAAAATGGGCCGAGAGAGGAAGAAAGCTAACATTTTTTTCCTTTTTCTGTGTCTGCTGAAGAGTTTTTTTTTATGGGACACGTTAAGTGGAAAACGAATAAACTCGTTCTTGAATGGACGTTCGATTGGAGGTAGGAGGAATGCGACTGTGCCTCAGGAGCTTGGATGGAAAAGTGCATTCATCGGAGTGAATCCAAAAAGGGGGGATCAAACGGGTTCTAAGGTTGGAACCCGACGCTACACAGATGTAAGCCGTGGCTGCACAGATGTAAGCATAGGATACACTCAGAAAAATAAAAGTAACTACAAAGTTGCTGCAGAGGAGGAGACAAAACAAAGACGAATGACTAATGATAGATTGTATTACCAACACAGAAGTGATGTTGTTGATGTTGAGTCGAACAGGGACTTGTTGGAAAGAAGCAATGGGAGAGATTGGAACAGAAAAGGAAAAGAATTATCGAAATTGAAAGATAGATTCACACTCAGAATGAGTGATGAAGAATATACCATAAACTCAGATGATTATACAGAAAAAGCTTGGGATGCCATCAGTACACTGAACAAAATAGGAGAGAAATATGAATCTGCATATGTAGAAGCAGAAATGCTATTGTTAGCATTATTAAATGATTCCCCAGATGGTTTGGCACAAAGAATATTGAAAGAAAGTGGAATCGATACAGATTTGTTAATTCAAGAAATAGATGAATATTTGAAAAAGCAGCCAAAGATGCCAAGTGGTTTTGGAGAACAGAAAATTTTAGGAAGAACATTACAAGCAGTGTTAAGCACGAGTAAAAGATTAAAAAAAGAATTTCATGATGAATATATATCAATAGAACATTTACTTTTGGGTATAATTTCTGAGGATTCAAAGTTCACTAGACCTTGGTTATTAAAATATAATGTAAATTATGAAAAGGTTAAAAAAGCAGTTGAAAAAATAAGAGGAAAAAAAAAAGTTACTTCTAAAACACCTGAAATGACATATCAAGCTTTAGAAAAATACAGCCGTGATTTGACAGCTTTGGCAAGAGCAGGGAAATTAGATCCAGTTATTGGAAGAGACACAGAAATTAGAAGAGCCATACAAATACTTTCTAGAAGAACAAAGAATAATCCAATATTGTTAGGAGATCCAGGGGTTGGAAAAACAGCCATTGCTGAAGGATTAGCTATAAAAATTGTGCAGGGAGATGTACCAGATTCTTTGAAAGGAAGAAAATTAGTTTCATTAGATTTATCATCTCTAATTGCTGGTGCAAAATATAGAGGAGATTTTGAAGAAAGATTAAAATCTATATTAAAAGAAGTTCAAGATGCAGAGGGTCAGGTAGTTATGTTTATTGATGAAATTCATACAGTTGTAGGTGCTGGTGCAGTTGCTGAAGGAGCTTTAGATGCAGGAAATATATTAAAACCAATGTTAGCAAGAGGTGAATTAAGATGTATAGGTGCAACCACAGTTAGTGAATATAGACAATTTATAGAAAAGGATAAAGCATTAGAAAGAAGATTTCAACAAATCTTAGTGGAACAACCAAGTGTTGATGAAACAATTAGTATATTGAGAGGACTGAAAGAAAGGTATGAAGTACATCATGGAGTACGTATATTAGATTCAGCTTTAGTACAGGCAGCTTGTTTATCAGATAGATATATCAGTTATAGATTTTTACCAGATAAAGCTATAGATCTTATAGATGAAGCTGCTGCCAATTTGAAAATTCAGTTATCAAGTAAGCCAATTCAATTAGATAATATAGAAAAACAATTGGTTCAGTTAGAAATGGAAAAAATATCTATTCTTGGTGATAAGAACCATGCAGGAGGGGGTGGAGCATTATTATCACGCACAAATAATTCATCCAACATGGGAGGAGGAAGTGTGGACAATGGAAAAATCGAATCAGGAGAAGATCACATAATTGATTACACAAAAAGTTCTAACTTTCTAAAAAAAAGAATTAACGAAAAGGAAATAAATAGATTAAAAATGATTGATCATATAATGAATGAATTGAGAAAAGAACAGAAAAGGATCCTAGAGTCATGGAGTTCTGAAAAAAGCTATGTAGATAATATAAGAGCCATTAAAGAAAGAATAGATGTTGTAAAAATCGAAATTGAAAAAGCAGAAAGGTATTTTGATCTAAACAGAGCAGCAGAATTAAGATTTGAAACATTACCTGATCTAGAAAAACAATTAAAAAAAGCAGAAGACAATTATCTAAACGATATACCAGAAAAAAACAGAATGTTAAAGGATGAAGTAACAAGTGAAGATATCATGAATATTGTCAGTTTATCTACAGGGATACGACTAAATAAATTACTGAAATCTGAAAAAGAAAAAATTTTGAATTTAGAAAATGAACTACATAAACAAATTATAGGACAAGATGATGCTGTGCGAATTGTTTCTAAGGCAGTTCAACGATCGAGAGTTGGTATGAACAATCCCAAAAGACCAATTGCTTCTCTTATGTTCTTAGGACCAACTGGAGTTGGAAAAACAGAATTATCTAAAGTGTTAGCAGATGTTTTATTTGATACACCAGATGCAGTAATTCATTTTGATATGTCAGAATATATGGAAAAACATTCAATAAGTAAATTAATAGGTGCTGCACCTGGTTATGTTGGATATGAACAAGGGGGTCTACTAACAGATGCGGTTAGAAAAAAACCGTACTCAATTATCTTATTTGATGAAATTGAAAAGGCACATCCAGATGTATACAATTTATTGTTACGAGTTATAGATGAAGGAAAGTTATCGGATACAAAAGGAAATGTTGCAAATTTTAGAAACACCATTATCATTTTCACATCTAACTTGGGTAGCCAAAGTATTTTAGATCTTGCTAATGATCCTAATAAAAAAGAAAAAATTAAACAACAAGTTATGAAATCAGTTAGAGAAACATTTAGACCAGAATTTTATAACCGAATTGATGATCATGTTATATTTGATAGCTTATCCAAAAAGGAACTAAAAGAAATAGCCAATATTGAAATTCAAAAAGTTGCTAATAGATTATTTGATAAAAATTTTAGAATTACAATTGATGATGCTGTCTTTTCTTACATTGTAGATAAAGCTTATGATCCCTCTTTTGGTGCTAGGCCTCTAAAAAGGGTTATACAATCTGAAATAGAAACAGAAATTGCCGTTCGAATTTTGAACGAAACGTTTGTCGAGAATGATACCATTCGAGTTTCTCTCAAAGATGGTGCATTGCATTTTTCCAAGGGTTAACACATGTGTATAGTATCAGAAGAAAAATGTACCAAAGAAAAAAAAAAATATATATATATATATATATATATATATATATTAACCTATCTTTCACGACTTTCTCTCTCCCCTTCTACACTTTTGAACATTCCTCATTTGTTACTTTCATATATTCAGAGTTCTTCAAACAAACTCTTAAAATTTTATTACCTATAATTATGCTCCTTTTGAGACAATTTCGACAAGGGTATATAAGCAGGACACACAGGTATGATCTTAAAAAAGAATATTTTTTCCCCTCTTTTTTTTTTTTTTCATTTTATACCACTTAAGAGATATTCAAAAGAGATGCACATTGGAAAGATGGTTTTTATGAATATTTGACCTTTATCCCACCCCTCGTCTCCACCCACTATTGGGCCGTGAATTTTTCCTACATTGAATTGCTGATCTTTTCGTTGTACCCAAGGCAATTAGTGCTTGTGTGCGTATGCGTGTGTGTGAGAGCAGGGGAGCTGGTATGAAAAAAAAAAACAACAACATACAACATGCAACATACAACATGCAACATGCAACATACAACATGCAACATGCAACATGCAACATACAACATGCAACATATAACATGTAACATACAACATACAACATACAACAGCGGGTTGACAAGAGTTCACCCTCCTCCTCAGACGATATGTTGGACCCCATTGGCGAAGGATCACTCCTGTTTATATAATCCATAGAATAAATTACCATTTTGAATTTTCAGTGAATGCAAATTTCTTTTTTGCATGACACTATCTTTTTTTTTTTTTTTTTTTTTTTTTTTCTTGCCTCTTTTTTATAAGAAATTACCTTAATTATGAATTCCTTATTATTTTATGCTACTATTTTACTTTGTGTTATAACTCTATTTATGCATTATTCTATTTATGCATTGTTCTATTTATGTATTTTTATTCTATTTTTATTTTATTTTTATTCTATTTTTATTTTATTTTTATTTTATTTTTATTTTATTTTCAAATTTAAGAACTCCCACACACACCCAAAAAAGAAAAAAAAAAAAAAAAACGACATGATCTTCTCATCAGCATCCATGTCTGTCTGAATATTCACACAAAAAACGGGTTTCTCCCCTCACTTGTGCGTTAATGTATTTTCTCAGTTTTACACGAATTTTACGCATTCGTGTATGAACATGTTCAGGTCAGAAGGAAAAAAAGGTGCTATAAATAAATGGGAGTGCACGAATGAGCAAGTAAAGTAATAGGAACATTTTCCAACAAGCGCAATGCAAAAGGATTTTTTCGAGGTAGCTACTGCCCAAAACCACGTCAAAATGACATAAAAAAAAAAAAAAAAAAAATATACTAAATAAGACAATTTTAAAGACATGAAATGGGTTCATAAAAAATGAAAAAAAATAATAAAAGCGTATAATTTGATTGTCTATCAAAAGAGAGAGAAAAAAAAAAAAAAAAAAAAAAAAAAAAACTGTTCATAAGCATATTCATATACAAAAAAATAAAATAAATAAATCTTGGAATTAATCTGTCATTCCCGGATTTGATGAATGGAAACATATTAAAATCTGCTTCTTCATCCTCTGAAATATCAATATGATTATGTCTTTAATAGTGCATTTAATCTAAGAATTGGTTAAACTGTTTTTTTTTTTTTTGCATACGAATTATTTTCTTGGTAAAAGAAAACGAATTTATTTATCCTTCTTGTATTTCAACTTTGTGCATATACGAGAATTGTTTACATTCCATTTTTATTTCCAGGATTCCTGTGAGAATGTGAGGAAAAGAGGATTCATAGGTTGTGTGTGTTCATTCACCAAAAATATACTGACTCTTGTATGTAGACACTCTTTAAAGAGGGTCTTCACCTCTTCTTTTAACACAGGTTCACATAACACAGTTGCAGTTGCGAATACACGAACAAGCAAACGCACAAGCAAACGCGCAGGTGTTGTTCTTTTCAAGATTAATTACCATTTTTATAAGCGGCCTGAGCTGTGTCATCAAGAATATTGTGTGGAAGCTTAAAGATTCTCTTGAAGTATCCTACTTCTCTTTCCTTTGCGTGCAAAATTAAATTATCACCATAAGTTTCAAATAACTCTGTTTGAGATCTGGGTCCTGAGACAGTTAGTATTCCTTCTCCTATTTCTACATCTATATCTTCAATTTTAAATCCTGGAATATCTAGCACTAAAATGGCATGACACTTTTCCGAATCATACATGATGTCTACTTTTGGTCTGAAAGTAATTTGCTTTTTCAAGTTCTTATCTGGTTCTATTTCCAAAATGGTGTTTGGACTGACTAGCGTACTTTTCTTCTTGGGGATCGAGGGCTTCTCCTTCTGGGAAGGGTGCATAGGGTGTCGGATCCATGATAATGTGTGCAGATAAACTCATGGGAGGGAGGGGGACTCAAAATAAATGCATGCATGTGTAAGTATAGACTGAGGTGGACGCAAATAGATGCATGCATGTACAGATAGATAAAGGAAGGTAGACACAGAGGTGACGAGCTAAACGGTTCTCTTTCGAAGTTGTATGCATAAATCATTATGGTATCAAATAATTTTGACACGGCATACGAAATAATTTATGTGTACATGAAAAAAACAAAAAAACGAGAAACATGAAAAAATTTTCACTATCTGAACGTATGTGCTCATATCACAGGAGAGAGAGGCAAGAAAATCCTCTCATAGATTCATAGTCTTTAACTCTAGTAGGGGTAATCACATACACATGAAATGCAGCTATACGAAGTCACACTATGTGAAAAGCATAGTGAAAATAAGTCATGTAAATATGACAACACATCCAGATGCTTACAATGTCCATTCTATGGTCTGGGACTAATTTAATTTCTCCTTTATCGGAACAGCCCGCACATAAACAACTCATTTTTACAAAATGGAAAGAAGGAAATAAGGCGGTGAAGGGGAAAAAAGGAAGAAAAAAAAAAAAAGGTGTGAATCTCTATAATCTTAAACGTGAGCACAGGTTACTTTTTTTTTTTTTTTTTTTTTTTTTTTTCCCTTTTTTTTTTTTTTTTTTTTTTTTTTTTTTTTTATGACCTGTTCATAATTTTTCTTTTATTATTGTTGTAGCATTTGAAAATTCTAAGTAATGATAAGTAGAAAAGCAAACGTTCTGCGAGGTTTGAGATGGGAAGAATCACTTATTTTTCAAGTTGCATCGGTTTAAGTCTGCACAAAATGGGAAATTTTCATGTGTATAAATGCTGTATTAACAAGGGAAATGATGGTGAGATACTTACAGTAAAGCTATTTTTTTTTTTTTTTTTTTTTGCACACCATTTTAAATTATCCAAAAAAAAAAAAAAAAAAAAAAAAAAAGCATGAACAGAAATACCAAATCAGTTGTCTGCTTACAACCACCTTGGCAAAAGGTTACATCCTTACTACTTGTATATACATTTAGACATAAAACATCATGTATGATCCCTCGTTATCCTTCATGGAGGTGGAAGGGATAATTTGTTACATATTTTTTACACTTTTGTTACATATTTATTACGCGTTTGTTATGCGTTTGTTACACGCCATCCGATCAGAACGTGGAACATGAAATTTTTTTATTTCAAGCAATAGTTAGCAGTATAGAACTTCCTGAACAGCAATAATTTTTTTTTCAAATAGCTACAAATTGTTGCAATAGGAAAAAATGTCATGTTACCTTTCGTGGTCATAATTTTTTTTTTTCTTTTTCTTCAAGATGAAAATAACTTAAATAAAAGAGCTACTTTTATACACTATAAAAAGAAATGGTACAGAGGAAATTTTTAAGTCTACAAAACTGTAACACTTCAGATAGCACAAATGAGTTTAGAATTAATTTTTTCTTGAATTACGTCTTTTCACATTCCGAAAAAAAAAGAAAAAAAAAAAAAAAAAGACGGACGATAATACATATATATATATATATATATATATATATATATATGTATGTATGTCTATATGTATATGTCAAATGAAGGAAATAGTACACATAAAATGTAAACATATATGTAGAAAAAAAAAAAAAAAAAAAAAAGGAAATACTAGTAATTCCATTATTTTTTAAATTCCCCTTGTGAGCTTATTTTATCAAAAAGATTTCCTGTACATGTGCATGTAAAAAAGAAGACATTCTATACATATCTGCCCCAAACTTCTTCTTTTCTTTTCCTAAATTTGGAGGTGTTACTTTTTCCCAAGCCACTGAAGAAGGGGAGACCGTGTGTGTGTGTATGAGAGAGAGAATTAAGTGCATTGTCTGTTGGACGTAGAACAATGGCGCAAAAATAAGTTATCACTTTATGAAAGCTGTTATGATGCATCATTTTATTTTATTTCTTTTCATTTTATTTCTTTTCATTTTATTTCTTTTCATTTTATTTCTTTTCATTTTATTTCTTTTCTTTTTATTTCTTTTCTTTTTATTTCTTTTCTTTTCATTTTATTATTTTATTTTTTTTTTTGTGCCCTCCCAGCGCTGATACAACAAGGTGGCGAAGACGAGAAAGTGGAGGGTGGGAGTTTTTTTCCCAACAACAAAACGGGGAGAGATATTTTTTTATATGTGAATTTATAAAATTAGTTGGAATGTTATTTCCAAAAGGTACGTCTTTTCTGTTTTTTCCTTTTTTTGTGCATACCCCAAGAAAATCTTCAAAGTCCAGTGCGCCATCTTTGTTTAAATCCATTGCGTTGAACAACTTCAATGAATCCGTTTCAGTTACGCATGTGAATTCCTTATCCTTCAACATTTGCATTAATTTCGTTAAGGGGATGACTTTTTTGTTTTCCTCTTTTTCGGTTACTGAGAAGTGAAGTGGTGAAGGGGAGCGCACGTGCGTGTGTGTATGTATGTGTGTGTGTATTATGCACACGGTTCATCGTTGGGGTAGTGTGTGACACCAAGTACAATCAGACAAAGATAGCATATAGAAAAGACAAATGTAAAAGGATTGGATAGAACAGTCCCCTTTTGGCATGGGAAAAAAAAAAAAAAAAAGCACTGATGGAGATATCTCACACACACATACACCCTTTATTAATAATGTAGATCTTACTGGCATATTTCTGGAACTCCAATTCAATGTCTATTTTGCTAAAGCCTTGAAAAAAATTTTTAAAATATTGAGTATCAATGTCAATGATTGCTTGTATATACTCACCAAAGTCAATCAAATTATTCTTATCCATATCATAATTTTGGAACAAATTATATTTTTCCAAACTCCAATCGCTTTTTTGTAAATCTGCATGTGAAATAAAATTGTCTTTATCTTTATCCATTTTGTTAAAAGCTTCTCTCCATATTGTCAAATCTTTATCATCATATTCATTCAAAATTGGGAATTGTTCTCTCCATTCATTAATTTTCGAATCGTGAATTTTCTTCTTTGTACTTTCCGCCCAATATCTCGTTATATATTTCCTGTCACACACAATGAAACCACTATTAAGCCAATTACACTGGATACCAATACTCTTCTTATTATACTCATTTGTGCAAAAGAATAAATTTCTACTGTTTGCATATTCCCTTATATCAACGTATGAAATCTTTTTCCTAACCTGCTGTTCGAGCAAAACTTTCCGTAAACCTCTACACATCATCCTACATAAAGAATTTTCACCAAAAAGGGAAAAAAAGGGGGTGTGAATTCTTTCGTGAGTTCTTCTGAGCGAAGATGAAAAAAATGTATATACTTATATATATATATATAAATATTTCTGCTTGGGGAGAGAAAATCTCAAGAGGACAAAGAGACGAAGGAAATCTACGTGGTGCTCAGAGTGTAATGGAAATTCCCTTATATTTCAAAATAGGAAAAAGTTGCTGACCCTGTTGCACATACTTGGTGGACAACACTGCTTTGCTTTCAAAGGTTTTTTGGCTGCTGTGTCCACTCAACTTGGTTTTCTTCCTTTGGCACTTTTCAGTTCTCCCAACGTTTGTTCAACTTTTGTGTGGCTTAGCTTCTTCACAGTCAAACCCCTCATGTGTGTGCACTCATATGTATCGTACGTTAAGTCTCCTTCACGGGGATATTTTTTTTTGTTTTTTTTTCAGGAGAAATTTACGAAGAGCTCAGATGACTGACTAACTCATTTGGCCAAGGATTTGACCAGGTAGGGAAAATAATCGGTATGTCATAAAACACATTCAAAAAAAAAAAAATTAATTTCCATTAAAAGGGACACATATTGATATTTCACCCATACTTAATGCATGTAAATTTAAGGGAAAAAAAAAAAAAAAAAAAAAAAAAAAAAACATTTTTGTTTTATTTTTCCAAAATGTTGAGTGACGTCGATTTGTTTTTGCCTTTTTGATTGAGCTACAATATACCTTTTTCGTTTCCCCCCTAGTGCTACTACATTGTGCTGGCGCAGTACGTATTTTTGCACTTTTTCCCCTCAACTTTTAACAAAAAAAAAAAAAAAAAAGTATCGGTACTATGTTGGGTTCATTACCTCACGACAGAACATAAAATGGAAGTGTAAATTCAGGAACGAAGAAAAGACTTCCTCTGCGCTCTTTTTAAATTTTAAAAGGTTTGTAATTTATTTTATTTTATTTTTTTTTTTTCTTTATTTTATTTATTTTATTTTTTTTTTTCTTTCTTTCTTTTTTTTTTTTTTTCTTATGATTGCTAAAGTTGTCATACCTATAATTGTAACGTTTATGAGGGAAAATACAAGAAAAAGAGTAAAATATATTGAACTTCTTTACACATATAGATATACATATTCTCTTGTGAAAAGTTTCACATACAAAAGGTGACACTGCTTCCAACCACCATTTAACACATTTCGTTGTACTTCCTCATCATCATTCAGGATAAGAGGGAAATGATGACAGAATGGGATATGTGTTCGTGAGGGTGGTAACTATTAATTCTGCATGCATTCCTGCAATTTCCGCTTTATTTTATTATTATTATATCCAGTTTATGACAAAAGTGAATGTATATAGGGCAGAAGAGTGGTCGTTGTTCCACCCCACTGCCTCCTTCCTTGGCGTTTGCATTCGGAGAGATTCTAAATAAGACTTCCACCCTACTTCCACACCACTTGTACACCATTGCATAATATAGGACGATAAGTGTTTCATTTTTTTTCAATGGCGTTAATGTAGCAAGGGGGCGTGCAAAATGAAAAGACAAGTTCTTTGGTGATTGAATCCGTACACTGATTCAAAAGTGAAAGAAAAAAAAAGGAATACTATATTTATTTTTATTCATGTTATTTTTTTTTTTTCTCTTTGTTTTACGTTTCTTCTTCTTTTTCTGCTCCATTCTGTGTTATTCTATCAACGGTTACATGCATTTATCTAGCGTTCAGGCAAAAATGGGAAAAAGGTATATGTCTGGTTTATGTCGCAAATGCGAAAATGTGTGAAAAACAAATATATGCTCGGATACTTATGAGAAAAAGTAAGGAGTCTTAATTATTTATCTCTGAAGAGTAATTCAATGCACATAGATAAATGGGATATGAATGGGTGATGGACATATGTCAGTATTCAATCGTAGTCACATGTACACTCATATGTGTGCAAAAGTGTAAAAAATACAAACAAGCCAAAAAAAAAAAAAAAAAAAAAAAAAAAATGGGAAATTTTATGAACAGTGCATAATTTTTTTTTTTTTTTTTTTTTTTTTTTTTATTCAAATTTTCTCCCCTTTTTTGGCTGTTTCTGGGAATTTTTTTTTTTCTTCTTTTTTTTTCGGATTCAAACGTGTTATAAAGAATGAGAAGATGATCCCATGGTTGACTCTTTTGACAAATAGTCACTTCTCTATGAGAGAAAAGAAGCTGAAAAAAAAAAAAAAAAAAATACCATTGAGCATGACAAGTTAAGGTTTATATGCTGTTTGGATTGCATCTTTAACTACTCTGTTATATGCATTTTGTTACATTTTCCTTTTTTTGCTTGCATGTGTGTAGGGAGGGTTCCCGTTTTAATATTAATTACAGAGGGGACTGAAAAGAAAAAGAGAGAAAAAAAAAAAAAAAAAAAAAAAAATGAAAAGTTAACAAATCACCTAAACTAAAGGAAACTAAAATAAAGGAAACTATTTATTATTATTATTTTTTTTTTTTTAACAAGAATATACGTACACATGGAAAGACTAAACATACCCATCCTTGTCTTTTTTTTTTTTTTTCTGCACCTGGGAATTTATCGAGCTACTAACAATTCCAAGTCAAATGGCAGAGATAATACTTACTCTTTATATTTTAAAAATGTCTCCAAAGAAAAAATTAACAAAAAATGAGCAAAGATGAGCAAAAACGAGCAAAAACGAGCAAGATGGAACAAAAATGAAAGCAAAAGCGATACAACAAAATGCAGTGCTTTTGCTGTGTGTAGCATAGGTTACTTTTAAGTTGAAACTTCCAATCTTCTACCAACACTTCACAACTCCCTTTCTTTTTCTCTCCCACATGACAGAAACAAAGATATGTAATTCGAAGGGATGATGAATCAGCATATAAAAGTTTCTTTTTATACGTTGAAGAGATTTACAAAACCACTGTCATTTATCCCATAAAATATGTTTACGTTAGTTCTAAGGATAACCAATTTAAAAAAAAAAAAAAAAAATTACGACTCGTCAGATAGACGAAGAATGATTTTTACAAAGTTACACATTCACATGTTCAAAAGGCATATGCATTTGTATAGAAAAAGATAATTCCTCAAAATGTCACAAAAAAAAAAAAAAAAAAATTATACTCTATATACATGCGAAGAAATCTCATCATTGTTACATCACCCACCCATTTTTTAAAGGAAACCCCCTTGAAATATTTTGAGAAAATTATATCATATAAGAAAAAGGAAATAAAAAATGAAAATTTAAACGAATTCTGTTTAAAAAAAAAAAAACTCTATGAACATGAGGAAAGTCAACAGATTTGTTTCTGTTGCTATTGTAGCCCCCACCATGTCTTTCCATTATATTCGCACTTGAAGTACAAAATGGAAAAGATTCTTTGTCGTAAGAGGAGTTAGTGTTTTTCGACTCGGGTGATACTACTCTCTTTAGTCTTAAAAAAGTTGTCAAGGATTAGTCACATGATCATGTAGATGTATCCACTCAGACGAAATTATAATAATGGGAGGAATGTTTCCACCTCACCTTACTAGTACCCATTTGTTCCCTCGTTTTCTTGCCGCTATCCTTCCTTTCTCTCTATTTTTTTTTTTTTTTTTTCTCTTTTTTTTTTTTTTTAGCTACAGACGGAGAAGAGAGAATTCTTCTCACTCTGACTTGCTTAAGAAAAAAAAAAAAAAAATACCACGGATTTTTCGTACAACATAATTCCAACTTCTTCATGTTAAATGTCACTTTTCAACAATTCGGTGAGGACATTAATCATTTTGTAGCATTGTGGAGATAGCCACCGTTTGGCAGTTTAGCAGTTCAGCAATTCAGCAGTTTAGCAGTTCAGCAATTCAGCAGTTCAGCAATTCAGCAATTCAGCAGTTCAGCAGTTCAGCAGTTCAGCAGTTCAGCAGTTCAGCAGTTCAGCAGTTCAGCAGTTCAGCAGTTCAACAATTTAACAATTCAACAATTCAACAATTCAACAATTCAACAATTCAACAATTCAACAATTCAACATTTTTTTTTTTTTTTTTTGTAAAGACCTGAATGATGAATTTTTCATAAAGAGAAACGTAAGCTCGGAGAAGTATAGAAAATGTTGCTTGTAGAGGCCAAATATGGAATCCGAGTGAGACATAGGAAATAAAAAAAAAATAAATAAATAAAAGTAAAAACAAAAACAAAAAAAATAAATAATAAATAATAATAATAATAATAAATAATGAATAAAAAAGACATATCAGTTAAAAGACTCTTGTCTTTTTTCTTTTCACTTACTCAGGATAAGTCAGCACTGGAGCGAAAAACTTATCTCCTGGATCCCTCGAAGAGCCAAGTGGATGATGGTTTGAAACTGAGGGAAAAATAATAATAAAGAGTTGCAACAATTATTGGAAAAAAAAAAAAAAAAAAAAAAAACCTTTAGTTGCGCTCGGACGACAAAAAAAACCACACCAAATTGAAACCAAACTGAAACCAAATTTTCAGAAATATTTAACGTGCATTTGAAATTTCACGCGGAGAGGACTCTTAGAGTAAGTGTCCCCAATTTTAAGGAAAAAAAAAAAAAAAAAGTTCTATCATCGATTTGATAAAGATAATCAAAGAAGACATATAGAAGTATTTCTGCACCCACGTGAAAAAATAAAAATAAAAATTTCTCTTCAATATCATCTTAGGGAGATTCCATTGAAGGCAACTATCTTTTTCTTGATTCTGATGTTTTCAAAAGAAAAGTAATAATAAGGAATAAAAATAACACATCAAAAAAAAAAAAAAAAAATATTTGAACCTATTTGCAAAGGCAGAACACGTTGTTATGTTGACAACTGTTGTTTCACTTGGTTATCACCTTTTATTATTAATTTATAAAACTTTTATATATTTTTCATGGTACACGCTCCATTTGTAGGTGCTGCTGGAGGATTCATTCATAGGTTTTCGCTTTTTTTTTTTTTTTTTTTTGAATTTTCCAAATAATTGCAAAAAAAAAAATAAAAAAAGTTGTAGATGTGTTTGTTGGGGCAGGCACTCTTCTTCCCATTTCTTCCCACTTCTTCCCATTTCTTCCCACTTCTTCCCACTTCTTCCCATTTCTTCCCACTTCGTTCCACTTCTTCCCACTTCTTTCCACTTCTTTCCACTTCTTCTCACTTCTTTCCATTTCTTCCCACCTCAGACGATGGAATACTGGAAAATGCTGTTATCGTGAAACCGGATGACGTAGACGAAAAAGGAAAAAAATGTAACAAGATAACTGGATATCCTTTGATATGGGAAATGAAAAGGGTGTTCTGTCAATATGGAAAAAACCATTGCTTAAATAAACAACTTTCTCACTTTGTGAACTTGGAGAGACACTTAGAGAGGGAGAAGCTGCTACTTCACAACTATTTTTTTTTCATGGTTAAGAGGTCTTATTTAATGGATCCAAGAGGCCAATCCAAGCAAAAGGACTCAAACGATGCACAACATGCTATCGCACACAGTGGACTACACAATGAAGTAGCAGCTGAGGCAACTGTGGAAAAGTTGGAAGGGGAGTACTACATGGGTCTAGAAAAGCGAACGCACAATTTTGTAGTAATAAGATCACACAATGGTGAAGGCTTAAAAATAACACAAGCAGGAGAAGCAGGTGAAGCAGGAGAAGTAGAAGGAGAATCTGTATCGTTTATTCACATGCTGAGAAATTGCTACGACTTTAAAAATGAGTTAGACCCCTATTGCACTGTGTATATAAGTATATGGAATGCAGAAGATGTTAATAAAAAGGTAACCGTTTCGATTAATTGTGAAAAGAAGATTGTTAAAGATGCATCAAGGGTAAAAAAATCTTTTTTATTACACGCCAAGGAAGAAAAGACAGCTCTGATAAAGTTTAAACCTGTTGTAGATCTTCTTGTGACCCCATGTAGAGTTGTCGTGAGTCGTGACAGAGAACTCTTAGAATCAGAACAAAGTGATGAGGTGCGACAAAACCAGAATGCAAACATCCGGAGGGAAATTTCATCGGATCTCTCAGGACAGAGAAAAGAAAAAGAACAATATTTTCAATTCTTAATACAAAATAATGATAAAGTGGAGGGTAAAAGTCATGGGAAAATAATTTTTGATGCACCTCTCTCGTTTGATGATGTCCCAAAGAGAATTTTCCAAGAACATATGAAGCGACTTGAACTTCTCCAACATTTTGAACTCTCCAAAAATGTTGAACATTTTGAAGGAGAGGGGTGGGGATACCGGGGGTGCATGCATAATCCAAAGCTCTTGAATTATCTAGAGAATTCAAAAATGACCGTAAATTTTATTTTCCTCTTACTTTTCCTTATCCTTTGTATCATTTTTGTAATTCCAAGTATGCATATGTTTAATGGATTCATAATTAAAAGACAGTGGTTCCACAAACTGAGAACAATAAGGATGTTAATCATCTGGAAAATTCAGGACGCTGGTCGATTTTTCAAACAAATGACAAAACGAATGATTAAAATGTGTGTATATGTTTGTCGAAAGATTTACAGAATTTTTCGCAAAATAAAGGCGATTTTTCTCAAGGATCATCAGTTAATTGATCAGCTGTACATTGAAAAAAAGAAAAAAAAGAGAAAAAATCAAAAGAACAAAAAAATTAGAAAAGCAAAACGGGACATGCTTCACAGGCAGAAGGAAGAGCTTCGACGCAGGAGGTACAAGAAGTTGATACGCCACCAGAAAAAGTATGAGAGGGAGATGGAGAGGAAGGAAAAGACACACGATAAGGAAATTCAGCATGAAAGAAACCATAAACTCGAGGGGTGCATAAACCATAAAAAAAAGAGAGATATCCACATTGGACGAGGTAAACCAACCGATGCAAGTAGAAGCAGAAAGGAGGGCCCACGGAAGGTGGAGCGTCGCCCAAGGGACGAAGAAAAGGAAGAAGCAGATTCAGATGCAGAAGCGGAAGAGGCAGATGCAGAAGTGGAAGAATCAGAAGCAGAAGGGGAAATTTCAGCTTCTACCTGTTCCTCCTCCGCATCTGCACCATCCAGCAGTGAAAGGAGCTATCAAAATAGACCCCACAACACCCACTAAAAGACGCGCCCAAAATAGATGTGCGCCTGCAGAGAGGAGCTGCCAATATAGTTCTACCACGCCCGAGTGGAAATCAAACCGAGGAAGAAGAAGAAGAAGATGAAGAAGATGAAGAAGATGAAGAAGACGAAAAACAAAACCGCACACAGACACTACGCACCCCCGACGACTTGCTTGATCTTTAATGGGTATTGACATGTGCAGAGAATACGTGTGTGTGGTGACATATGCCTGCATCGCCAAAGAGGTGGAAACATGTCTCATCCGGTTTGGTCCCTTGTGGTTTCACATCCTCTTCCTTCACCAACAGAATAATAAACGAGAATCTTGAGTAATTAGAAACCCAGGGGTGAATACGGGCTATATATGTGTCTATCTGCGCAGCTGTATCCCCCCTCGTCAGCTAGACAACCAAAGAAGCAGACAACTAGCCAAACAGACAAGCAGACAACTAGCCAAACAGATAAGCAGACAACTAGCCAAACAGACAAGCAGACAACTAGCCAAACAGATAAGCAGACAACTAGCCAAACAGACAAGCAGACAACCAGCTAATGGCCTTTTAAACGGCTGAACCTTTTTTTTCTTTTTTTAAAAAGTAGCAACCTTTGTAAACACTACTTTGAAGGTGCCACCTGCTTATTCGCCAATCGGTCCGATCACCTAACTGCGTACTCAATCTATGGATTGTTTTTTTTTTTTTTTTTTTTCCTCGATATGGAACTATATATCTGTGCGGTCTTTTTCCCCACAACAATTTCACCCTAAAGGAGAGAAAACACATTTTTGCAATGTCTACACAGGGAGAGGCACGTGGGGGGAGAGACATTCTTCTCATCTTATGATCCACAAAAAAGAGGGAAGCATCGTGACGGAAGCATCGTGACAACGACGCCATATCATCAATGTGAAGGAACCTCCTCCAGCGTCACATCAATAGCAATTGTGACATTTCTCTCTCAAGCCAAGTCTGGAAAGGTTTGGCTCACGCTTTAGTTCTTCTGTTTTTACACCGAATGTGGTATAGGGGTGCAAGAAAGGAAAAATTAAATTGCCATTTTTTTTTTTATTTTTTTTTTAAAAAAAAAAAAAAAAAAACTATAGTACAAGATAGCAGAGAACACGAATGGAGTGTTTCTACTCGAATGTACAAAGTTCCACAAAAATTTATATTTAATCTTTTACAATACAAACAAAGGTATGTTTTTTTCAATAAAAAAGGCTTCAAACATAATTTTAGTTAATATCTGATTAAAAATAAAAAAAAAAAAAAAAAAAAAATTTAGTAAGCAAGCGAGTAATTACTCTAGAAAATGCTCGGACAAATATGTTTACTTTTGATTTTTTTTAAAAACCGAAAAAAGAAAAAAAAAAAAAAAAAAAAAAAAAAAAAAAAAAAAAAAAAAAAAAAAAAGAAAAAAAAATATTAATTTTTTTTAAAAACCGAAAAAAGAAAAAAAAAAAAAAAAAAAGGAAAAAAAAGAAAAGAAATGAAGAAAAAGAAGAAGAAAAGAAAAGAAAAAAAGTATGCTTCTCATATATCCTCCCTCCAGAATAGACCTTTTCGCGCTTCACTGGAAAAAACAAGTTGGTGGAAATTTCCACAATAAATGGAAAATCAATAAGTCGATAAGGGAAAGAAAAAAAAAAAAAAAAGGAAAAAAAAAAAAGGAAAAAAAAAAAAGGAAAAAAAAAAAAGGAAAAAAAAAAAAAGGAAAAAATCAGGAAAGGTATTAATATATTTTCCCCCTTACGTCTTCTCCTTTTATGTCTTCCACAACACGGAAGCGAAATGCTTGTCACTAAATGCCAGATTCATTGTTGACTTTGACCAAACTGGGATACAAAAAGTGAATTACAAAATTTTATCAGCCTATGTTCATACATTCCTGAGAGGAGGGGAGGGGTAACCCATATCTAATTGAAATAACGCAACGGAACGAAGCAGCAAAATAAAGTGAACGAAGCAGCACAAGTCCCATCGACTCATACAGCCTGTTAACACATAGTTGTCCAACTTGAATTTCCAATCAGAGGTGATACAATTTTGAATGAACTTACGTATGTGCCTAAGTTGATCTTGTACCGCTTGTAGAATTAAAAAAGTTGGAGAGGAAAAGAATCTCACTCGTGTTTGTACGTGTGCTTGCGCCTTTGCTTGTGCTTTTGTGTAGGATACACATGAAGAAGTGGCTCTTGCACATGTAACACAACTCTCAACGTTTCTCAACATTTCTCAACATTTCCTTGGGAATTCAACACCAAGAGGAGGGAAAATCTTGTTAAACCCTCAATTGGGACGAAAAAAAAAAAAAAAATCATGGGTGGCTATTTTTCTAAGAATCTAGAAGAATGCCTAAGAGAAGAAAAGAGAAATCTTAATAGATCAGTTCGAGAACTAGAAAGAGAGATATTTAAACTGAATAATGAAAAGAATAAAATAGAAAAGAATATAAAAATAAATGCAAAAAAAAATGATCTTGCATTAGTAAGGACATTAGCAAAAGATTATGTAAATATAAAAAAGACGATAACAAAATATAATAAAATAAAATCACATTTATTTTCTATGAAGATCAAATTACAAAGTGTTAAGTCGTCTGAACAGCTTGGACATAGTCTCAAAGAAATAAATAGAATTATTAAAAGAGTTAATGGTTATATTAAATTAACAAATCTTAATAATTCCATACAAGAATTTCAGAAAGAAAATGATCAAGTATCCCTAAAGGAAGATATGTTAGATGATTTATTTGAAACCTTCGATTATGATTCAGAAATGGTTGCAGAAGAAGATGAGATTGTTATGAAAGTTCTTGAGGGACTTGGAGTTCAAATGAATAACAAATTAGACGACATTCCCACTGTTGTAGATGGTATTCCCAAAGTGGAATCAGAAAATGTTGCCATATCAGACTTGGAAACACGCATTAACAATTTGAGGAAAACGTGAACATAGAAGAAAACAATTAAATGGACAAATGGGACAAGAAAAAAAAAAAAAAAAAAAACCCAAAAGTTTTACAACTTGGAAAGTATTTCTCTGGCACACATTCATTGGAAAATTGATTTTTTTTTTTTTTTTTTTTTTTTTTTTTTACTCATTAATAAAATGCTAGACATACAATTAAATGAATATCACTACAATATATTATCCTTGTTTTATTATTTTTATTTTTTTTTTTTTTTTTCAAAGTTTCAACAAAGGAATAATGCAAAAGAAGCGAAATCCAAGTTGGATAAATTTTGTCCCTTTTTTCTTTCTTTTTTTTTTTTTTTTATTTTGCGAACGATAGAGAAAAAAGTGATAAGTTATACTTAGCAGCAGCTTTTATGAATAATTTTTGAAAAGTTGTATTTATGCATTTATTGCCAATTCCACGTCAGGTTGTGATTTGGTCTTCCGTCCCCCTCAGACAAAAAAAAAAAAACACACAATAAAGCAACAGTGCAATAAAGTAACAGTGCAATAAATCAATAAAGCAACGGTGCAATAAATCAATAAAGCAACGGTGCAATAAATCAATAAAGCAACGGTGCAATAAATCAATAAAGCAACGGTGCAATAAATCAATAAAGCAACAGTGCAATAAATCAATAAAGCAACAGTGCAATAAATCAATAAAGCAACAGTGCAATAAATCAATAAAGCAACAGTGCAATAAATCAATAAAGCAACAGTGCAATAAAGTAACAGTACAACTCTGCAACAACGTGTGAACAATTTTTAGACACAGGAAGTGATATTTTGCTATGAAGTTAGAGCGAGAATTTCTCCAAAATGAAAATGTGCATTTTTAATGATCTCCTATATCTTAGCAAAGTCTGTTTGTATTAATAAACATTATGTAACATATCACGTGTTTTTCATTCTACTCATTTGTTTGCTTCCGTGTTTGTTTTTTTTATCTTGCCTTGTTCATAAATTTTTACATATTTTATTATCTCTTTAACTACTGTCTCTATATCGGGAAGAGCTCCAATTCCTTGAAAAAAAAGGAAAAAAAAAAAAAAAAAAAAAAAAAAAATGAAGACCTCGTGTTGTAAACCTTTTGCATAACTGGGAATACATTTAAGATAGGAGATAATGTTTTTTTTTTTTTTTTTTTTTTTTTTTTTTTTTTTTTTTTTTTTTTTTTTTTTTTTTTTTTAAGTAGGATATATTTTTTTTTTTTTTTTTTTTTTTTTTTTTTTTTTTTTTTTTTTTTTTTTTTTTATTCCTTTTTTAAGTATAGAAGTAACGAACTACTGATGTGTAAAATGTGACAAGTGTGTTTTCTTTCTTAAATAAAAGAGTGATATGTACAAAAGTCCTTTTACCATAATCTCCACAAGCGAGAAGTTTTTCAAATGGTTCTACAATCTGCAGGAAAATGTTGGATACAGTTTCGTTGCTACATGAAGTGCTATGTGTAGAGTTCTTACTATATACATATATATACATACATATATGGTATCAAAAGTAGTGCAAAGCATGAACGGGTAAACCAGGGATGACAGATCTGAAGAGATCCTTTTTAATGCCAAGTTTGTGTAGTTTTTTTTTTTTTTTTTTTCTTTTTCTCCCTCCATCTCTATCTTCCGTTTTTTTATATATTTTAAGATATCGCACCTGCACACCCCAAGATGAAATTTTTTCCAAGTGGGTTCTCGTTATGGGATGGTTATACATGTATGTGTTCATGCATGGAAAAACCAAAAGGATCTTACTGAAGTCCCAGCATCGACAAATACACGTCTGTGGAGGTGAAGAAAAAAATAGGACACTTTAAAATGTATGATGAGTGGTTTGGCTACCGTGTTTGTCTGGACGTTTGTCTGTGTGACGCTGTCCATAATATTCTGTGCCTGTGTTTTCTCTCTCGTTCTGTTGATAATTTTGGCGATTTTTTTTTTCTTTTTTGCACTAACCAACAGATTGGGACACGCCCCCGAAGCCATAGAAGCCAATGTATTTGCATCTAACGGACAGATGATAAACATGTCAGCCCATTTCCTCAACTGAACATGTAAAATATCGTCTCCTTTTTTCTCCCACATCCATTCATGTTTATCAAGAAGAACATTTTCCTTGAAGTCAACCTTTTTTAAAAAATTCTCAAATGCCAAATTCGTTGCCACAAATTTTATTTCAAAATGTATGTTATTCTCAGCACAGCTTTCTTTTAATCTGTTAATAACTTCTCCAATTTTTATCGCTGCCACACTTGCACTGATACCCAAGAGGATGTTCATCATGTTTCCTCTGCATCACCCAGTGTTAGTGCTGCTTCTACTACTGTTTCATAGAATCACACGTGGTGAGAAAAAGTAGGGTGCTTTTTGTAGTGTATATATTCGAGTGTGGTATACTTGTGCACAGGGAGGGTATAGTATGATACCGATTTAATATTCACATGTTTGTATCTTCTTAGAGAAAAAATCTGGGAGAGATGTCGCTTCAGAGGAATTTGGGAATGTTACACAAAAGTGTTAAATTGGAAGAGATATAAAATGAAGTGATACCCGAAAAAAGAAAAAAGAAAAACGATACACGTTCTTGTTCTTATATTCAACTGTTCATCGTTTTTTATGCAAAGGTTAATACATGCACGTTTGAATATGTAAAAATGTTACATTATATGTATTTCTTTTTTTTTTTTTTTTTTTTGATATCACTTTATTTTATATCTCATCCTCCTAACCAATCAATCCGCTTCTTCTTCCGTATGGGGTATAAAATTTTATGTTGCAATGCACGATGGCAGTAGTGAGGTTATAGATTCCAATCCTCTCCCTCACAAGTAGCGACAACGGAAGAGAAGGAGAAAGGCGCCCCGATATATGAGCAGCAATAATTTCTCCATAAAAAAAAAAAAACAAAACAAAACAGAAGTATTGGAGAGAAGAACATGTTCCAAGTTTTGGGACAAGTAATTTTGTGCCATGTCAAAAGGTAAAAAGTGGGGAAAATCTATAATGCCTTTTTTTTTTTTTTTTTTTTTTTTTTTTTTTTTTTAGGAGAATAAAAAAAAAAAAAATTCTCCACTTTTTTTTTTACCTCTGTATGATATGCTTTCCTCCTTTGCAATGCGATAAAAAAAAATATATATATTATCTGTTTTTACCAATTCTGAGTTTTGACTAAATGTTGGGTGATGATATATTCCTATGTTACATATGCACAAAAGGTAATAAATGTTCCATTAAAAAAAAAAAAAAAACGTGGTAGGAAAATATTCATCCTTCCAGAACTCTCTCAATAGATCATTTTATTTTTTTTTGATAAGACAATATATCTAACTTAGAAGTAGAAAAAAAAGGGTGGGGAGGGGGTTCCATTTTTTTGTGATAACTTCGGTAGATATAGTCACACGTTGCCTGACGTGTAGCAAAACTGCACTTTGTTTTTTTTTTCATTCCATTGCAATAGTTGTCACAAAATGGCAGAACTAGATATTGAAGAAAAAGCATATGATATGTTCTTCAGCCCAGTTACTCCATGGCCTTGTTTATCATTTGATTTTATTCATTCCAAATCAGATCATAATCATAACATTTTAGAAAAACCTAGAAATAGTAATAATGAAAAGAAAGGAAGCCATAGAACAACTTTGACCTACCCTCTACAAATTAATTGCATCGCAGGGACACAAGCTGCACAAGCAAACTTAAATGAAATTTATGTTATAAGATGGGATAACTTGAATACACTGAAGGAAAATAATGGTTATGCAACAGATAGCTCCGTTGAATCTGACTCAGATGAGAATGAGAAAGGGAGAGATGCAGAAAAGTTGAGAAAAGAATCCGCAAGTGGAATGTCAGATGCAGAAAAGTTGAGAAAAGAATCCGCAAGTGGAATGTCTGATGCAGAAAAACAAAGAGATCCTCCTCTAATCCAAGTTGGCAAAAACAAAGAACGTGTGATATGTAAAGCCATAAGACATAAATATGGTGGTATAAATAGAATAAAGACTTGCAAAAAAATTAATTCTCTCATCGCTTCCTGGTGTGATGATAGTAATGTTTACATCTACGAAATTTCAGATGAAATGAGAAATCTGGAGGAACAACCTTACAATGAAGAAGTAACCAAACCTCCTGTGCACATATTTCAGAAGCATACAAATGAAGGGTTCAGTCTGGACTGGAACCCTATTCATGCTGCAAAACTGTTAACGGGAGATAATGATGGAAATTTATTTTTATGGATTCCAGACAACTGTGAGAAGTGGATCTATGAACACATAAACTTCGAGGGGACACACGTCTCTAGCCACCACAACGAGGGCCCCATAGGGAGTAGCAAGGACGGAATCGATAATGATAGATGCAGGGACGGAATCGATAATGATAGATGCAGGGACGGAATCGATAATGATAGAAGCAAGGACAGAATAGATAATGATAGATGCAGGGATGGAATCGATAATGATAGATGCAGGGACGGAATCGATAATGATAAATGCAGGGACGGAATCGATAATGATAGATGCAGGGACGGAATCGATAATGATAAATGCAGGGACGGAATCGATAATGATAGATGCAGGGACGGAATCGAAAAGGGCAGCAACAGCAGCAGCAGGGGCAAGAGCAAGGGCGACAAACGAGAGAAGGCAAAAAAATACAGCATCGAAGATGTGCAATGGAACAAGAAGGGGAATGGGCTGGGAAACGTGTTCGCCATGTGTTCATCTGACAAGAGTGTTAGAATCTTAGATGTAAGGAATCTAAAAAGTTATGGCAACAAAAAGCACGTAAACAATAACTCCTGTGAAATCTACATACCAGATGCACATGAAAGTGACGTTAATGTCATTGCGTGGAATGAAAATTTAGAGTTCCTACTAGCTTCAGGAGGCGATGATTCCATAGTTAAAATTTGGGACATTAGAAATTTTGCAAATTCTGTAGCCCAGTTGAAATTTCACAAACAACCGATTTCTTCCGTTTCTTGGCATTTCAATGATCCCTATGTATTACTAGCCAGTAGTGCTGATAATTCCATTTCCATTTGGGATCTCTCAGTGGAAACAGAGTCGTTAGAACATTCACTTTCCAAATATCCAGATCAACTCCTATTTGAACACTTAAACCAAAATTTTATCACAGATGCCAAGTTCCACCCCCACTACCCAGGGGTTGTTGTTTCCACGTCAAGTGACAATTTCAACATTTTCAAGCCGTGCAACATTTCATGATTCCGTACGAGGCAACGGGAGGAGAAGCGTGCAGCATCCCTCCAATTTGTTAGCTGAAGCTTACTTTTTTGCTGAATATTTGGAACCCAACTTTCTACGACTATGATTTGTGCCACCTTCAAACATTTTCTGCGTAGGAATATTTTATCCTGTCCTAGAACCCATACAAATGTACTTTTAAGGAGAAGGGATTTTCCGTGTAGTTCAGAAACCACGGAATGTGTTTTCTAGTCTTGCTGTTGTTCAGATGTGCATTCGGAAGTTATACACGCAGCGTAAAAATCAAACATAATCAAGCAAGATCAAACAAGATCAAACAGAATCAAGCAAGATCAAACAAGATCAAACAAGATCAAACAAGATCAAACAAGATCAAACAAGATCAAACAAGATCAAACAAAATAAAACAAGATCAAACAAGATCAAACAAAATAAAACAAAATAAAACAAGATCAAATAAAATGCAGCTTGGACGAAGCATACGTAAAATAAGGCAGATAACGCACGTGCATGCACGTACATATGTATACGACCGAGGGGAACGAACAAATTTAGTGGGTGCACAAATTTGAAGATGGGATGGAAAAGGCTGTTTTTTGGTTTGCATGCTATACAGTTCAATCATTATTGAGTTTGGGTACTATCAAAGGGTGCACCCCATCGCTGCCACTACCAACAACACAACTGCAAACCACTAATGAGTACGAACCTGAGCGATAGACTTGAAAGCTGTGTCGAGAACCTCACTAACGGTAGGGTGAGAATGTACCATGTAAGCCAAGTCATACACAGAGAGGCCCATGTTTATAGCAAGTACTCCTTCGTGAATAATAATGGAGGCATAATTACCAACTATGAAGACACCAAGAATTTCTTTTGTATCGTTTTTATAAATAATTTTTACCATTCCACTTGTGTTATCTATAGTGTTATACTTTCCTTTGTTATATAAATTATTTTTATGAACATTGATAGATTCGATACTATTATTTTCACAAAGTATTTTTGAATTTGCCTTGTAGTATGTTATTTCTGTTCCTATGTTGTCAGGGTGGTATAACTGTTTTGCTTCTTTTTCTGTTAATCCGACAAATGCCAATTCTGGATTTGTGTAACACACGGATGGGATGTTTTTATATATAATTGGTTTATTCATCCATTTGTTTTGAGAATCTATTATGCTTTTGTTTTTTTCTTTTTCCTCTTCGTTCCTATTTTCTTTTATATAATCGATAACCCTTAACGCTTGATGCGCTGCTGTGTGTGCTAACATCTGCATACCGTTTGCATCCCCTATGCAAAATATATTATTGTAAACTTCTTCATTTTCTTTTTTCGCTCGTAGATGTGTATCTACCTGTACATAACCTCTATTCGTTTGAATTTTCATTTTTTCTAGTCCAATATTTTCTGTGTTTGCTTTTCTGCCCGTGGCAATTAGGCAGCTATCTACATAAGTTTCTTTAATAGGGATCCCCTTTACACTGTTCTCGGGGCTGTAATCGACACCTGTATTTGCACCGTTGTCAGCAACTTTTTTCGTGTCCCCTTCAGTGTACCCGATTACTACAGGTTTGTTGGGTCGAGATGACTTCACATATTGAATACGTGCATTTAAGTGCATTTGCATAGGTTTGGTCTTGATAAAAACCTTATCAAAATACGTAGCCACGTCATTATCGAGCATTGGAAGGAACTGTGCAGAGTGTTCAAATGAGATTATTTCTGAACCAAGGGCTGTATATATATCTGAAAATTCAAGACCTATTATACCCATTCCGATTATGCCCATATAATTCTGTAACCCTTCCAATTTAACTGCTTGATCACTGGTAAAAACACTTTTTTGATCTATTTCTACATTGTGAGAAACATTTGGGACTGATCCCGTTGCTATGATTATATTTCTAACTTTGTATTCATTTCTGCTTTTTTCTGCTTTTATAGTATTTTTATCAATTATATACCCATTTTCATGAATTACCTGAACATGTTCAGAATTTTTAGAAAATTTGAAAGTTTTCAATCCGTGCATAATTCCGCCTCTTAATTTGTTAATAACACTTTGTGTGTATTCTTTTAATTTTCCTATATCAATCTGAACACTATCAGCTACTAACTGGTTGCTTTCAGATGGTGAATTATTTTTCTTCCCTTTTTGGGAAAACAAATTACTGTAAATGCCATAATTATACAATTTTGCCATATTTTTTAATTCTCTATATTTATTCGTTGCGTATAGAAGTGATTTACTTGGTATGCATCCAACATTAACACATGTACCTCCAATGTCATTTTCCTCTCCTGTGAAAAGTAAAACTTTTAATCCGCTTTCCATTGCATTTATGGCAGCAGCATGCCCTCCTACACCACATCCCAAAATTCCAACATCATATGGTCTTCTCTCTAATGTCATCATAGTTTCCCCTTGTGCATTCTCTCTTACTTGGAATATTTTTCGATTAATTCTTACTTCACTTGGGGAAACTGATCTAGGTGTATTCTTTGATTTGATGAATAGATTATTTTTTCTATTTCCAAATGGAGAATATGTAATCATCATCCATCTTGGATGTAAGTCATGAAATGTCTCGTTATTATTTGAAATTCCTACTAGTCGTATAACTTCCTTTCTACCGTGGGAATGATGCTTTACTCCTCGATTTCGATTAACCAGGATGAGGAAGTAGCTTAGCCACACGAAAATACCTGCACATGTGCAGAAAGATTTTTGCTTCACTGATGTATGTGGGCTCATTTGGTGCAGAGTAGTTCTGTGGTGCTGAAATTGAGAAGAGGATGAGACACACAAGGAAAAAGGGACAGGAGTGGGAGAGAAGCAGAACGAAACGAGAATGTTGTGCAAAAATTACGATGTTCCAACCAACCAAAAATGTGAAAAAGGGAGATAACCACAAATAACCTAACTTAACAAAAAAAAAAAAAAAAAAAAAATATATATATATATATGCTTCACACAAAGGGACATGCCACACATTTGACCATGCAACTTGTATCATTTCACATGAGCATGCAGAACTTCAAGAGGATACAGAGGCACACACTCCACAGAAAAAAAAAAAAAAAAAAAAAAAAAAAATTAACCTTATGAAGAAAGTGTGTTGCTGATTAAATAATTCCGCAAAAAGTATGAAATAAACCAACTTCTCTGTAATGATTTGTTCATTTTCTCAAAATTTATGATGAAAAGGAGAAGTCAAACTTTGGGTTACAAATAGGGGAGCAAGTAGAACAGAGAAGATGGGATGCGAGGATGTTCTCTATCAAACGTGGTGTACATATATGTGCATGTTTAACAGATGAACCACTACGTATGTTCATCTCATTCGATTCGTTTGTGTGATATTTCGCATATTTATTTATTCATTCGTGTATTTATTCATTCGTGTATTTATTCATTCGCGTATTTATTCATTTGTGTATTTATTCATTCGTGTATTTATTCAGTCATTTATTTTTCAGTCATTTATTTTATTTTTAATTTAAAACAAAAAAGGAAAAACGGAAACAAGGTCCCAATCGACAGTGACAATTGTAACTATGATCACCTGTACACAGTTACATTCACATGTCCGTTAGACTCCCAGTTCATAAATTTCCCGCATGCAACACTTGTCCTTAGGTTTTTCGGTGTAACTTTGATCAGCTATTTACAGTTACAGTTGCTGCTATCGCAAGGGACATTGTTTCTGCTTTTCCGTTTTTCTGTTTTTTTTTTTTTTTTTTTTTTTTTTTTTTTTTTTTTTTTTTTTTTTTTTTTTTTTTTTGGCTTAACCTTCTTGACGTGAAGATTCCGTATATGGGCATATTTCCTGAAATAGAATTGATCCACTACAACACAATAATTGAAATTTTTTACGAACGAAACTTGTCCCATTTTCACCATTTCAAAAAGGAATGACAATTGCGAATTAGCAAGTATCAACCTGTGTGGATGTTTAGGAGGAAATGAAGTTTGGATTTTGAGGATGGGAGAAATAATGACCAAAGTGTTTATTCAAAATGATTGAAAAAAAAAAAAATGCCAAAGTTTTTGGCGAGCTCAGGAGCCAACCATTTTGTTATAAAATTGTTATGCACGAATTTAATATTTTCGCAAAAAAAAAAAAAAAAAAAAAAACCTAAAAGAATGAAAAGATTAAAAATTAAGGGGATCATAAAGACCGAAATATCATATATCTAATGATACACATGATGAGAAAATTACTTTTTCTATTCGTTCTCACTGCAAATGGGTAAAAATTTGTTTAACTTTTTTTTTTTTTTTTATAGTTTTTTTTGCTTTTCCACCTGAACGTGTTCAGAAATTTATTTAGAAAAAAAAAAAAAAAAAAATGCACACCGGTGAAACATACATGGATATATTTAATGGGGTGTATTCATACAATTTATCCTAAATGGACACAAAGGTATTTATGGTAAGATTTAATAGAATGTGTAACATAGTTCTTGTCTTGTCTGTTTTTAGTCCTATGTCAACACGAGGTTTTTTTTTTTTTTTTCTTTTTTGCTTTTCTTTTTCGTTTTTTTTCCTCAAAGTATTTTCCGACCATCGCCCGAGTGAATGCATAAATATGTAAATGTGCGAATTTGTGGCAATCAAGCTTTGTCAGTTATATTACATCACGCCATTTGGTTAATGAAAAAAAAAAAAAAAAAAAAAAAAAAAAAAAAAAAAAATTCGAATTTATTACTTCACACCTTTTGATAATCTTTTGCCAAACGTGTGAATAATTTATCTTCATATGTTTATTCCTTTATATATCTTAATATCTTTATATATTTATTTTGTTTGTTTGTTTTTTTCTTATATCTTTCATGCCAAAAAAAAAAAAAAAAAAGCGAAATAAAAAAAAAGAAAAAAAAACTCACATATGGTGTAAAAATCACAAATGGCACAATTTGGCCAATCAGTACACTTGACCGAAAGGGGGAATTTGTGTGTACATCATTGCATGGTTTAAATAGATGACTATAACGTATTATAGGAATCATATGTACACAAGTATTTATTTTGTATGCTACCCCTCACTTGTGCTTTACTACCCCTTAGTGCTGTGTCCTTGTGTTTAGATTGTTTCATTAGCAGGACTCTTTTTTTCTTCTTTTTTTTCTTCTTTCTTTTCTTCTTTTTCTTTTTCTTTTCCTCTGCCCCTGTGTGTGCTAGCAGAACTTTTTGCGTCCCAATGGGCGTAGTCCGCACTTCACGTATCTGTAGGAGCTGCAAATTTGCAAACTCCATTTTGTCATTCTTAAGAACTCATCGTTTTGCTTAAACCCTCATTCAGCTAGGCACATATGCATCAATACATCAGTACATCAATATATATATAATATACATATATACATATACGGTACCTCGGTGCACGTGTGCTTGTCGACACTTAGTTCAATGAATACATGTGAACAATCATCCTTTGAGGTGAGCGGTAGCACTGAGCATTTGTCAAAAAAAAAAAAAAAATAAGATAAATAAAACTCAGCTAGTAGAAGCATCGAGGCAGCATCGAGGCAGCATCGAAGCGTTGACGTGTTAATGTAAAAACGTTGCAACGAATTCCGTAACACCATCGCGACCTACACGTGACGCTGAACCTGAGTGGCAAAAAATTAGGATCCGATAGAAACTGCAAAGGACGACAGAAAAATTAGGAAGCGAAGCGTGCGAAAAGGGGTAGGATTTTATATGACTTCTGTGGGATTAGAAGGTTAAAAACAAAAGTAGATATTTTACAAACATGTCAAATATGAAATTATGAAAACGAAGAAAAAGCATATGACCAATGTATATGAGAAAGTATTTGTATGAAGATATTGAATGGGATGGAGGTGATGATGAACAGTTACCTTATCATAACACAAATGGGCATAAGGAGGAGGAGGTGAAAACAAAAAAAAAAAAAAAAAAAAATTTGCGACATGATGAAAGTAATGAACTAATAGCTGATGAAACAAATGAAACAGATTTTTTTTCTTCCAATTTTGAAAGTATTAATCGAAAAGTTCCACAGTTTTCCCCTGATCATGATAATGTAGTACTCCCTGAGGGAAAAACCAAGTTCTTAAGCACCACTAAGCAGAGGCATGCAATGGAAAGTAGAAGTGCCTCTTGCAAAGAGCATGGGCGAAAGGATCGTACGGATTATTGTGAAGGTCAATCAGGTGAGGGTTCTAACCCGTGTGCATCAAATGATTCGTTATGGAAAAACCAGAGTCGGAGAGATGTCCATGGCAGCACCCGTAGCAGCAACCGAAGCGACATTCACAAGGACATTCACAAGGACATTCACAAGGACATTCACAAGGACATTCATAATGACATTCAGAGCGACATCCATAGAGGCAAGCGAAGCAGCAAGTCCTCCCTGGGCCTGAGCAATAGTGAATATGTGCACAAAGCAACTGGTGACATAGTGGATGTGCCAGATAAAGACTTTGAGGCCGAACTGAGTCAGATGAAAACGAAAATTAACTCTACGTTTGATTTATGGGAGAAGAACAATAACAAGTTGGATCATTCAGAACGAGATTTGCAGCAACATAGAAATAGTTCTGTTCACAGAAGAAAAACAAATCTTTACAATTACAAATTTGATTCTTATGAAAATGCCTTGAATGGTGGCACATCAAGTGATAGCTATCACAAAGTGAATGTTCTGAACGATGCAGCAATATGGGGTCCCAACATGTGTGATCAAAGTATAGATAATGAAAACAGATCAGTGTCGAAAGGTGTTTCAAGATGTAAAAATGGATTGGTAGCAAAAACTGAATTACGTGACATGACCAACGGAAACAGAAATGAAGGATGCAATAAGCTGATAAAAATGAATAGAGAACTTTCGCAGCCCTGCATGAAACAACATAAAGAGAAAGAGATTAAAAAGAAAGGAGTAGATGAGAGAAGTAATACTCCAATTATAAACAAGAACACGTTGAAGAAATCCTCATCGAATATTTGTCTTCCTAATAAGGCATCACAAAGTTGTCCAAATAGCAACCAAAACAGCAGTGTGCGAGGATCAGTAAGTACTATAAAAAGCCACGAAACTGAAGAAAACAAGGTAGAAGAGTTAAAAAAAAGAGAGTTAAAAAAGAAGAACATGAATATGAATGGTAGTGTCAATCGTTTAACAAGATCATTGACTACTTTATCTGAGTGTTCAGATAAATTAAATAAGCAAAATAATAATATTCCCCATGAAATAGAGGCTAGCCATAATAGTGCAAAAAAACAGACACAAAGGGATAAAAGATGTGATGAACCCACTGGGACCCATGATTCTTTTGCGAGCGTTGATTTTAACCTGGTTAGAAAAATCAAAAAAAATAAAAATGTGAAACAGAGGCATATGATGTCATCATCGGATGATGATGATGTGCCCATTCTAGACTCCACAGCTCTCAGCGATGAAAACAAATTCTTCAACGAAATTAAGGAATACCTGAATTATAAAAATGTCAGAGGTGGGGAAGAGGCGGCAGAGGAGGAAGAAGTTGGAGAAATGGCTGAAGTGGAAGAAGTTGGAGAAGTGGCTGAAGTGGAAAAAGTTGGAGAAGTGGCTGAAGTGGAAGAAGTTGGAGAAGTGGCTGAAGTGGAAGAAGTTGGAGAAGTGGCTGAAGTGGAAGAAGTTGGAGAGGAGGCTGAAACGCTGGAGGTGATTCCCGAAGGTTTGATGAAAGCTGTTCCCAGGAATGACAACCAACAGAAGTGGGACATCCCTGAGTTGAAGCAGAATGAAAACATAGATGATAGATGGAGAAGTGCATCTAAAAGAAAGAAATTCAAGCAGGTTCCACCATTGGAGGAGGGAGGGGAACCATCTTTCAAAGGAAAAAAATTACCCTTAAGGGGTCAAAGAGCTGATATCGGTATTGGCACTATTGTCAGTATTGGAAGTAACGAAAGTAGTGAGAGCGTGCCAAAATCGAATGCTCAAGATGGAGAGGCGATCCACCTCAGTCACCAACGTACAAGCAGAAGGAGGCATGTATCTACAATGGCATCGAAGGAGAGTCTAAGAGGAAAGGAAGTAGAGGGAGCGAACGAGCTAGAAGAAGCGAAAGAAGTGGAGGAAGCGAAAGAAGTAGAGGAAGCGAAAGAAGTAGAGGAAGCGAAAGAAGTAGAGGAAGCGAACGAAGCAGATGAGGAAGAAGGAAAAGGCGTAAACATCCTAGGACCTCGTCCCCTTCGGGTGCACCAGCCGCTTCTTAACCCAAAGGGAGACAAAAAAAAATTAGTTTCAAAAAAGAAAAATAACGAACATGTGGTGGGCAATCTGGGAAGGGGTAATGGAAGCTTTCAAGACTCAGATGAAGCAAAAATGTTACCGTCAAATATTTTTGAGGAAATCAGAGAAGGAAAAAAAGAGACACATTTCTTTCGTAGAGGCAGTAAGAGTAATTCCATTTTGATTGACCTCACCACGTGTGGTGATGAAGTAAATCCAAGTGAATTACCAGATGTAGTTTTGCGAAAAGATAAGATGTTTTTAATGACACAGTCCCTTGAGGAAGAGAGTAAAGAGAGGAATATTATTAACACAACCAATAAACGGTATATAGAAGAATCTGTTCTTAAGGTGGGGTCATCCAAATGTGAAACGTCCAAGTGTGAAACGTCCAAGTATGAAACATCCAAGTATGAAACGTCCAAGTATGAAACATCGAAACTGCATGAACGAGGTGAAGAATCACATGCACAGAAAGAAAATTTGACAAAGTGGGAAGAACGAGAAAATATGGCTGTAAGGAAAAAGACTGTGGAAGAACACAGAAAGAGGAGCGGTACCACAGGGATCCTCGATGTACAACAAATGTGGAGACGGTATGGAAATAGCACCGGATTTTTCAACTCAAATCATGTGAATAGACGGATAGAAGAGAAAACAAAGGGATCTAACGATTCTAATGAGGAAAGGTCGAACAGCCAAGAAAATGAAGAAAGCGCTCCGAGGGGTCGATTCCTCTTGCAGCAGAGAGGAAAGAAAATCAAGGATATTTTTATTTCGTTCATCAAGGGGGGAGAAGCCATAGGAAAAGCGGTAGAAGCAGAAGAAGCAGAAGAAGTGGTAGAAGCAGAAGAAGTGGTAGAAGCAGAAGAAGCGGTAGAAGCAGAAGAAACGGTAGAAGCAGAAGAAGCGGTAGAAGCAGAAGAAACGGTAGAAGCAGAAGAAACGGTAGAAGCAGAAGAAACGGTAGAAGCAGATGTAGCTGAAGAGGTAGGCGTGGAAGAAGGAAACGTAGGCAGGGCAAGGGAAACCCGTAAGCAGACCCTCGGAGCAGGAGAAAAAGAGAAAAAAAAAAAAAAAAAAAACGAAAATGCCGACATTTCATCTGAAACCAATTCTGGTAAAAAGAAACCAAACACAGTGTACAATAATTTTCTGGAAAGCCTGAAACATCCGTCGTGTAAACATGTAATAGAAAAGGTAAAAACATTCGTTTTGAGATTCCCGAAAAATATGAACAGAGAAATGGCAGCAAATAAAATTCATATGTTCATAAATGAAACACAACCAATTTTATTAAATTCTGAAATTTATAAGAATATTAATAGTTATCAAGCAAATGTTATAATTGAAGGATATGAGAAGTTTCTTTTGCAGAAATTGTATCCCTTTTTATATAGAATGGATTCGAAAGATAAAGATGAAGACGAAAAGATTTACACAAAAATTAATTGTTTACAATGGGTTGAATTGAAGCATTTGGAAATTTCAGAAGAAATTCATCTAGATCGTTTGAAACCTGCTCAAGTTGAACTTTTGAGAATCCAAAGAATGCGTGCACCAAATGATAAGCTAATTATGATTCTCAATTGTTGTCGTATAGTCACATCTGTTCTTTACAGAGTTAAGAAACTTTTAAAACATCAAAAGGAGAAAAGATTGAGAAAGTTGAAGACATTGGAAGCATCCATAAATAACCATCCACGCATTAGTTCACAAAGCAGACGAAAACAATTAGAGGATGTTAAAGATAAATACATCACTGAATTGGATGAACCCACATATATGGGATCAAATAAATCTAGCCAAACAAGAGGTAGTTACCACAGCCTTCAGGCCAAAGTTCCAGAACAAAACATGTTTCCAAGAAAAGAGGGAAAGAAGCAAAGATATTCTGCTGACAATTGTGAAATTGTGGACTCAACTGTTGAGAGTGATTGTGGAGGTAGGCATGGAGTGGACGAAGCGGACGAAGCGGATGGATCAGACGAAGGAGATGTCCAAAATGATGATGAATTACTACCCTGTGCTGATGAAGTTCTTCCACTACTTATATATGTTATTATCAAGACAAATCCACCAGAACTCATTTCAAACATCTCATTTATTCAAAGCTTTCGACACCCAAATCATCTGGTTTCAGAAGAAGCTTATTCCTTTACGCAGTTTTGTAGTGGTGTAGAATTCATTAAAGAACTAGGAAAGACAACTTTCTTGAATATGCCTGAACAGGAATATAGAGAAAAAGTATCTAAAGCAGAAAAATTTTATTTAAATGAAGTGAAAGAAAGTAATAAAAAATTACAAGAAGCTGCAGGGAAATTAAATGATTTTATTAAATTATCCAATGAAAAAAAATTGTGCACAAATATTATTAGCAAAATCGAATCTTTAAAATTAAATTTTGAAAATATAGAAAATTTTAACTCTCTTACCATTTCGAATCTATCCCATATTTTTGAAGAATACAAGTTACTTGTAAATCTGAAAAATGACATTTTGAAGGATATTCAAGAACATGCCGGAGAAAATTTCACGACTCAGAGGTAAAATCTGAAACGTGCATATTTAGATGTGGAGAGAGAGAGAACTGAACTTCATACGAATACGAGCTGCATGACGAGACATGAACAAAAAGTTTACTTTGTTCCTCCGTTTTCATTTTGCATAAGTTTTTGTATGTGTTGAATTGGGTTGAGTCATATATTTTTTTCCCGTTTTTGTCAATTGCGTAGTTTTCCAATTCAACCATTTATCCATTCTTCTATTTTTTTTTTTTTTTTTTTTTTTTACATGTCTTCCATGCGACCTTTATTTGTCCACAAGTATGCGAAGTGATATGCTTCTTTTTTATGTACCTTTTTTATGTACCCTTTTTATGTACCTTTTTTATGTACCCTTTTTATGTACCTTTTTTATGTACCCTTTTTATGTACCTTTTTTATGTACCTTTTTTTTTTTTTTTTTTTTTTTTGTGTGTATGTGTGTGTGTGCTTATTTGTGTGTTCGTTCACAATTCGTAACACAACCCTTTTGATAAAAACATAATTACCCACTCGAACATGATGAAAAATTTAGAAAAACTTGTGATATTAGTCCATCTCAACTTTTTATCGTACTTGTATTCCACGTTTCTGAGTTTAGCACGATACGTAAAAATGAGATAATATATAACACTACACAGGGAAAAGCTTAAGTGAAACAATAATAAAAATTTAAGCATAGCATAACATGATTTGGTTAAGTATGGTCAGGTGAAACCTTGGAGAAAACACACATTACAAAATGTTGCAACAATTACACAGACACAGGGTGTTAATTTTGATTAGAAAAAATTTTAATCAATTATCCACTGTGTTAGACTTTTTTTTTTTTGCTAAATAATTGTGTATTCCTTTTATATCAACAAAAAGGTTTTTTTTTTTTTTTTTTTTTTTTTTTTTTTTAAAAGGTATATGCATATTTCAAAGGGGGATGGTAAGTTTACGTGAAGATGAATATAATGTATAACATGTCTCCTTTCCAAATGATATTCTTCAAAAAAAAAAGTAATATGAAATAAAAAAAAAATATATATATAAAACAAGAATTCGATTTAATGAACCTACCCTCCATATATGCATACATATACACCTGCATCTATTTTGTAACTATATTTTCTTCCAATGTTTAGCTCATTTCAACGTGGGAACTCCAAGTGCAGTTTGCTTTCCTGTTGAAGGCAAGAATACCTAGGGCAACATGCTAACTCGTTTTTTTTAAATATTGAATTTATTATTTTGGTTTACTTGGCTTTTATTTTGGTTTACTTTTATTTTTCTCTATTTTTTTCCGTCGCAACATTCGGGTTAGAATTGGTGCCACATAACAAATTGGTTTATACACTGGGTCCATTAGGAAGAAGGCATAGCTGGGATGATGTGATGAAATCAGTTCCAAATAGGTCCATTTTGGCTATTTTTTTTTTTTTTTTTTTTATCGCCTGCACAGGTCAGCAAAAAAAAAAAAAAAAAAAATTTCCAGGTGTGATGCAACTCCTTTAAGTTTTACCACTTTCCCAGACTATATTCATTATTTTGATGTTTTTTTTTTTTTTTTTTTTTTTTTTTTTGTTAACTCTTTTTCTTCACGTCTCAACGATGACTACTGTTGGCTGTTAAACCTCTACTCGCACGCTATATACACCACAACTAAGAGTCACCTACAGTGAGGATATTTTTTTTTACCTGAAAAGCAAAAACGTTTACCAGTAATGCAAAAAAAAAAAAAAAAAAAAAAAAAAAAAAGAAAGAAAGAAAGAGATCAAGAAAGAGAAAAAGATCGAGAGAGACATATAGGAGAGGAAAACGACAAGATAATAAGTACATAATACCGAACAGGACGTAAAAGGGAAATGTTGCAGCGAGAGGGGGTTATTAGCTATGTATTAATGTCAAGGCGTGGAGCGTAACATGCTGTTCAGCGAATATGCAAGATCACACGTAAATCATGTGTATATATATACACACATATACACGTGTACATATATATGTGCAGTATAATATATATTATACATCGGGACTGGAGTGCAAAACGGATTATTGCCGTACCTGCTCGTGTACACATGCTGGTGTACCATTCCCCCGTCCCCCGTCATTGTCAGAACTAGTCATTGAGAGAGAGGAAGCTTTTAAAATGGTTATGAAGACAAAGCAATGGAACATCACTACGTGTTTGTGGTATATCTCTTTGTAGTATACATATGCAGTAGTATAAAATTGAATAAATATCACAATGGTAGAGTTTCAAGAATAAATAATCTAATGAACATTTCAAGCAATATAATCTCACAGAGGGTAAAGAAAGACAAGATTGAGCCAATAAAAGGGTATAATAATGTGGGAATGGAGAATACTATTGAGAAAGGCGAGATAAATGGTAAATGCAATATTATGATAAGGTACTATGATAAATCAGATATTTTCCGTAACAGTTTTTTTTTAAGCATGGATGATAAAAACAATGTAAAAGATATTAAAGAACAAATTGAGAATTTACACGGAATACCAACATCCTTTCAACAAATTATATATGAAAACAAATCACTAAATGATGACATAGTGATACAAAATTTAATAAAGGATAAGAAAATAAAATTGTTAAATTTAAATCTTGTTACCATTCTTCCACATATCTTTATATTTGGTGAAGAGAAATTAGTTAATGGATATAAAAAAGAAAATAATAAAAAAGTTCAAAAATTGCAAAAAAAAATAAAATATTGGGGTTATTTGACATTACTTAATGAGTATAAAAAATTATTACACCATTTGGAAGAAAAAAATTATGTCATTTGTCAAAATGATATTATACAGTCCTTCAAAACATTCGATAAAGAATTCGAAAAAATGTTACATGATAACAGAATAAATTTAGACAAGATAAAAAAAGAAATAGATCAACTCCAAAATTTGAGTCGGAAAAAATTGATGCTACGCTTAGGTGTTGACTATCCACTCATGAGCAATTTGCTCATAAACAGAATTCACGAATTAATCAATTTTTACTACCTAGGAGATATAAAATCGGTTCTTAAATTTTCCCTTTTTTTTTATATTCTCTATAAATATGCCAACTACCCTCCCAATGTCAAAAGGCTTTTTCTCTATTTAACGTTTTCTTTCTTACTAGCGCCCTGCAAAGCTGTGTACATGCTTTTCCACTTTTGTTTTTTTTTCGTTCCTCGGGGTCTCCTTTTTCGGGGTTAGTGCACAAGCGTGAATATCTCTCCCTAGACACAGGGCGAAGTCAAGTGACCTTCTCATCTCTCGCTCAACCCCTTGTTGTCAATTCAAATTATTTGCTAGGGCTTCAACACACACTTGACACGTCCATATTTAATATCTCCATATTTAATATCTCCATATTTCATCCCCTCCCCTCCCTCAACCCCTTTGCAGGTTTCACAAATATTATGTCCGCACCATACCAACAAATACTTAAGTGTCAGTAGAACTGTCCCAAATCTCCAATTCGGTAGTAAAACCTCCCAGTATTTCCGTTCCCCAAAAATTTTTGGTTGAAATGTATGCGGAGAGTATTGTGGATATTGTGAAACTGATGATGAACGCTTTTTTGTTTTTTCACTTTTTCACATATGAAATGTTACACTAGGGGAAAAAGGTGTCCTCCTACCCTTCACAAAAAATGAATATAACAATTCAGAGAAAAAATTCTTCCCCCTTCGAAATTTTTTTTTTTTTTTTTTTTTTTTTTTAATGTATGCCTTTGCAAGTTGTCCATTTATGAATTTACCTTATTTATTTTTATATTTTTTTTAATTATTTTTTTTTTTTTTTTTTTTTTTTTCGCGTGACAATAAGTTTATGAAAATCAGTTCAGTTATGTTGTATGTGTTTGACATTTTTTCCCTGTATGCTTCTTCATACCTAGATATATATATATATATATGTATGTATCTACATGCATCCCATCACATGATCTATTTATGAGACAATTTATTAGCATAGCTTTTTTATTTGTCACATTTTTGCAACTCGGAAAAATAACACATATATTACACCATATGATATGGTTTTTATTTGGTATGTTGTTGATATATATATATACCACATATGCAGTTGCATTCAGCAAAAAAACTATATCTATAACATAGATCTCGCTCTACAGTTAGTAATTTTTTACACACATTTTCACTTTTTTGAAAAATTTAATTCTTATTCATCCTTTTTTTTTTTTTTTTTTTCCACATGATCGATCATGTGATGAGTTGGTAGTGTAAATATACAACACCACACTTTTTTTTTTTTTTTTTTTTTTTTTTTTCACTTGCAAAGCAGATCAACATGAATAACACATAAATTATGGGATTTATAACTGGTTCTTTGCTCTGTATCGTTATTTAAAATAATATGGTATGATGATACGATCGAAATTATTATCATTCTTATCAATGTTCTCCTCTCATTGTGATGACAGGGTCTGGTGCAAATGATGAAAACATTGAAAAGGATGAGAAGTTGGATGATAAAATTTATGAATTTACCACCTTTTCATGGTAATAACGATGAGAAAAAAAAATAAAATAAAAATGAACATATAAATATAAATACAAAATTATAAATAAACAAATAGAATATGTGAGAGTTCTTTTTTTTTTTTTTTTTTTTTTTTGTGATTTTATATTTTATAACTTGGCGCACCGTGGTTGCCGGTTCCAAGATACAAATCTCACTGTATAGTTTTTTTCTTCCCATTTTTCTTTTTCTTTTCTTTTCATTTTTTTTTTTTTTTTTTTTTTTTTTTTTTCCCTTTAAACGCAAAAATGAGAGCTCACTTAATGATGCCTGAAAAAAAAAAAAAAAAAAAAAAAAGCAAAAAATGAAAAGAAAAGAAAAGCAGAGAAAAGCAGAGAAAAGAAAAAGGGTTAAGCAAATTGAAATTTAGCAGATGACAGGGAAGAAAAAATAAAAATAAATAAATAAAAATAAGATAACCATAAAGAGGAAAAGCTAAACACAGAAAATTAAGCATACTTGTGGTTATACGTTACATATTTTTTATATCTGCATTTACACTACACCATTTTGAAAAAAAAAAATAAAAGGTTATCACATCTCCCCACAAAAAGCTATATTGTTGCCATTTCACTACTACAGTACTATTAAGCACTTCTAGTAACTATACTCGTTTCATTGTACTCATGCCAAGATGATACAAACAGGTATATAACTTTCCATAATTATGTTTAAACACACGATAAATAAAACTGGCAGGAAAAAAAGAGTGACAAAATAAAGTAGTTTCCAAAAAAACACGTTAACTATTCTCCTCTGTTGAAGGCCATTTTTGCCTCTCCATTTTTGCATCCCCATTTTTGCATCCCCATTTTTGCATCCCCATTTTTGCCGCTCCATTTTTGCCGCTCCATTTTTGCCGCTCCATTTTTGCATCCCCATTTTTGCCGCTCCATTTTTGCTGCTCCATTTTTTCATTTTACCCCTTACGATTCTTCGAAAACCATTTGCACATTTTTAGAAAGGAAAAACTGGGTTGATATCGATGTAGAAGATGATGAATCACAGAATGAAAATGATAATAGTAAGTTGAAATGGAATAAAGAATAAAATAGATGATGCACGAGTTTAGTTGCACAGTTCTCTATAATGAAAACCAGTTCATTTGAGATAGACTCAAAATTGAGCATGTAATAACCACCACGATGGCACCATCATCACGATAGCACCATCACCATGAACAGCTCTCTTTAACTCGAAGCATATTCAAAAATAATACATATATTTTCACCACCCCACCACCATTCCTCTTTTGCAGAAAAAAAGTGGGAAGACATAGATGCAGATGATGATTTAGAGAATAATAAGAAGCTTTCATACTTTACCAATTATGAAAATGGTGTTAAAGTCGTGACAAAGTATTCTGAAAATTTGAAAAAACAAACAGTTAAGGTTGGATTTATACCACCCATCCCCCGAGGCGTGACTTACCATCCTCGCATGGGTGATTCTTCCCTTTTGTGTGTTTCTCTCTGGCATTCGAATTTGGCACATTCGAATTTGGCGCATTCGAATTTGGCACATTCGAATTTGGCGCATTCGAATTTGGCTCATTCAAATTTGGCGCATTCAAATTTGGCTCATTCAAATTTGGCGCATTCAAATTTGGCGCATTCGAATTTGGCGCATTCGAATTTGGCACATTCAAATTTGGCTCATTCAAATTTGTGACATCCCCATTTGTGACGTCCCCATTTGTGACGTCCCCATTTGTGACGTCCCCATTTGTGATGAGCATATCTTGTATTGTGTCTCGACCCTGTCGCCTATGCTTCTCCATAAATTACATACACACTGCACAACACATATGCCACACCTCATTTGTCGTGCAGGTAACCAAGAAAATCAAAGAAGTAGTTATAAAGAAGAAGCTAAATAAGGAAATTAACAATCGACTTAATTTAAAAAATTTTAACATTGACACTGTAATGCATTCATTTATGAGTGCGTGAAAAAGATTAAGACACTCGTTTTTGTATGAACATTTAATCCTTTTGATTTGTTTTATTTTGCTTATTTCTGTATATTAGATGACGTGATAATAGTATACGCTATATAGGGAGAGAGAGAGCAGCGTTTATTTTATTATTTTTATCCATATTTTTATCCTTATTTTTATCCATATTTTTATCCTTATTTTTATTTCCCTATTTTTCTTTATTTTTATCCTTATTTTTATCCTTATTTTTATCCGTATTTTTATTTCCTTATTTTTATCCGTATTTTTATTTCCTTATTTTTATCCGTATTTTTATTTCCTTATTTTTACTTCTTTATTTTTATATCTTCTTCCCCCCACTGCAGTGCAGTTCTGTCATAGTCGAACCAACTGATGTTGTAAATATAGAAGTGCCAAAAAACAATTTACTGGATTTTCTCAAGGGAACAGAATATGATTACTTGTTCTCAGAACAAGCAGACAAGACAGCTAAAGATTTGAAAAATAGATTCAAAATATTTAAGGATGAAGATGTGGAGGTATGTTTAACTATATTTTTTTTTTTTTTTTTTTCCATTTGCTATGTTCAAATGTAACATATGACAATGTATGATAATCACATTTGAAGTGTATTCCAATCTGTATTTGACTCATTTTAGATGTATAGTTACTAATTGTTACCTTTTTTTTTTTTTTTTTTTTTCTGACTTCTCAGGAAACAAAACCAGACGACCCAAACAAATTGAATGCAAAAAGAGATATGTTGTACTATCGATCACACGTAAGTATTTACATTTCAACATGTGTGTTTTTTTATGAGAGATACACCTTTCCCATTTTTGCAGACAAAAAAATGTCAAATGAGAATGTATAAAAGTATATAACTGCATGTTCTATTCAATGATTTCACAATCACATTAGAATTTTTGTTTATCACCCTCCCTCATTTGCATATCTCACAGGATACCCAAAATAAGGAGTGTACTGTTCGCGTGACGAATTTAAGTGAAGATGTGAATGTAAGGAGAGAAACACGATACAGGTGTATGCACCTGTACATGCACGAGTGGGTATATGCACCTGTACATGCACGAGTGGGTATATGCACCTGTACATGCACAAGTGGGTATATATACCTATACATACGTGAGTGCTTATTTTTTTTTTTTTTTTTTTTCCCTACTGCAGGAAAGCGAGTTATCCAACTTATTTGGACGAGTTGGACAAATATCCAGAATGTTCTTAGCCAAGCACAAGTAAAACAAAACCAAAACATGCATATATATATATATATGTACACGATTTGATGAATAAACGAAAAAAAAAAAAAAGGAAAATCACATGTGCATATAGTGACCCGTTTTGTTCACTATGCTTGTCGTGCAAAGATATATTTTTTTTTATGCAAAAATGTACATGTATTTTTACTATTCAGGAACATAATTAAATTTTTCTCTTTTTTTTTTTTTCTTTTTGCTTGTTTCATTTATTTCAGGGAAACACAAAATTCCAAAGGATTTGCCTTTATTACTTATTCCAATAGGGAAGAAGCAAAGAGAGCTATCGAAAAACTGAATAGACATGGATTTGAGAATTTGTTATTAAGTGTAAGCAAAGAAAAAAAAAATTGGTACAACATTGAATGATGAGTATAAAACAGTGTTATCTTTGCTTATTTATTTATCCAGGTATATATTATGTCCATTTAACATTTTTTTTTTTTTTTTTTTTTTTTTTTTCTTCCCATTTGACAGGTGGAATGGGCTAAACCATCCAACAGATGAAGGAAAAGACCCTTTTGCGTGTTTCCCCAATTTTGCGTTTCCATTTCTGCTTCGCTTTTTTTACTTCTCCATTTTTTGGACCATTTTATTCCATTTCCCGCCACCTTTATTTCAAAAGATCAACGCAATTTAACTTATACTGATTATTATTTTCAATTAAGTTATAATTTATGCCAAGGCAATACCTGAAAGAGAAAAGGAAGAAACATCATCCCAGAGAAAAAAAAAAAAAAAAAAAAAACGGAGGCATATAAAAAATTAATAGATGAATAGATTGAAGTTGGGAAAAAATACGGATGCGGGTGGGGTGGGGAAAAGGGGTTACTGTGTAAGCTTTTTTTTTCTCGTTCCCTCTTTTTTAAAAAAAAAAAAAAAAAAAAAAATCATTTGGATTAACCATTCAAGGAGGTGTATTTCCTCAGCATGAACTATCTTAAATTTCTGTTTTATTTCTTCCCAATATTCTTTCAAGTCACGAAATGAATTTCTATATTGCATATCATAAATGGCAATCAACAAATCCACAAAGTTGTTGTCTACAAAGGTGCGTGTGGGGGAGTGGAGGAGAAGGGGTTGAAACGGGACATATTTATGTATGCACAGAGGAGGTAGAACAGTAAAATCTACTTTTGATGCATGTGAATGAACATTAGACTTAAGAGGTAAGAAGGACGGCTTGCTCATATATAGAAATATGAACGAAGGCACAAGGGAGGAGGGGAGGAGGAGGACCTTTTATTTTTTTTTGTGGGATGAAAACAGAGCTACGTTTCTTCCTCATTTTGTTTGCCTCCCCTTTCATCTATCCATCCTTTCTTCTTCCTCATCTCCTTCCTTTTTTTTTTTTTTTTTTTTTTTTTTTTTCAATTTCATTCTTACCATAATAATCATACATGTAAATAATTTTTTTCTTGGGAGATTTTCCATGGTCGCTAAAATGAGAACCGGAATTATATTCATTGTCATGTTGAATATGTTGATCAACTTTTGCATTTCCATTCTTCAGATACCTTTTTGCACTTTCTATAGTTGTCGAAATAATATCTGTCGCTTTGTTAATCACACCATTACTCTTCTCTCCTTCTGTAATTTGAGATGTTACTTGAGTGGCGACATTTCCTTCTTCACTCAAGATTCTACTCCCTTCAACTGTCTTTTCATTTTTCAGGGAGTTTAAATACGAAGTTATGTAGCAAATCTTGTTTTGGCTTTCGCTTTTTTTCATGAAGTTTGCAACTTCCGCGTGCAGCTGCGGTGAGGAGGAGAGAGGGGGTATATAGGGGTGCAGGTGAAATTGTGAAAAAAAGTGATATTTGCCTGACCGTTCAGGTAGTTTCGGGCAAAAGCCACATACGCACACGTGTACATATATAAATATATATACATACATACATACACACACAAGAACATATATATACATACACACACAAGAACATATATATACATACACACACGAGAACATATATGTATATACACCCAGGTATGCATGCACGTATGCGCGCGCTTCTCCATTCTCCTCACCCGGCCCTCGGGGACATTGTACGGATTTGTTATAAAATTGTAATTCACTTCATTGACTACAAAGTCCAACTGTCCTAAGTTCACGTCCGTTGATTTTAAGTAAAAAGGCATGTACAAATCGAAGATCTTTTTCTCACATTTCATTTTGTTATTATATTTCATAAAAGACATTATTTGTATTTCATGATCATCTAATGTTTGAATTTTCTCAAAATTTTCCTTTTCCTTGTTTTCTTTGTTGTACTTTTCTATCTCTTCGTTCATGCTGTTTTTTAGCAGCTCCTTACGCAGTTTCTGTGTTATCACGTCGAAGGGAAATTTTCCTAAGTGAGGATGATGCAGTGATGATGCAATGACGATGCAGTGACGATGCAATGACGATGCAGTGACGATGCAATGACGATGCAGTGATGATGTAATGACGATGCAGTGATGAAGTATAAGCCGCTAAACAGTACGTGGACGATGGGGAAGTGCAAGAAGAATGGCGAAGTGTTACGATTTTATAGCAGCATAGTTGAGCAATTCTGCAAAAGTTTGCACACACAACTTCTAAAACATGTAGGGAGACACATTTTGACATAAGCACATCATGTATGCATGGTAAAAAAATATGATATGAGGAGCATCATCATACCGGTAAAAACATAATGCTTAGCGTTGCTGACAGTAGAAATGAAGCGAACTTCATTTTGATATTTATAATTATACATATCCAAATATCCACATATATGTGTTTGTTTGATGTAATTATTATATATATAAATGAAAGCAAAGTAAGACGTAAGAAAGAATAAAATAATTAGAAAAAAAGTTTTAAATAATTCTAAAATAGCATATTTTTTGTTTATTTTTAATTCAGTTAATGAATTTATACTAGAATCATCAGTTAATGTTTGTGTGAAGAATTGGCTGCTAAACATTTTTTTTAAATTTTTTCTATCAATTTTTATTGTTCTTATATTCCTATCTTGTTGTTTTTCATCCTGTTTAGCATCCTTTTCTTGTGTTTTGTAATTCATTCGATCGTTTCCTTGGTTCTTCATGTCATTTGATGTTTTCCTAGCATCTTCAACTTGTTCATTATTATCTCCCTCTCCGTTAACTTCCACATCTCCAATATCAAAATTAAATTCATTGTCCAAACTCCTATACACATTTTTTATGTCTCCCCTCGACTTTTTATATTTTCCATCCACAATTTCAAAGTTTTCCATTTTGTTCAGAAATGGAGAATTGTCAATTTTTTTTTCGGACATTTTGTTCTTGACTAGATTTTTCCTTTAGATTGAGACGCGAGCATAAAAAGTAGGAACACACTATTCCAAGTCTGTTCAGCCTTAGGGAAAATACCTGTCTGGGTTTTGATATGTGTATATTTTCCAGTTGGGTGTAAAACAGAGAAAACACACGCTTTTTCTCTTTCCTTCTTTTTTGTCTGCTTCAAAATTTGGAGATGCGAAAAGTCTGCATAAGTGTAATAGTTAACATAAGTGTAAGTGTGCGAAAATGGAAGTATTTGTGCCATAAAGTTTGGCTTAACCATGAACCTTAAACCCTCTTATTAATATTTTTTTTAAAAAAAAAAAAAAAAAAAAAAAAAAAAAAAAAAAAACACTGTAAGGGTTTTTCCCTTTGTGATAAATTTACAGTATGTGTGTGTGTGTTTGGAATTCGAATAGTTACAAGATTGTAATGTTTAATTTTGTTTAGTTCTGTTTAGTTCTGTTTGGTACCTCTTTGCTTATTTGGAGAATTTTTTTTCTTTTTTTTTTTTCTTCTTTTTCTCGGTTCCGCTTTGATACCCCTTTTTACCCACTTTGGATTTTGAGTGTGGCCCACTTCGAGCCTCACTCGGGGCTACCACCTACCCAAGTGGTGCATCTAAATTCAAGTGCAAAAGAAAGGAGTGAGTGAGTGAGTGAGTGAGTGGGGGTGGGTGGGTTATGCTAAAGAGACAAGTCTCTCACCTCTTCTCCACCCTAAAAAGGTGGCATAAAAAAAAAAAAAAAAAAAAAAAAAAAAAAAAAGCTCGTTTCTTTGCAAGTCTGGCTTTATTTTTAAAAAATCATTTCTCATTTTTTAACACAGCTAGAAATGTGCTGAAAAGGAAGAAAAAAAGACGAAGAAAAGAAGAGGAAAAAAAGGAACGGAAGAGGAAAAGAAGAAAAGAAGAAGGAAAGAAGAATAGAAGAAGGAAAGAAGAATAGAAGAAGGAAAGAAGAATAGAAGAAGGAAAGAAGAACAGAAGAAGAAGAAAAAAAATGAGCTCATAATTCCTGGTGCTAAATGTGCATAACTGTGTGAGTGTTCCTTACTGGAGCATAATATACATACATACTGTTTGTCATAATTTTTATGCATGCATGTGTAACGTTTCTCTTTTTTTTTTTTTTTTTTTTTTTTTTTTTTTACAAAGTCCCGTGCAGTGTGTTGAATGAGGAATTGCGTCCCCCTTTATTGGAGGGCTATACATGCAACAGTATTCTTGTATATGTTTAAAAAAAAAAAAAAAAAAGAAAAAAAAAGAAATGACAACTCTCTAAAAATTACGGCTTCCTAAAAATTACGGCTTCCTAAAAATTGCAGCTTCCCAAAATTGCAGCTTCCCAAAATTGCAGCTTCCCAAAATTGCAGCTTCCCAAAATTACGACTTCCTAAACGAGAATTACATTATTAGCATTCTCAACATTGCAAAAATGGGGAGGGGCCTCTATTTTACCAGAATATAAAAAAATAAAATAAAAAAACGAGAGAGAAAGAGAAAGAGAAATAAAAAAAAAAAAAAAAAAAAAAAAGGAGTAATAAACGCCTTTTACCTTTCCTATTTTTATTTATTCATCTATTCGTTCATTTTTCTGAATTGGTCAGAACTTGACTTGTGTATATACATAAACTTATTTCCAACTTTAGCATAGACCCACAACACTGTACTATTTAACTTATAAAAAGGTGGCTCAAAACCTCAGTCTCGTTATCTCCAACACCTTTACATTGTGCCCGGAAAAAAAAAAAAAAAAAAAAAAAATGAAAAGGAAAGACAAACAATTGATTTCTATGGGAAAGGAGGAGATAGATGAACTGATTGGGAACTCATTAAAGTCAGGAGATACAGAAGAACATCCGTATTTTTTGCAGCAGAATAATATATACTGGGAAACTGGGCATAGGACATACATTCCCTTTTTTCACTTTTTAATTCACAAGTACACGAACAAGATAATAGACGACCAGGTGAGTTATAACACACACACACACGCACACCCTGGTTTATTTTTCTCCTTTATGCATTTCTCCATTTTTACTGTGCTTTGTGCATCCACCGTTACACACATCGATATGTAAGTACACACATCGATATGTCACTACACACATCTATATGTCACTGCACACATCTATATGTCACCACACACATCGATATGTCACCACCCATAATGCCACACCGACTACAGATCAGGAAATTCACAAAAAGTGTGCAAAGTGTACATCATACCCCATTTGTATTCCACAAAGATGGTTATTTTAGAAGTTACTATGCTGATCCAGATGTAAACATGATTTTTCACTTAAAGAAGAACACAAATTTTGTTTTTAATTCAACGGGAACTCTTAGTTCATATAACTTACTGGAGAATAATTCTTCCTTTGATAAACCAACACACATATTTAATCAAGTGCTCATGAGTGCTTTTAAAATGGATTTGAAAAATGCCATAGAAGGAGAAGAAGGAGTGTCTGTGTAAATTGGGTAATAAAATGAAGGTGCTTTTTTCCTTATTGTCCAAACTTTTGTCTTAAGCTTACTGTGTGTATCTTTTTTGTGCAGTTCATATTTTAGACAAAGGAATCAAATTGTGTGAAGCATAGGACGCGTTGAAGAAAGAAAAGAAAAATAATAACGTAAAAAAAAAAAAAAAAAAAAAAAAAAAAGGGGAATGTCAAACCATCCACACCTCTATATTTACCACGCACCAAGAGAAGAAAAAACTATTCATTCACCTCACAAATGTCGAATCGGCTTTGCTTTGCCCGGTTTTTCTTTGCCCATCTCTGCCTTACCCACAGCTTTTCTTTTCTTTTACTACCTCCTTTTTTGTGGCCTCGTTTTTGATTCATCCTTTTTTCCTTCTTCCGTTTTATCGTGCCTGCCCTCCCCCCCTTTTTTTTTTGGAGGCTAAAAACAAAATGGTTATCTTTCTTTTCGTACTGAATTTTTTTTTTTTTTTTTTTTATTTGTTAGATCATCTTTCTTATTCGTTTTGACGAAATAAGAGAACCATACACTAACTCAAAAATAAATAAATTTATAAAAAAAGAAAAAAAAGGGATTAAAGAAATAAAAGAAATACCATTTCGCTAGCTTGAAGGGTAAAGAAATGTCAACAGCGAGGGTGCGTTAGCGAAGAGGCAAATACCCCTGACTCGCCCCATATATCGCTACACACATAAATGTATACATGCCAGTTGAATATCTTCTCATTTGTGTGACATTGCACACACACACCTCCTCCCTTAAGATCCGAGTGGGTATGGGTTCGTAGAATTTTCCATTTATTTTTTTGCCATTTCTTTGTATAGTGTGTTTGAAAAGGGATTGAAGTAGATAAATAAATATGAATGATCAGATGGTGGCGTGGCGAGAGAGAAAGAAAGGTAAAGACTCCAAAATTTGTATAGTTTTTTCTCTTACTATACTGTGATTCCTTAAAATTGTGAAAGCATTTTTTTTTTTTTTTTTTTTTTTCTCCCACCTGGATTTTACATTCTTCGTGTGCGTGTAAGGGAAATTGCAACTAGGACTTAGGATATTCTTTTTGTTAGCTTTAGAGGGTTTTTTTTTTTGTTCTCGGGGTGCCGGGGGGGTTGGCATATATACATATATATAAAGATATATACACACATATACATATATATATATATATATATATGTATATTTATTCTTTTCCTCCCTCTTTTTCAAATTGTAAAGAGAGAGGGTAGGAGAAGAGATCACAGTACACTTTCAAAGTTCAAAAGTGAGGAACAATCAAAGTGGTAAAGGAATGAGGACAGTGGCAAAACGACCTGCAAAATAACTTAAGGTACTGCACAAAAATGTAAGAGTCTTTTTTTTTTTTTTTTTTTTTTTTCCATTCTTTTGTTTCATTTTTTTTTTCATTTATTTTTTCCCCTTTTTTTTTCCCATTTTTTTTTCCCCTTTTTTTTTCCCCTTTTTTTTCCCCTTTTTTTTCCCCTTTTTTTTTCCCATTTTTTTTCCCCTTTTTTTTTCCCTTTTTTTTTCCCCTTTTTTTTTCCCTTTTTTTTCCCCTTTTTTTTTCCCCTTTTTTTTCCCCTTTTTTTTCCCCTTTTTTTTTCCCATTTTTTTTCCCCTTTTTTTTTCCCATTTTTTTTCCCCATTTTTTTTCCCCTTTTTTTCCCCATTTTTTTTCCCCTTTTTTTTCCCCTTTTTTTTCCCCTTTTTTTTTCCCATTTTTTTTCCCCTTTTTTTTTCCCATTTTTTTTCCCCATTTTTTTTCCCCTTTTTTTCCCCATTTTTTTTCCCCTTTTTTTCCCCATTTTTTTTCCCCTTTTTTTCCCCATTTTTTTTCCCCTTTTTTTCCATTTTTCCCTCCAACTTCTTGACCCGGTGGCAATCACACATAAAGGAATACATGCTGGAATGCAGAAACGCAACTTGGCTTCACACACACGTTAAAACACTACACGATACTATTACTACACAACTTGGCATAGTACAAAGTGACATAACTTAGGTTAATTCACGAAAGAAGCTCCTGGCATGCACACAAAAAGGAGAGATTAACAAATTCAAAGGAAAAGAAGAAGAGGAAGAAAAGGGGGAAAAATGCGATATCAGGATTTGCTAAAGAAAATAAAATTAAGCAATCGGTTCAAAGGAAATATTTACATGAATCGTGCGTTTAGCCATGGAGGAGGAGGAGGGAGTACTGAACAAGTGAAATATGTGAAAGAAGGAAAAGGAAAATATATATTTTACACAGCAGTAACATCAGTAGCATTGTCACTTGGGATTACCTACGCATATGAAAATTATATCCTATACAAATGGAATAATAAATATGATTATTCATACAACCCAGATATAAGCACAATTGAAAATAAGTTAAAAGAAAGAAAAGAAGCAAAGGAGGGGAAGAGAGAAAAAAGGCACGTCTCTAAAAACATAATTTTAGTTAGACATGGGCAATATGAAAGAAAAAATAGAAATGATGAAAATTCAAAGAAATTGACAAAAGAAGGATGCAAACAAGCAGAAATTACTGGAAAGAAATTAAAAGATATATTAAATAACAAAAAAATTAATGTCATTTATCACTCTGATTTGATAAGAGCTAAAGAAACGGCACAAATAATTAGCAAATATTTTCCAAATGCAACATTAGTAAATGATCCAAACTTAAATGAAGGGACACCATACTTACCTGACCCAATTCCTAAAAGTTCAAAATTTGATACAAACAAAATTAGGCTTGATAATAAGAGAATAAATAAAGCTTATGAAACTTATTTTTATCAACCACCAGGTGATGAAGATGAGTATCAATTAATTATATGTCATGGTAATGTCATACGATATTTTCTATGTAGGGCTTTGCAGTTACCCCTGTTTTCCTGGTTACGCTTTTCCAGCTATAATTGTGGAATTACATGGATTGTTTTGGACGACGAGGGTTCTGTAGTCCTCAGGGAGTTTGGATCAGTATCACATCTCCCATTCGAAAGCGTGACATACTTTTGATCCTCCTTCTTCACATCCATCACACCTTTAACATCTAACAGTATATAAAATTTAGTGAAAATCAAAGCTTCCACATGAGGAAAATATATACATTGCACATCGTCTTCTTCTAACCCTTACATGACATATAAAAAAGAACAAAGTATGGTATATGCACTTACCACTATTCAAAATGCATACACATACATATGTACAATACATTTCCCCCCCCCCCCCTTATTCTTTTGTGTATAACGTCGAAAAAGTTTTTTTTTTTTTTTTTTTTTTTTTTTTTTTTTTGTACCAATTTTTTTATTCACAGCACATTTTTCAAAATATCAATAAAGATAACGTTGGCTACATGCATGTGTTTATGCGTTCCCAAAAACTTTTATTTTAAAATAAAAATTATTTAGAATAGCGGTTGATTTGGAGAGAGGATACACCTCTTAACGGGAAAAAATGGGTTCGAAAATGGGGGCATAAAAATGGGTTCGAAAATGGGGGCATAAAAATGGGTCCAAAAATGGGCATAAAAATGGGTCCAAAAATGGGCATAAAAATGGGTTCGAAAATGGGCATAAAAATGGGTCCAAAAATGGGCATAAAAATGGGTCCAAATTTTATCGAAAACGACGCAAAGTGGCCCCCCAAACACGCACACCTATATGTTGTAAAACTCGTAATCGCGAAGCTGCTTCCGGACGTGCGTGCGATAACCCTGCTCAAAGTCATTTGCAGTAATTATATATCTGTTTTTTCTTATGGCCTGCATGCCGGCCTCCTGTGCTATTGCAGCAATATCAGCTGCACTTATTTTATCAGTTCGAACGACAAAATTTTCAATGTTTACATCACTGCTTACGTTCATTTTGCTAATTATGGTTTGAAAGATTAATCTTTTTTGCTTTCTGTCAGGTAATGGAAATTCAATTTTTCTATCCAATCTCCCAGGTCTTAACAATGCAGGGTCTAGAGTATCAGCCCTGTTTGTAGCCATTATAACTTTTACATTTGTAGATTTGTCAAATCCATCCATTTGGTTTAGTAGCTCTAAAAGAATTCTTTGTACTTCTCTATCTGCCCCAGTTTGTGCATCAAATCTTTTTGTTGCTATTGCATCTACTTCATCAATAAAAATAATGGATGGAGAATTTTCTCTAGCTAGTCTGAACACATCTCGTACCATTCTAGGACCTTCCCCTAAATACTTCTGTACAAATTCAGAACCCACAACACCAATAAATGTAACTTGTGTTTCATTCGCTACTGCTTTAACAAGCATAGTCTTACCTGTACCTGGAGGCCCATATATTAAAATGCCCATAGGAGGTTCAATTCCAATTTTTTCATACAACTCTGGACTTTTTAAAGGTAATTCAACAGCTTCTCTCATTTCTTGTTTTTGCATATCTAATCCTCCTAAATCTGTGTATTTAACATTTGGTCTTTCACTCACTTGCAACAGTTGTATACTACTATCTGATTCAGATGGTAAGATGTTTACAATCGAATGACTATGTCTATGTAATGCCACGCTAACAGATGGTTTCAAGTCTTCCTTGTTTAAAGTGGAAAGAATTCTGACATAATAATTTGATCCTGCTGTGCTGCTAACAATACCATAATTATTATCAATGATATCCAGAAACTGACCTATGATTAGAGGTACGCTTTGTATTCTCTTTATTTCATTTTTTGACCGGATCAATTCTCTCTTTAAATTTTTATGTTCCTCCTTGATGTACTCCTCCTAAGATGGATGTGTGTTTGCAGATCAATGGTGAAACGTGAAAGTAAGTATGTGTGCAGATCAGTAGTAAAATGTGCAAGTGGATGTGCACAGCTCATAATGTGTATAGATGGAGCCGGAATTTCATTCAGCATTCATCTATTCATGTAAAGAAGTTACTACTGGAACACTCGAATCATGCACATGTGCAAATAGTATGTGTGTTCCAACAAGCACAAATGGCTATTCACAAGTTGCGCAACGAAGAAAAAGTCATTCGCGAAAAGTGAGTCTATTGGGGTGTGTTGTTATATGCATAACCATCTCTCTCACTCTCATTCTCACTCTCTTGTTTTGTTAATTAGGAACTTGTCAGAGTACCCACCTGAATATTTAAAACATCAATTTGCTTCTTCAAGATTTTCAATTTTATGTAATAGTCCTCCTCCTTCAAGTATTTACTAATATTATCCATTTTCTCATACTCTTTTTTTTTTTTTTTTCTGAATTCTTCAACTTTTGAATTCTCTTTTTTTTGTATTTTTTTTTTTTTTTTCTTGGTTTAATTTTCGAAAACTTCCTTCCAGGACATTATTTATTGGTAGGAAAATCCTAAAATCATCAATAACAATGTTTTTTTTTTTCTTCCTGTACTTTAAACGGGAAAAGAGAAGAGAAAAATACTTCCAATAATGATTACCTTTTTTTTTTTTTTTTTTTTGTATATTAATTATCTTCTCTTGTACACCTCAAAAATGATGTAAATATAAAGAGATACACACAAATTACATTCGTAAAATAATAAATTCTAAAAATAAATTGGTGGAAAGTATGGCAAAGTAAAATGTACTCCTTAGAAGAGTGTTCCTCCTTCAGAGTTTCGTTTGATTAGCAGGGAAAGAAGTCGAAAAAATTCAAAAAAATTCAAAAAAAAGTGAAAAAAGGTGAAAAAAGGTGAAAACAGGTAAACAAATCGTTATTTAAAAAAATAAATTAAGATAAAATAAGAAAAAATAGGATAAAATAAAGCAAAGTAAGATTGGATAAAATAAAACAAAGTAAGATTGGATAAAATAAAACAAAGTAAAATTGGATAAAATGAAACGAAGATTGGATAAAATCGCACAAGGGGAATGACTTAAATGAAACACACACAAACGAGAATATTTTTATGTATACATGCAACAGTCTATGTCACATCCAGTGAATGAAAAAAATTCAAGTATCACTAGCGGGGGTACTACTTCCACGTGCTTGTCAAATTTAACCAAAAGGTAGTGAAAAAAAAAAAAAAAAAAAAAAACCTACATAGATTTTACAATTTTCGACACACACATAAATCTCATTTCAAATTGTAGCATCACTTCCATCCTTTGTCTTCCTTAAACTGAATACAAGTCCGTACGTAAAAACATTTCCGTAAATGTGGAAAGCCTGTCCACAACTACTGCTACAACTACTAACATCAACTTTAAAAAGAGAAATGAAAAAATGCTATTGTCTGATTCTATCTCAAATTGAATTCTAGGGGGGAGAAAAAAGGCAAGCAAAAAAAAAAAAAAAAAAAAAAAAAAAAAGCAGTTTTCCCTGTGTGGATACCATCCATGTAAAATATAAATGAACATACCAAACTATGCAAGACATTACACCTTTTCTTTTAATGTTTCCACAAGCATATATTATTAAGCAACGGAAATTATGCACACTTGGCAGGTACTACTGGGTGACTGATTTCCTCACCTGTGTGTAATCATTTGAAATTTCCTAATAAATCTTATTACCGCATTTAAAAAAAAATTTAAGGTGAAACATGAAAAGGACTAGAAACACAAACATTATTACGTTTTCTTTTTCCCCCTTTTTTTTTTTTTTTTTTTTTTTGTTCACGCCACCAAATAAACACATATAAGAGGAGGGGACTCACAAGTGACAAGTTCTCATATGATCAAACCTTTTATACACACATGCACATGTTTATCTGTATATCCCAATGTAGCATCCACTAATTTTGGATCATATAAACATAAGCATATTTATGGAGGTAGTTGACTTTTATGCATCCTGACAAACTTTTCAAGCACAGTATTATGCATAACTAAAGTAGCATGCATAACGAACCAAGTGCACATAACACAATTAGCTCTAACAATTCGTCACAAGCCCTTTTTCCCTGAAGAAACAAATAGAATGCTGTTTTCCCACCAAATGAGGAGACTCGCAAAAAAAAAAAAAAAAAAAAAAAAAAAGATGACTAGTTCGCTCCTAAACAATTTCGCCAAAATGTCATAAGGCCTTGTCCGATAAACAGGAGGTATTTTTTAAATGATTGATAACGTATGTATATGCCTCATCCACAGAATCTGTGAGAAAAATGGAATCTAGATCCTGTTGTGATATAAGTCCATAGTCAGCTAGCTTTTTAAAATTGACAATAGTTGTCCAGAAATCTTTTCCAAATAAAACTATGGGAACATCTCTTTTAAATTTTTTACACTGTTTTAATGTGAGAATTTCCAATAATTCATCTAATGTTCCAAAACCTCCAGGTAAAATAATAAAAGCTAAAGATAAATAGACTAACCAAAATTTTCTTGTAAAAAAATAATGAAATTTAAAAGATAAATTTTCATCTACATATTTATTTGCACCTTTTTCAAATGGTAAAGAAATCATAAAACCTAAGGATTTCCCATTTTCTTCTCTACTTCCTTTATTTGCTGCTTCCATAAAACCTGGACCACCACCTGTACATATAGCAACAGTAAAATTGTTTGGATTTTTTTCTCCTTTTTTATTTGGTAAAAAATTATGAACTTTTGGCAAATGGGTCGATATATTATTCACTGCTTTTTGCCCTTCATCGGTAGCAAAAAATAAAGTTAACATTTTTGAAAGTTCATATATTTTTGTGTAATATGATGTAGTCCATTTTAATTTATGTAATTTTTCTAACTCTTTTTTTATTCTTTCATGCTCTGCCACTTCTGCACTTGTTAATGTTACATTATTTTTTATTTTATCATTAAATTGGGTTAGTTTCTTTTCATGTTTTCTTTTTCGTGATTCGTATTGTTCATTACTTAATGCTCTTGATGAACCAAAAACTACAACCGTAAAAAATATTCCTTCATCTCGTAATGCCTCTTGGACTCCCACAAATTCAGACAATATTCGAACCAGCCTCCCTCCTTTACCATTTATAAATTTACTTTTATTGTAAATCTCTTTTACTTCCACTTGATCATCCTCACTTTCGTTTTCATTTCCTTTTAAAATTTCATCCTTTTCCCTTCCCTTTTCTTCCACCGCGTCCATCGTTTGCTCTGTTTGCTCTGTTTGCTCTGTTTGCCTTGTTTACTCCCTTTGCTCTGTTTGCCTTGTTTGCTTCCTTTGTTTTATTTATTTTTTTCCTGTTTGCATTTTTTTCCCTAAGTTGCACGCTCAAAATTTAGTTTCACCAGCTGGTAAAACGAATCTTTTGCTATTGTGAAAAAATTGTAGGTTACGACCTGTTTGTTGTGCAAGGTGCTCGATCGATGTATAGCTGCATGCGTGGTTGTTAAAATGAACATTCAGATAAAATATATAATGTGTAATTACGTGTATATTTTGTTTTTTATTTTGTTTTATTTATTTATTTATTTTATTTATTTATTTTTTTTTTTTTTTTTTTGTCCCAAATGTGAAAACTTTTTTTTTAACCCATTTCTCACCTGACTTGTTCAGACGCGAAAAAATATATTATTTCAAGGAGATAATTCTGCTGATCGAATGTTAAACCGGTCATAAGCATAAGCACATGTACAACCATGTATGTGACACGTTGCTGCTAATCTGGGTTAAATAAATTGTGGACAGAAATGTCGATTGTTGCACTTACTGAAATTTATGTAATATGGTAGCGTATATATGGGTATAAAAAAAAAAAAAAAAAAAAAAAAAAAAAAGGGAATATAATAGAATAGAATGGAATGGAAAGAAATACAGAGACGCAAAACTCTGTGGTGGCATTTTTTACTTTTTCGAAATTTTTTGCCTGAGCAACATTTCCCCTTTTCTCAAATATGTATAATAACTTCATGTGTTTTGTGCATAAAAACACGTGCATTATCGCCTGAACATTCCTTTCGCGGTAAAAAAGGAAAAAAAAAAAAATTACATATATATATACATAAATAAAATATACACAAATTTACTAAATTTACATAAATTAAATGCGCATAAATATGCAAATGTATGCATATGTACGCATGTGTATGCAATAAATACATGACTTGTTCAGGCAAACATTTTTTTTTTTTTTTTTTTTTAAGTTAATTTTGATGAAATGGCTAGTTATACTCCAATTGAAAATTCCGTCGTTTTGCTGAGAATTTGCTTTTTTAGTTTGTGAGTTCTCCTCCACATGTAAATATTATTTTTATGTACTTTTTTTCGTTTACTATTACGGGTTGCGAGAATAATTTTTTACTATAGCAAAGAAGTAAAAGAAGTGAAAGAATTAAACAGGCAAAAGGAGTAAAAGTACGCGAAATCTCCGATTGGCTGCGAATTTTTCCATTTAATGAATGTACAAGTGAATTACCTTGCCTGTTTGTTACCCAACTGGTTAGCCATTTTCGTTTTCTTTCAATTCTCCACTGGCCCGTTTTTGCTACGTGCCAGAAAAATGCTATATATTTTAGTGCAATTTCGCTTGTATCTAATGTATGTACCAGTTTACGAATAAGTACAGGTACTATATGTACAAAATGACACATAAGTAAGCAGTGTGCATATATGAATGTTCATAGGTATATATTTATTTTTGGACATCCCCAGAGGATGGAACATTATTAGACATAACAATATGTAAATAAAAGCGAAAAAAGGAAAAACAAAACAAATATAGCGAAAATTAACTTCAAATATATTTTGGCTTTTTCAAGAAAATGCTCCCATATATATATATATATATATATATATATATGTAGAAAAGAAAATGAATAGAAGAGAAGAAAGTTTACCTTTTGTGGCATAAACGATGGAAACATGCTGATTGTTGTCTCTCTATGCATTATTCCAGAAAAAAAATAATAAAAGAAAACTAAAAAAAAAAAAAAAAAAAAAAAAAAAAAAAAAAAAAAAGTATATATCAACATATAAAGGCAATAAAGTTAAGTAACAAGTAGGGATCTATACATAACTCAATGATGTGGAAAATGAATAGCCAAATGAAAATTCCTCAACTGCAAATACGCAAGGAAGAATAATTCAATGAATAATACAGTGATGAGTTTTCCATTCTTTTTTTTAAACAAATCGTGCTTGTGTTAATTCCTCTTTGGGAATACACATTTCCTCGCATTGTAATATAAAATGTGGGCTTCCAGAAATATGAGATAAATAAAAATGCACTTTTCATTAAGCTTCAAAAGAGATATCCTAGTGTGTGTAAGAACATACAACACATTTCCCACATGCATTCTCCATATGCACCCAATATAACATGTGCGAAACGAGGAAGCATTAAATGCTTGTCCCTCGCACTACTGATGTATTTTCTTTATACGACATTTATGTGTATAAACTATATAGATAAAAACTTCGAATGGAATTATAAATCCGATGAAGCAAAAGTAGTACCATTTATATTGTCGGCTCGTGCAGCACTTATAAAAGCAAAGGGTGAAGGAACATTTTGGAGTAGAAAATATGCTTATCCTTATTTTTTGAACAATAGAAGTGTATATTACAAGAAAAATGGAAGGGATACTTGTTTACATAGCAGAAAATGTAGTGGTTATCGAAATACAAGAGAAGGAAAAGATGAAACAATTAGAAAAATAAAAAGAATTTTAAAAGTTACTAAGTTATTAATTCAATTAAACAGTTTTAAATTAACTCCAAATATGAGGATGGATTTACTAATAAATTTACCGAGACCACATGTACGTGTACATATGGTTAAGAACACTTTAATGAAATTAGCTGTACAAAAAACGCCCTTTGAAGCCATTATACCTTACTTAAAAGAAAGTAACATGTACATGTTTATAATGAACGAGAATTACATATCCTTTACGCTGTACGGGAATAAAATGTTCAGTTCTTTATATAAAGAATACAAAACTAACAACTTTATAAAGCTATCGGTATTTGAAAATACAATTTTAAACAAAACAGAAACAGAAAATTTGATAAACCTAAAATCATACAGTTATTACTTTGGTCATGTAGTAAACAGAATTAATAAAATCATAAGTGATATACCCACTTCTATTATGCAAATTCCGGCCTCCATAGCTCGGGGAATTTATTTACACACTCAGAAGGAAAAAGACACTTGAGTGAGTGTGGAGACGTGGCTACAGAATTGGGAGAGCTTTGCACCTTAATCTTTCCGTTTTGCCTCTAGCCAGTTTTGTCTCTAACCAGTTTTGCCTCTAACCAGTTTTGCCTCTAGCCAGTTTTGCCTCTAACCAGTTTTGTCTCGAACCCATTTTGCCTGTCCATTTAACACCTCACGTGTGGTATTATGCTTCCCTACCCCACTTTGTAAAACCGTTCACCCATGAAATAATAATTCTTCGAAAAATATACAAGCATGCAGAAATTACCCCACCACCACCACCACTTCTTCTATCTCCTAACATACCTTCATATATATGTACCATGTAATATGCATGACGTGCACAAAATGGAGGTTGTAAAAAAAGAAAAAGGGAAGTGAAAGGAGACACAAGTAAACATGGACATCCCATTTGTGCTATCTTGAATAAATTTTTATGTAGCGAATTTGTAAAAAAAAAAAAAAAAGAAAAAAATCTTCTTAGATCCTCTTGTACAAATGAATATATGCCTTGTCCTTTCCCTTATTTGTTTCACACAAACCAATCTTGTTGTCATTGCATACGTACCATCTTTAGGAAAAAAAAAAAAAAAAAAAAAAAAAAAAAAAAAAATTAACTTGAATTTGGATTTCAATTTTAACTTGAATTTTAATTTGAACCTTTTTGGCATGAAAAAACATGTTGCATATAAATATGCACATTTCACATTTTCTGGTAATTGCAAATCCTTACTGAGAATTGTCCTTTATGTAGCAGACGTAATGTCCAGAGTTAGCATTATTTCCTATATGTACGATGGACGCAATTAATTCGTAATTAGCTACAAAGGGGGTGGAATATATAGAGGGTAAGAAATGAGAGCATGAAATATTAGTGTGATATGTCTTAAAGAGAGAGAGCATGTTAGAAACACATTCAGCTAATAAGAGGTATACATTCGGAAAATATGTCACATAATATGCAGCAATGTGCTTACCCAAGCCATCGTCGCACTTGTTCCTGTTGAGAATGGAAGCACACTTGCTCTCAGTGAGCTCGTCCAGATTGGAGAAAATATAATCGATGGATTTCTGCAGATCATTTTTATTAATGCATAGGGAAGCCATAGCCACGTCCTTGTTAACACCCATGCTGAGAATGGAATTCAACTTTTCTGAGTTGACCTCCGTTCCGTGATTAATTTCTTGGAGGTCAAGTTCTACTGAATCCTCTCCGTAAATATACGAAATGCAATTGTTAACATTTTTCACTTTAACTTTTTTAATAGCTTCGATAACCTTTTCCTTTTGAAATCCTAAGTCTAGAAGGGATTCTAAAAGATCTTTGTGTTGATTCATAATGTGTGCATCATTGTTTAAATTATTTTTTGATACAAAATTGGTGTCCTTTTCACTTTGACACAAGTTGTCTTCTGATAGTAGCGAACTTTTTTCTGATCGCATAAATTCCAAGTTTATATATTCATCTGTTTCTACAGGGATATTAATTTTCTTTGCATTCCAATTTTCATCAGCATAGAATCTTTTTAAATGAATAAAAAGATATGGAGGGAATGTTTTAAATTTAATATCCTTCTGTGCAAAAACTTTTGTTTTTTTTTGTTCGCAATAATATTCATCAATTGTGTCTTTTTTAATAAAGTTTTTCAAACAATCCAATAGTGTTATACGGATATTGGTTACTTGTTCTTCCCAATTTTTTAAAACAGAATTATCAATCGGAATATCTAATGAGAGAATATTATTTTGAAAAGAACTTCGACTTATGTTATGTTCATTACTAACAATAGTTTGATCCATTTCGAATGTAAAAAAATTAAAAAGAGATTTTTCATTTTTCTTCATAGTGTGATGATCTGATGATCCATCCAATGTGGACACGTTATTATTTTTTTTACTTTGTTGTTCCGTTTCAATTATTCCATGTTCGATATTATCTACCTGATTTAATTTTCTCTTGTTGGAACTGTTTCCATTTAGAATTCTATGAAATATATTATTATTTTCATTTTCAATCAATTCATTCAAAAGATAAGATAAGTATTCAAAAATATCTTGTTGGTTATTATTACAAAAAGAGTTACTTTTTTGATTTACACATGTTCTAAACATATATGGATTGATACTTACGCAATTTTCTTCATCTACGTCACTATCATAATTTACATCTACATTTCTTTTTATACATTCTTGTTTAAAATGTTTTATATAATTCTTTTTATTATTAATATAATCATTTTGAAAAATCATATAACATAGTTTTGAATATTGAATAAATAAATCATGATGTGTTTTCATCTTACAGTCTAGAGTTAATAAAAAATCAAATATATTATTTATATACCTATCACTAATATCTCTAATGGAGAGTAAAACTTGCAATGCAGAATTCATGTAACATGTGTTTCCTAAGTTTAGGAAGCCAACTTTTCCTTGCTTACATATAAGTTGTATATCTTGATCTAGTATTGATGAGAAGTTTATATTTTGATTTTCTTGAATTTCTTTTTCTAAAGTTGTAATTTCTGTTTTATTTAAATTCATTATATTAATTCCTAAATTTTTTAAATGTGTTTCTATATAGGGATCGATTACACTATCATTTTCATCATCTGCATAGGAAAATACATCTGCTTCCCCTTCTTTTGTAATAGTTCCTATTTTTACAACTAATGGATATTTTTTACCACTTTCATAGTAATGTTTTAATGCTGCTCCTTCTTCATTATTTAAACACCCACCTCCGTAATTAAATATTTTCCTTCCACATCCAATATAACCATCAGATAAATTTAGCCATATATTTTTCTTAGCTTTACACACTGCACATTCAATATTTTCATTTTTTATTTTAATATTTGGTAATTGTATTAAATCCTTTGCATATTTACTCTCCTTTATTTCGTTCACCCATTTATTCAATTTTTCTTTTTTTATTTCATTTCTGTGATTTATTATACTATTGCATACATTCTTCACATGTTCATCATCTACTTCTTCTAACTCTATATACATCTTTGTTTCAAAATCATATATAAAATACTCACATTTGTATTCATACATCTTTTTCTCTTTGAACCCACCTTCGGAATTAATGCTCAAAGTTGTTATATCACTCTTTTCAATCTTGTCTAGTAAGTTTTTCTTCTTCTTAATATTCAGGTAAAATCTACCCCCCAAGCGAATTTCCTGATTCTTTCCTTGGTTCATCATCCTGCTATAGTTATACTTCAGGCATTTCAAACTAAAGCTCTCGAAAGAAATCAAATCGATGAACACACCTTCCTCAAAGGTGTCTTTGTGTCCCCTGCATGGGTTAGGAGAGGCGATGCATGGTGAGACAGTGTCTGTATCGATGTTAGCATGTCTGCATCGATGTTAACACATGAGAACACGTATCGGAATATTTCCATATGTTCAGTGAGGTAAAAAAGTATACACATTTATCTGTGCATATTCATCCCCATCTGCATATACATGTCTCATATGCAATTTCTGTGGAGATGCAATGTTAGCTGAGTGATCCTCTGGAATATGAAACAAACAGTGGAACCCACTTTGTGAATTTGTGAATGGTACGTGTGAGTAAGGAGGCATGTATGATGGCATGTGTGAAGAGACAGTCATGGGATTTTTATTAGGTGTTGTTTCTGTGTTACTCTGCATGTGTGTGAATATAAATATGTGCAGAAAATTGTACACGAAAATGTTTCCCGCGAATGGATGAAAAAAATAAAATAAAATAAAAAAATACTTACCACACACAAGGAGCAAAATAACAATACACAAATATTTCTCTAACACAGAATGTATCCCCCCTCTCCCCTCTTGTTTTATTTTAAAATATACATTCTTACTTACGTTACACTGCACTCATCCAAATATATTATGTCATCATTCGATGGTTCGCGTAGGCTAGAAGAAATTGAAGCTATTATATTTTTAATATCTGCCATAGTTGACTTCTGGGATCAGTTGTCAAATCCTTCGAGTGGAATATGAAAAATAAAATTTTTCCTTTCTTGTAAGGATTAATGAGTTGAGTAGTATTGTTTCGTTTACAAAATAAACTTGGAATATTTTTTTTTTTTTTTTTCACAATTCACAACAAGGAAGAGGTACTTACGTTTAGGAAAAAAAAAAAAAAAAAAAAAAAAAAAAAAAAAAAAAAAAAAAAAAAAAAAAAAAAAAAAAAAAAGGGACACATAAAAACGTTCTTGGAAAAATAAAAAGTTAAGAAAAAAGAACAAGGGGAAGAGAGAGTAGGGGTAAAGCTTTTCCGATTCGCATAAAAGAGTTCCCTAATTTTCTATGGCATTCTTTTCTTCCTGAACAAAATAAAATAACATAAAAAGGAATATAATAAAATACAGCAGAATGCAGTATACAACACAATAAATAAGTAAAAGCATTGTACATAAAATGTGACAGGAATGCTTGTTTGGAATTTCACAGTCCATGTACTCTTTCTTAAAACGTTTCAATTTAGAAGAACAGGGAAGGAGAATAAATTAGGAAATGCCATGTGTTTGCTGTTTTTTGTTGTATAGCATTTATTTTGTTATAGTATGGCAATCAGCATCACCATCATCAAGTTTTTTTTTTTTTTTTTTTTTTTTTTAAATTTACTCTCCCCATTTTAATTATTTTATTTTTTAAACTACGTCATTACTATGCTAATTATTTCATAGGCCTCTTTCTTCGTTCCCTTCGTTATATAACTCTCGCGATCCACTATTTTGACAATGTACATATTTTCGCAGTACTCCAGGAGTTCCTTTCTATATTTTGAAAAAGAATAATAAATATTATGAATAATGAGTCAAATGTTTTTTTTTTTTTTTTACTTCTCCATGTGTTTGTTATTATAACTGTGTGTTATAGTTTTGTCCCCGTCGTTTGTTGATTCTACTTGAATTTTCATTCTGTCTATTCCATTTTTACCCACCTGAATGTTGTGATTATGAACTGGGTACCCCTTTGAGCTAGTTCTCGCAGACTGTTACAAAAATGGAATGAATAATATGAAACGAAATGAAGTAAAGCATAAAAACATTAAGCACGCAATCGCAATCACAATCACAATCATGTGGTGTAATGAATAAAAAAAAAGAAGAAATACTCATGTGGAGATAATCACAAAATTTTCTTTCTTTTTTTTTGAGTAATACAGAATTGAGAGGTTGTCCCTATGAATTGTGTCCAGAGCTGCGTCAATTTCGTCGAAAAAGAAAAAAGAAAAATTGTCAATTTTGTTTAGGCACAAAAATAGACATATAGCCACAATGCTCCGTTCTCCTCCTGAAAGGGTGATCAAAATGGGCATAAGGGTTGGAAAATATACATATATATATATATGTAAAAATGTACGTGGGAAGGTAGGTACGTAGGCAGGTGAGAAAGCAAGTGGGTAAGCAGGTGGACAGACCCAACGTACGTTACATTTCTGCTCTCTTTAACCTGATAACTCTTGAATTGTGTAACTCATCTTCTCATCCTCATTTGAAGTAATATTTATCGATATTCCTGTAATCTTGTCAACATACACTGTTAAGGTGAAAAGGTGCAAATGGTAACATCCATATGTTTTTCCAGTCATGATAAAATGGTGCATCAAAGTATCACTTTTGTAACCGTACGTGAGAAAATAAATATGCATATATATGTGTATTTATTTTTATATTTTTGTGTTTCCCAAATACACACGGCTTAAAAATTGTGCTCACCGTCATCATCAATAATTCTTTTCCTAGCCTTTTTCTCGTTCGTTTCTTGTAGGGTCTCCTTATACTCCTTTTCACTCATTTTTTTTAGAACCTGTCAAGGTGTAGCATTCAAAACATATTATTTATGTCGTGTCGCACAGTACTAGGTAAGCAGAATTATAGCATCGTCTACGCAAGGCAAAAAATGTGGTCTACATTCACATGAAGAGAGAAAAAAAAGAAAAAAAAAAAAAAAAAAAACATGCACCGTTTTGTATATCCTACCAGAGTAGCCTTCCGATTCTTAAAAAGCAATGAAAAATATTCGGAAAAATATTTACTTATTTTTATATATGTAGCCTCCAATGCTTCATCCTTCTTTTTTCCTATGTGCTGAAAAAAGGGTATATGTACACAGTTATATTATAGAAATTATATAAAACAGAATAAATGGATTATCGTAACCCTGCACAAATGAGAAAGCGAATCAGACAAGCCAAAGAAGCTAAAATGATACCTGTATCATCTCTTTAATGTTCTTGTAAGATTCTCCTATTTCCTCATTTCTCTTTTTTAACTCATTGAAATCGCCTTAAAAAAAAAAAAAAAAAAAAAAAACAATCAAATGAAATGAAAAAAAGACGGGTAAAAATGAACGTGGTGTAAATCAAAGCAGGCATATCGAGGGGAACACTGTTAAATTAACAAAGGAGACATGACATCTACGAAAAATTGTAAATTTTGAAAATATTTCTGCATTCGGTAAAAACTTACTCATCAGCATATTTAGTCTGTCTCCCGCCTTTTCATTTACGTTCGAGTATTTTTTTAGTTCCTACGATGGTGGATATGTGGAGTAGATGAAAATAAAGAAGAATTACGAGGGAAGTGAAAAAAACATATATATATATATAAACATATAAACATATATACATATAAACATATAAACATATATACAGATAAACATATAAACATATATACATATAAACATATATACATATATAAATATAAACATATATACATATAAACATATATACATATATAAATATAAACATATATACATATAAACATATATACATATATAAATATAAACATATATATATATATAAACATATATACATATAAACATATATACATATAAACATATATACATATATATATATATAAATATTTATGTAAAAGGTGTTCTGACACGCTGTAACAAAACAAACGCAAAACACATATGTACGCATATCCATCGTTAAGCAATCTGTTTACTAGTGTTATGGATTTTAGCTTCGAAGACAATTCTTGTTTATTATAATTTTTGTATTCCTGTAAATCTTTTATGCCTTGTGGTAAAAGTACTTTTTTTTTTCTTATATTTTCTTCCTTTTCTCTGTAAATATGAAAGCGTAAATAAATTAGACAAAGTTTTTTTTTTTTTTTTTTTTTTTATTCAGAAAAAAAGGGTTTCTCTTTTGGTTGGCGTACACGAACATGTGTTTTCTGTTCGAATGTAATTTTACTCCAAAATTCGAAGCTCCTCATTTATTTGATTCATCCGATGACATAAATCCAAAATTCTCTTTTTATGTTTCTTTTCATTTATATAAATTTTGTCTAAATTGGATTTTACACTTTCAATATCTTTCTGTAAAAAGGGGAGAAGGGAAGAAAATAATAGCATCAACAAGGGAAAATAATAATGTATATAATTATGTTATTAATTAGATTCATATTTATGGGATTTTTTTTTTTTTTTTTTTTCTTGTTTTTTGATAGTTACATTGACTTGCTTTAATTTTTGTTCGTATGCAATTTTCTCCTTTTCAATCTAAAAATAGAGGAAAATATAAAATAAGTTAAAATATGATAAAGTGTGTTATATGTAGGCATTTGTCCTTTTACATCTATAAGTATTTATGTGTGTGTGTGTGTGTATAAACAGAAAAAGAGTTTGGATTGTTTACTATCCTCCACTCTTTTGCCCCCACTCCCCCCTCTCCTCCTGATGTAAGAATTTATGTTCTATATTTTTCTTACCTGTTCGATATTATTTTTTTTGGCCCTCAGCTCTTTGTTATACTCATCGATATCTAAATCTTCGTATTCTTCCATGTATATGTTAGAATCACTCTAATGTAAAAAAGATGGAATGTTGGGGAAAATAAAAATAGTAAAAGACAAAAAAGTGGCACCAAGCATGGAAAAATAAAGTACGCAGGTCACAATAACGAGGGGATAGAAGATATGTAGAAATAAAACGATTCTGGGTTCTGAATACAAAAACAATGTAAGCACAAAATGAATGCAAAAAAGTTACAGTGAAGTATACCTCGTTCCTCTTCTGGTATAATAGCTCCAATTTGTTTTTAAAATCATCGTACTCGTTCCTAACTTTGGTAAGTTCTTCCTTCAATTTTTTGACGTGCTCATTCAAGGAATTAATATCTACTGTACCTTTGGGAGATTCATCTGGGTTTACATTATTATTTCGCAACTGTAATATTTGTACTTTTAATTTGTCTTTATAATCCTCTAGGCTTTGTTTTTTCTCTTGTAACTGTTTTATTTTTTCATTCGTTATTCTTATGTTTTCATCATTTGTGTGTACATTATTAGTAATTGAGTTAAGTGTCGTTAGACATCCATTTTTTTGAGCCACAGTGTTTGATTTTTTATCATAAATTATTCTTAGCTCTTCGTCTATTTTTTCAATATGATTTGACATTTCCTCAATGCTGTTTTTTTCCTTCTTTTCCTTTTCTTTAAGATCTTTCAGTTTGCTGTATATTGTGTACACGCCGTATTTTTTTTTGTTATAACCCCCGTGCATAAAACCTTGCTTGCTCAGCTGAAAAGGGGTGCATGTGGGAAGGAATTCATAAACGATAAAGTGTGTGCATTTGTGTGTGAACAAGAGCATTTCAGTGAGTGTGCATCTGTGCGTGAGCATGTACATTCCAGTGAATACACGTATATCTGCATTTCAGAAGGTACATGTGCAATTGTGCTTGTACATATATTTACACATTCGCAAAAGGGAGTTTCTGCGACTTACGTAATCCCCATCGATGTTTACGCAATTGTAATTGTCCTGCAGATAATTTTGACAAGACTCCAAAGATTTTACAATAATGGTTTTAAATAAAATACTTTTCAAGAATTCGTATATTTTACTATTATAATTTACACAGTTTATCAGTGGAACCATATTTTTATCGTTAGGGTATGTAAATTCATTAAATTTTCTTATATTCAATAAAGGAACAATAGTTAATTTCCCGAAAAAAAAATCCTTAAAATCAAATTCCTTTTTTTTTTTTTCCTCTCGTTTTTTTTCTATAAATTCTACTATTTTTTTCGCTGTTTCCATGTCTTTAACAATTAGAGTAAAATAGTGATTTTCCAGGACACTGTCCACGGCCTTAACATAGGTTTTATCCACCTGAACAATGGGAAAGCAATCGGAAGAAGAAGAAGAAAAAGGAGAAGATCATTGAGAGTCAAGGCAAGGAAAAAGCATGAATGTAAATGTGTACATATTTATATACACACGTGGTGTATTCATATATATATCGACAAATGTACACATGCACAGGTAGCAAATCTAAGAGAAAACGAAACTACCAACATTACACGTGTGTAACATTTTGTGAAAGCACATTTTTTTTTTTTTTTTTCTCTTTTTTTTTTTTTTTTTACGTTTATATTATCTATTAGAAACCCTAAAATGTTTTCTTTCTGTATGCTAGAGTCCTCTAAGATAAGTTCCAACATCTTAACAATTTCTTTGTTTGAACTTTTTATCATTTCCTCGTATTTATCTAAGCAATGGATGAAAAAATCGGCATATGTAATATATGCGTGTGTGTACATATACATATATATATACATATATATAAATACATATACATGCATATGTACCATACATGCCTGTATACGCACGCAGGAGTGTTATTCTTAATATTCGCCCTCACCATTTACTTCAATCAATTGACTTTTTATGGAATTCAAATTTGCTGTTCCTTCTGATATTTTCTGTTGGTACTGTCTCTTTTGTTCGATGCAATCCTCAGATTTCTACAAAAGTTTGCATGAAACGTTAGACACCATAAATACAGGTACGTGCATATGCGTGTGTATTAATAAACAAGAAAAAGTCTTTGTCTATTATGAGGCAATGATATTTACATTTTGGTGCATTTTTTTTTTTTTTTTTTCAGTGATAAATAATGTTTACATTGTTTAATTCGTTTATTTCATCCATGTGTTTTTCCGAAAGTGTCTTATTTGTTTTAATATTATCATTTAAAACCTTGGATTCCTCTTCTAGCTCCTTTAAGTATTTTTCATTTTTTATTGCCTAAAGGTGTGAAACGGAGGGTAAAGGGTTGTTTTTTTTTTTTTTTTTTTTTCTACTTTTGACTATTTTTGACTATGTTTTACTATTTTTTTCAGCTACTTCCTTCTCCAAGAAAGACAACTCTGTGTTGATATCGCTTATCATTTTCTCAATTTTTTTCACATTATGTGAATAATTCCCATCCTTGGAGTTTTTTGACTTATTCGCTGATAATAACTAAAGGAAAAAAAAAAAAAAAAAAAAAAAAAAAGTGAAACAGAAAGTGGAAGAGAAGTCTACATTTAGTGACCCGTTCTGCGTTTTCCTTAAAGGTGTGCATGAGGTGAAGAGTTCTTCATCTCATACACATTGTGTGTATGAACACATGATATGTATTTATAAAAATTCTTCATTTTGGAATTGCATGTATACCATATTAATCTCGTTGTTCTTGTCCTCTATTTCCCTTTCTTTTAAATTGATGACCGTTTTGAGGCTTTGTAACTTTTCATTAACCCGCAAGATAAATTCATTAATTTGGTTCATGCTTTCAATTTTGCATTTATTTTGTGACTCCTTCAACCTTTTTTCTTTCCTTTTTTCGTCAATTAGGATTTCTAAGTGTACAATGTTTCTTTTGTTTTGTATTTCTTCTGATAGGGCTTTTTCTAACTCATTTTTATAAGAAACAATTTCTAATTTCATTTTATTCAGCTGTTCAGTATATTCCGACTTTGTGTTGTTGCTTTGGCTTAAATTGTTGTCTTCATCTTGTGTTTTATTTTTTAATTCTTGTAATGTAGATTTTAATATTTGTGTTTCTTCATACACATTTTTATAATTTATTTCATTTAAAAAATATTCTAAATGAACTTTTTCTTTTTCTAATTTTTTATATGCTAAGAATTTTTCAAATTCTTCTTGTAGACTACCTAGTTTTGTGTTCATTTCATGAAATTCTTTTTCAATCGTTGTTTTTTTTGTATCACATTCTTTTAACATTGATAAAGCATCTTTTTTTTTTTCTTCAAATATTCTAGCACCTAGTATACTCTTTAAATAATTTAAAATTTCTTCATCTTTCATATTACTTAATTTAATTATTTGTCCTTGTTTAATTATGTTATATAAGTTATTAACACACAATCCACAACTTTCTAACAATTCTACATATTGATTTTTGCTCACATTTTTTTCATTAACGTAAATTTCACATTTCATATTTTCCATAACTTTTTTTATTTTAATTTCATTTTCTTTAAACATACTAAAATATTTTTCAGAATTATCAAAAATTATTTCTACATAACAATTTCTAACTGCGTTTCCTATTCCCTCATGTAAAAATACCTGTTTATATTCGCACATGTCACTTAGTATGAACTCAATAGCTAGTAGGATGTTGCTTTTCCCGGATCCATTAAACCCGACTGTGTAAAAGGGGGGGGGGGGGGATAAAAAAAAAAAAAAAAAGAAGAAAAAATGGAAAAGGGAAAAGGAGAACATATGCAAGGTCTATCCAAAATGGGAATCACACATATGCATGCACGTGTTCATGTCGTAAATGTATTATGCCGTGATGCGTGGCACACTAAAGAGGTTAGCAGAAAAAATGAAATATAGCGAAATATAGTGAAACAATAAATACAGGTGATCAAACATACCTATGCAGTTAATTCCCTTCGTAAAATCAATGGTTGTTTCATTTTTGTAAGTCCGAAACCCTTTTAACTTTATCTGCTTTATATGCATCGTTGTACGTGGGGACTTAGGAAAACTTTACGTTGTCTTGTTCTTTTCTTTAACGTGCTCCAAAATGTAACAACGCGGGTGGATTGCAGGGGAGGGGGGGGGAGTTACTAATTTGTGTTTTCCTTATTTAAAAAAGTGTTCATGAAGTGTGCAAAAATGAAAAAATGAAAAAATGGAAAAATGCACATGGAAATATGGAAAAAATGTTGCCCCATGCTCTTTGAATTGTTCCCTAGCTTCTCATCCTTGTAAATTACGAAAAGAAAAATAAAATATGCTTAATGCATTTTTTATTTTATCCAAAATATGCTACACGATACTTTGTACATTTCTCACACAAGTGCTTTTATGTATGCACAAAAAGGTCTTTTGCAAAGAAGGGGAGGAGCTTGTAACATAAGTGAATATATACATTTTACAAGGGAATAAAAAAATATTACATTCTTTGCCTCTTCGCTCCTTATGCTGCATTTGGTTCCCCTTTTGTGACGCTAATTTATTCATTTTTTTTAACCCATTGCATCTTATTCTTTATTACACTTCAAAATATATGGTTACATTTTAAAGAGCTTATTTATAGTATATTAAAAAAGAACGCCCTTTTTTTTTTTTTTTTTCTTTTTTTTTTCCTTCTGCAAAGTCTGATTTTTTTTTTTTTTTTTTTCATGTGCATAGTATGCATACACATCGCGATTGTGTTTATTTTTACACAAAAATACTTGAAACCAAATACAACAAGCTTAAAAACAAACAAAATGTATATAGTTCATATGACATGTATTTTTGAACAAAAATTTTCAAAGAGTTACACATTAAAAGAAATGTGTGGAAATGACAAATTAAAAAAAAAAAAAAAAAAAAAAAAAAAAAAAAAAGCAAAATAAGGCAAAAAAAAAAAAAAAAAAAAAGTGTACAAAGCTACAGGTATATAAAACTCGCTTAATTTTCCCTTAAAAGTGCTTTTCTGCTTTGCACTTTTGTAAAATACTTTTTATATCTTCTGTCAATTTTTCCAAATTAGAAAACTCCTTATTCTTTTCAAATTTTATTAGCTCCCTATGTAATCTATCAATTGATTGATATAAATCTTTGTGTTTCCCTTTTTTTTTCAAAATTAATAAAATGCATTCAAAGAAATTCAATGGAATTCGTTTTATGTCAAGTGAATTTAGCACAGTGTTGAAAACCTTCAGGGCTACTCTAGTGTTTACTATGAACAAAAGACACATAAAAAGGGATGTGAATATTTATGTTTAGGGGTGCGAATGTTTAGGTTTAGGGGAGTGAAGAAATGGGGTGTGAAATGATGTGGGGTAGGAGTTAAGAAATTTATGCATATGTAGAGAACTCTGGTAACGCAGATATTGTTGTAGACATGTACGTAATACACTCCGTATGTAGACTTGTAATTCCAATTGCAGAAGCTTATGGGCAACCCATTTTCTGCACTTTCACTTACCCTCAAAAAATGCTGCCTTCATTACGGTGTAATATAATTTGAAATTAGTTGTCTCCTCTGATAAGGAAAATACTTCGAATTCTTTAAATATTAAATTGTTCTGAAAAAAAAAAAAAAATAAATTAATGTAAATACTATAGAAACACAATGAAAACAAACACCATGTACGTACAATGAAAATGTATTTCCTAATGTAATTCAGGAATGCAAATTTTCTCTCTTACCAGTCTTTTTTCGAAATAAAGGGAAAAAACGTCTATCAGCGTTTCTGTGCTTACGAGAATGTCACACTGAAAAGGAGGAATGATAAAAAATATACATTAATCTGTTTATAAAGCTACCCAGTATATATATATATATATATATATATATATATATATATATATATATATATAGCACTATGCCACACCATGGAGACTATCTGTTTTTCAGTAGAAGCAGATACTGTGGTAGAATCCACTAATTTACGTGTTTTCATACCTTCCTTGACATTTCCAACAGAGCTATAACGTTGTCTACTTTTTTTTTATTTAAATCAAAATATAAACACATATGAATAAAAGTTTCGTACTTCTTTAAAAGTTTACGCACAGCAGGAATATTTAGGATGTCCTTAAAATATGTCTTATCCATGGACCTCAACATGTTAATATATTCATGAATGTTTATTTCGTTCTTGTCACCCCCTGGGGTTTGCTCACCTTTTAATGCAGAAGTAGTAGTACTTGTAGTAGCAGTAGTAGTAGTAGAACCAGCATTAGGCCCTTTGACATTTTTCTTATTTTCGATGAAAAATACAATGCTTATGGCAGATAGCGTACTGTCATAAATCCAACTAAGGTTTTCATAAATATAAAGAAAATCCCTCGAATTTAAATATATGATATTGCTATACGTAAAAAATATATCCCTCAATGTGTTAATTAAGGAATCTATATTTTTGTTATTTACATACATTTTCAGCTTCTTGAATAAAAACTCTTTTAAGGAATCTTCATTTATTTTATCTGAACCAATTGTATATTTTAGCTTCACAAATATATTAGCAATATTCTTAGACGTCGAATCAGATGTGAAATTTTCTTCAGTGTTTTGGTTTTCATCATTGTAATGTTTTTCAATTACATCCTTATAAAAGTAGTTTCTTCTTTTCGTAGGAACACTCACACTTTGCATACCTTTCTTATCATTACTTTTTTGTTTATCATATAGATCTTTCTCCATAGACACATTACACAAAATTAAATTGTTCTTCAAAAGTAAAAATATAGATATTATTTTTTTGCAATTCACTTCTGGAGTAGTAATGACATTTATGTTAAAATCATTTAAATCATATGGTAATTCCATTGAAACAATTTCTTTCAAATTATGAGCATTCTTTAAGTGATTTACAGACATTGATGTAATATGTAATATGAAGTTTGGTATATAGGAATATATGATATCTTTATTTATTTTAATCACTTCATAATTATTGGACAAAAAAAAATTTAAGGTGTTCTTTTTTAAAAAAGTAGAATATCTTAAATCCTTTTTTGCATACCTTGTTACATAATAATTTAAAAATAACAGCAAAAAAAAATATATATTCACAGTTATTCTATAGTTCTCTTTGTAAAAAAATAGGTTTATTGCCTCAAAAAATATGTTTAGTATGTTATTTATGTTTGTCAATTCACTCTCTAGTATATCATCTGAACCATAATCCATAAAAATATATTCCGTGATAAAATTACTTAAGATGAATAAACTAATTTCATATTTATCTTTCTTTGCAATATTGTAAATTGTATTAAATAAATTAAAATTCTCTTCCCAATCTTTTCCATGGAAAATGTAATAGGACAACTGATTCTTTCTTAAGTTTATTATATCTTTATAAAGTTTGACGTTCTTCTGAAATGGATCTTTCGCATCATTTGCTTCATTTTCGTCTTCTTTCAATCTTTCTATCCAGGAACACTCCGCCATACCCTCTACTGCTTTTCCCTCTTTCTGATCTATTCTATTATCAGATTCATAATTTATATTGTTGAAAAATCTTATTAAGATTAAATACGTTTTGTACGTTTTAATATACGAATATTTGAGTAGGAGGAAATATAATTTTTTTATATTAATAAAACTTTTAAATTTTATGAAATATTTTAAAAGTTCATTAAAGTTAAAAATATCAATAAACAATTTCATATCACATTTTTTTTTTAAAAAATCACACATATGTTTGTACATCAACGTTTTCGTTAGTACGAAATAGGCGTCTTTCGAGAAATATAAATTTAAATAAGATTTATTAATTAGATTTAATTCATTCAACACGTCACCTTTGTCTACATCACAATTTTTAAAACTGTGTATCAAATTTTTGACGTTTAAATATTTTATAGGAATACTTTTCTTTGCTTTCATTTTCTTGTAAACCTTATATACTCTGTCATATTTATGATTACTTAAAAATGATTTAATAAACAAACTATATGTTTTGTTATTTACATACAAATTATCTCTTTTTTCTAAGCGTTCAATTTTATCATATGCTTTGTTTTTTAGAAGACGTAATAGATATTTATTAAACATGTCTGTCATACTATTCGAATCCTTTGAGGTTACATCATCTTTGCTTTCTTCGTTGTGAACTCCTGATTTTCCATTTTCCTCAGTAATCCCTTCAAAGTTGCATTCGATGGCTTCTTCCTTATTGCCCTTTTCCAAAATTAGATTATTCGTGTGTACATATTGACAAGAATTTTTGTTCTCGTTAAAATTATTTGTACTATTTTTATCCACACTACCCCTTTCATTCTCCACGTTTTTAATCGATTCACTAATTTCTAAAAGTAATTTAGACATACCACCAGAAATTTCTTTCTGTGTATTGTCATTTGTAACTGAATTAAAATTTTTCTTCATGTCACCTAAATCTTTATCTTGAAGACTGTTAAAATTCCTTTTATATAAACTTAAAAGCAAGATTATATTAAAATAATCTCGAACTGGGTATAAACTGTCTAACAATAGAAAAAATAAATAATTGGTAATTTGGGTTAAGCGATTGTCCTTCTTCATGTCCTTTATTGAATTCGTAAAATTTAATAAAATAATAATACAAAAATAGTAATCACTGAAAAAAAAGAAAATATAAAATAATAAAATTTTGATATATGTATTTTCATACAGCTCTTTAAATTGTGCTCTTTTACACCCCTTGACTAACGACTCCTTATTATTCAGGGTAATGTCTTTTACTTCCTTCTCATTGCTTTGGTTTTTACTTAAGTTCTCATTACACGCTTTATTTCCCTTTTCCATATCATCATTACTACCCTTTTTGTTATTTATAATAATTCCTTTAATAAATTCATACTCCCTTTTTTCTTTCTCAAAAATGGTGTCAAATATATAACTCTTATATTCATTGTAATTTAAGTTATCATCATATTTTGCACCTCTCTCTTTAAAGTTCTCCAAATTTATTTGATTATGGATTAACAACATTAAATAGTAAAAACGAGCTTTACTTATATTGTAAGAATATAATGAAAAAATTGTTATAAAGAAGAAATGGGAATTTAATATATGTTCATAATAATGAATCAAATCTGGGCTATCTCTCACCAATAAATTGAACGTGGAGAATATTTCTGTTAGGAAACAAAATATATAATTGTTATTCAAAAGTGCATTAGTATTTAGAACAGAGAAGAAATTTTTAACATTTACGTTTATTGCATCATTCTTTTTTATGTCTTTAATGAGTTCGTAAGTAAGGACAAATTCGTTTTTCATCTTGTCACATAAGTGTTTGTCATGTAAATAATTCTGAGAATGCTTTATGATTGCGTTCATTATATTCCCTATTTCATTTTTAATAAAACTAAAAGAGACGTAGTTATCTTTACAGTATTTTAATAAAATAGAATAACTTTCTATATACTTAAAGAATTCATCTATATTCATGCTATCAACTGTAATTGACCCCAAGGAAAGAAACAACGATTTTATTTTTTCTGAATTAAAAGTATTCTCTGCATTCTTTCTTTTTTCATCAATGAGTACAAATGCTCTTTTATATTCTGCATACAAAAAATTTATTAGGTGTGTAACATCTTTATTATTCATGTCATTAATAGGTACTTCATCCCAAACATCCGGGCTTGAAGCAAAGTTAGGAAAGAGCTTATCCAGGCTCCTGTTATTATTATTATTTTCATTTCTGTTGGAAAAAGGATTATTTAAAACAAAATTTTTTATATTTTCATACACATCGCTTTTATCTACACTTGACCTTTTTAAGGATTTTCCATTGAGTGATAACGATTTTTCTAACCTAGGTATTGCCCTTTTATTGCCGCACTTATGTACGCGTGATGTAAATTTTTGGTTATTAAGAAAAAAGGGTGTAGTATTTAATTGAAAGCATGATGCCATATTACATTGTATTATGAAAAACAAAAGAAGAAAAAAAGTTAGAAGGGGAGGATGTTTCATGTTATGTCATTTTGTCTCTTTAATGTAAGATTCTCTTAAAATAATAAGCTTATTCTTTTTTTTGTTCTGTGATTCGTGTGTTTCAACAAATATATATATATATGTATGTACGTTGGTATGCACGCTTTTATATGTATAAATTAAAGTTAATTTCACTTTTTAAAGATTTTATAATTAATGATAAAAGAAAAAATTATAAAGCACATACAAAATTTTTTTTTTTTGAATATTATGTATATGTAACAAATTCATCAAAACAAAAACTCCGTTATTCACAAAATAATGGTATAGGAAGAATCCAAAAAAATGCAGAAAAAATACGCGTACGAAAAAACAGCTTTTAACGATTTTAAGAAAAGTATAAAGTTCCTTACAAAAATAGAAAAAGGAATTTTAGATATAAAACTATATTTTTAAATGAAAATGTTTATATTATTTTACTTTTTTTGAAAAAGTGAAGAATTTATATTTTTTAATTCAGTCATCAATTTTACAACACCAAAATTTCTAAGCGAAATGTACGTTCTAAAAAGTAAATTACGATTTTGTGCTATAGCCGTTTATGAATCATGGGTTAATATTTTTTACGGCTTTAACCTACAAACGAAATATAAAATGAAAATGTTAGTTAAGCGTAGTAGTAAAGATACCATTAATAATTTGTAAAAAACGAAAATCAGCATTGAAATCTTCTCAGAAAATTGGTCTAATTTCTCGATGGAACAAACTTAAAAAACTGAAAATAAATATATAGAAGCACAATTTTGCCAAATGTGTAAATGTTTTTTAGTTTATAAAGTTTGATTATATATTTTTTCGTTATTTTCTACAAAAAGATATAAAAGAACCTAACAGAGCGCTCAAATAATAGTGAAAACTGCTAGAATAACAACGCATAGCTAGATTTAAAATATACTGAGCCATTTAGGGATTTTACAACATTCCTTTCAGCACGCAAACTACACTATATAGAAGAAATGACATTTTTTATGCCTATTTTTTTTTTTCTTTATAAATGTGTAAAAATTTCTTTCTTCATTTTCATCCATAAAACAGATAGGTGAATCCAGGTCTTTCTATGAAATTATTTTTGTGATATATTTAAAAATGCGCAAGCATGATTAAGATAAAAAATAACCACATTCCTTATGCTCATATAATAAAAAGTATATTTTAAAGGTGCATGTGTCACTATACACATATTTTTTATATTTTAATCTATTTAATTTTTAATTACACTGTTTGTAGAAGTCATTCAAGTTGCTGGATAAAATCAAAAGAAATGTTCATAGAACAGGGATGAATGCTTTAATCTACACCTTAAAAAACGTAGCAGGACTACACAAGTACAATTTTTTCGTGTACTATTTCTTCAGTTGGTGTATACTCAAATTTTGCTATCTTAGAAAAGAGCAATACATTTAAATTATGCATAATGGAAACTCCAAATAAAAAGTCCCTTTCTTTTGGAATATATGAATCGCATGATTTTTTAATTATTTTTATAAAGTATTTAAAAGTTCCCAGGGTGTGCGTTTCATGCAAAAATATAAAAAAAAATTGTTTTAACAAATCACAAGGGTAAATAAAAAATTTTAAGCACTTATGTCTTATTATGGTCGTAATAAAACATATTAGTTATTTGCACTTGTATTTACACATTCTACATTCTATATAAATAAGTATGTGCATATTTATACATTATTTATCATTTACATTTGCTCGAATGTTTAAATTGATATATAAGGACATATTAAGAAATATGCACCTATTTTAATAAGTTTTTTGGTTTCAAAAAAAAAAAAAAAAGGAATGAGAAAAATAATAAGCTAAAATGTCTTGTAGAAATTATATTGCAAACAAATTTTGAAGCAGGGCATTGGTTTTTTTTTTAACTGTTGCAAATTCACATTTTTTAGCATACAAGCTACATTTGTCTTATTTAGCACGTTTGGGTGCCAAATACCAGGCGAAGCATAATTAGCGTAATTTGCTACAATCCTTAATTTTAAAATATTCACTTCACAAGTTTTTTAAGGGTTATGAATTAGAATAAATAATATATATTTTCAAAGATATAATATATGTAGCAAAGTTCGAAACACATGTATTTTCTCATTTCGGCATATATATTTATGTTCCAAACAAGTACACAAGAAAAATTCTCTGCTGTTTTTTTTTCGATATATTGTTTATTATCATTTGAATGAAAAAGTGAATTTCCTTAAATGGAAAAACGTATACTGAAATATACAATTTTGTTATTACACTAAGAGCATTAATACATGCAATTAATTTAAAGTGTAATATAATATATTTTGTGCTAAGATTCTTTCACTTCATATAACCACTACAGCAAAAAACAATATTTGATAAAACAGACAATATTATTATTATAATAGCTTTTATCACATGATAATATGTGTGTAAAAGATCTTGATTTTATATATGTTAAATAATCCTTTTATTAATTTATTTACCATGCATAACACTTAAAGTAACGTTTTTTAATAATTTCTCCAAGAAACATTTACTTTGGCATACATGTTTTGTTCGCTATTTTAATAATGATATTATTAATCACAGAGATATATGCAACTAGTTAAATATATATATTAAAAATTTTATATTCGTTAAAAACTTCTCATATAATAGCATATAATAATAAAAGACTTAATAAAATTAATCAAAAAAAAAAAAAAAAAAAAAAATTAATAATATATTTATCGTATATCGTGAATTCAAAATATATTAAAATAAAATTACAAAAAAAATTAATATTAATGTATAAAATAAATTAAATAAATAATTTAATTAAATTTAAATATTTAAATAATATAAATGTCTAACTAATTAATTAATATAATAATTAAAACAAAACAAATTAATTAAATATATAACATCCAAAATTATTAAATTGTATAAAATAAATTAATTAATAATAAAAATAATATAAATATATTATATATATAAAATATATATTAAATTAATATTTAATAAATAAAATAATATAAATATATTAAATAAAAAAAGTAAATATTAAAAAAATAATATATAATTAAATTAAATTAAAAAAAAATATATATAATAAATATAATGAATAAAAATAATATAATAATTATATTAAACTATAAAATATATATTTTAAATGAGTATATAACGAACAAATTAAATAAATATAAATAAATGTGTTAGAAATATTTAAATATAATAAATGAATATATATAATAAAAATATAAATATAACAATGTTAATATTAAAATTAATAAAATAATTAATTAATAATTAAACTAAATATTATATATATAAGTGTATAATTTTTTTATTAATAAATTAATTAATGCATTAGATTAAACAAATAACAAAAAAATGATAAAAATAAAATATATATCAATTTATATAATAAATTAAAATATAAATATATTATTATAACATTAAAAAGTAAATAAAAATGTTCAAATAATAGCAACAATATATATATATTAACACATTAAATTAAATTAAAAAAAAAATAATTATATTATTACATATAATAATTTAATTGATATAAAATAATTAATTTATATATTACATATAATATTTAGTAAATTATATAAAATAAATATATATATATATATATATTTTATAATATTAATTAAAATAATATTTTATTATAATTACAATTGTTTTTATTTACTTATTTATTTTATTAATAAATTTTAATAATAATATAAATTTTATGAGTATATTTAATAAAATATATTATTATAAAAATAAATTTTAAATTATTAAAATTTAATTATATATAAAATAAATAAGTAAAAAAGAAAAAAAAATTAATTTAATTATATTTATTAAATAAAAAATAAATAATCATTTTTAAGTAAGAATATTAAATAAAAGAATAATTAATAATTATTTAATTTGTTAAATATACAAATGAATATAATATTAAATAATTAATTAATTAAAAATAATTTTTAATGTGTAATTAAAAATGGTATATATATATATATATAATATAACGTAATTAAATTAATATGATTATATAAAATTTAGCAATATATATTATTTTAATTTTATTTTATTAGATGTAATTATAAAAAAATACTTAATATTAAGAAATTTGTTACATAAAAATAAAAATTATATATTTAAAATTAAAAATAAGCGACCTAATTAATAATTTATTAATTAATTTTAATAAAATAAATAATTAAATAATATATTTTTTAATTTTAAACAATTATTTTTAATAAAATAAGTAATTAAATTATATATTTTTAATTTTAAATGGTTAATTTTAATAATTACAAATAATTAATTATAATAAATCAAATAAATAGTTAGTTATTTAACAGTTATATATAATTATTAATTAAAATAATGTTTTTATAAGCTAAATTAATAATTTATTAATTAAATAAAAATTAAATAATTTATTATTTAATTAAAAATATGTTAGCTAATAATTAATTTAAAAGAAATATATTTTATGTTTTTATAAATAAAATTAACATTATAATATAACAAAATTAAAATGGAGAAATTAAAATTAATTAAATAATAATTTTAGAATTAAATTAATATATTTATTACTTAAATATAAATTAATGTGTTATAATATAAATTTTACTTATATTATAAAAAAAAAATTGAAACATTTATAAGACTTTATTTTTTATATTTTGTTACATTATAGATATTTGTGTTCTGTTTTTTCCGAATTAATTTTAATTTAGTTATATTAATTTATTTTACTTACCAAAATACAATATATAATTTTTAATACATTACTCTATATAATTTTTTAAGTAGATTATAGCTTGCCAATATTTATAAAGTGAAATATATTTTATAGAAGTTTATTAAAAGATCAATTTTATCATTTTTTTTTATTATATAATTTCCTCTTTTAATTAAAATCGAATAAATTATTTATGTCCTTAAAATATTATCTATAATTTCATTGAAAAACTTGTATTAAAATGATATTGGACAACAAGCTTTATGATCAGTGTGCGTGCAATAAACGATAAAGTTTATGATTATTTGAAAACATAGGCTTAAAAATATATATATATATTTTTTTTTGATATACTGTCGAATAACCCATGTCCGTTTTACGGAAGAATGGGCATTTTAAGCATATTATTTTAAAACAAGTTCTTGTGTGTGTGTGTTATCAAATTTATTAATAGAAATAACTAGTTTTTATGTAAATTAAAGGTAAAGAAAAGAAACATATAATTTGGAAAAAACAGTATGTTGCTTTGCATGTAACGTACATAGGGTAAAACTGAAAAAACATTTTGATTGTAGGCATGGTTCTTTTATGCATTTTTGCAATAATTTATGTGTTAAAAAGATAGTGATTGTTTTTAGAATATTAATATTTATTGTTTTTTGCTTAGTCTTATATAAAATTCATTTAGCCTCATATAGGAGTTTGCAAAACAACAAAAAGTAACTTCAGAAAAGGCAAATGAATCACGTGTACTTGTAATTTTACATTTATTCTCTATGATAACAAACATTTTTCTGTTGTAGTTTGAAACTTTACTATTGTCCATGTAGAAAACAAAAAAAAAAAATTTCTGAAAGGTTTTTACATAGTGAAACGGACTTTAAAAATATTATATGAAATCTAAATTGAACCATAGAAATGAATATACGAGTATAAAAGATATGTATTCCTATCAGAGGAACTCAATTATGAAAGACAACCATATTGTTTGGTAAACTCTATATTTACATACTCAGAACTCAGTTGTCGCCGCAGTGATATAGATGTGTCACGAGAATACATTCATTTACTTATAAACATATGAATTCTTTAAAAAAAAGTAAAAATTTAGTTTTTTAAAAAAAGAAAGGAGTTATGAAAATAATATCATGCATAAGCGTGCAAAAGTAGCATGAATAAAGAATTACCTGTAAATATTGTGCTTTTAAATAACCACTTATAATTATGAAGTAACAGCTGTACATAGGGGCAATTGTTTTGCCGTTACAGTATTTATGCAATATTTGCTTAATGTTTTTTGGGCTAATTTTTTTTTTTTACTATTACTGTCTATTTTAACCCATGTAAAAAAAGTGAATGTATAAATAAAAAAGGCTATAGAGTTCATTTATCACATTCGCTAAAAATCCTTGAAATAAATTTGATTGAAGAGTTACTTTAAGCGTAACTGTAGATTATTGTTGCTTTATGCTTAAATTATAATATGAGTGTGCGCTTCTTTAGAACTAGCACAAATTTTTTACTCTAAGGAAGCAATACTAAATATTCTATAAAATCCCTTTTATGCTCAAAATTCTATTTTCATAATTTACATTAATTTTTGTTATGTTATATCATCCTATGAATAACTATTGCAGTCTTGAGATTTTTATATGGTGACCCCTGTTACATGATCTTAGCAAGTAGCGTTTTTATAAATTTGAGGTATTGATAAATATGCATAGGCAGAAAAACATATAGCATGTGTTTATGTGGACAATTTTTCGTTTCTTGAAGGACATTGTTATAAGCCCCATAAAAAAACAAGGGTTGGAAATATTATAGCTCTTTTATTAAGCATATTCTTGTTATTCATTAAAAATGAAAAACTTTTAGGCTTCACAGCACATGGAAGTATTTATGGGTAACTTTTACCAAAGTTTAATCTATAATAATTATGAAAATATAATATACAATTCATTTTAAATTCAACAAAGAGAAGTATAAATTACACAATAGTAATTTTCGTTTCACCCTTAAAATTTAAAAATGTATTTATGTGATTTCATGATTAAAAATGTTGTGTTCTTTAATTTTCCATATTATTTATGGATGGAAATCATTAATACTTGTGTGCAAGATTGAACGTGAATAATGGCTTCATCTATATTTTTCTACTTTGTCTTTTAATAATGCTTATATTTTATTTAATAGATGAGTGCTGTTGTTAACGTGCTATAACGCCGCCTAAAAATATGCCTTTTCATTTAACTTACAATTAATGAAATTTTACATATCACACTTTTAAATTTATTTAAAGTATGAATGAAAAGAAGTAAAGGGAAAAAGGAAATTTATAAGTGGTACCAGTAACCTTAAATAACGATATCTTGCATTCTAAGTGACAGAACATATGTTTAAGACTTTTTAAATTGAAATAAATATATAGTAGACAAATTATATCACACGAGTTTTTCTGCGCAATTAGATTTTAAAAACTTTAGACCCGAATAAAAAATTTACGCATATAAGTGAAAAATGAAAAAACGAATGATAAAACTAATCAATAACATAATTTTAATCCTATTTTGAAGTTGCGGAATGAAATTTTTCATTTGTCAAAGACACCGTATATTTTTAAGATGTTTGTTTAATATTACCAAAATTAGTATACACATTTCCAGTCTTTTTAAAAAGTTTATGCTGGTATGAAGTAAAAAACATAAATTATAATTTTATTTTCATTGCTACTTTGAGAAATTTGCATTATGAAAAAATAAAGATGAATTTGAATTACGTTATCTTTATTACTTATATATGTAAATATTTATTGAAAAAAAGAAAAAAACATGCATGTAAAAATATGGTAAAAATATATTTTCAACATATATTTCAATTCTATGAGGTTGGATTTATCTTAATAAGTGTAACTTTTTAAAAAAATAATGTTAAAAAAAACATATTGCATGTTATCTATTTTCACCTGTTGAATACATATTTTTGCAGTTCTTATAGTTTAACCACACTTCTGAAAGGCAGAAAAATAAATACTTATTCTCAAAAGTATTCAGCAGGTTTACAAATTTTATAAAGTATAATTTTTTTTATTATTCATTTACCTCTAGGAATATATTTCAATATATTTGGCCCCCAAAGTAATTATATACCAATTAAAAATATGTGTAAAAGGGCCCATTTCCCCGCTTTGACCCGTGACATCACTCTTTTAACACCCTAAATTATTAAACAAAAGCATTCCGTCTATGTTTATATGAAATGGAATATCACAAACATGTTCATATACGAAACAAATATATATGTTCTGAAATTGCATTTCCGTTTACTTGTATATAAAATCATTAAATGAGATGTCTTTGTTTTTATTTGCATTGAATTCTACATTTAAAAAGGCGTCTACCTCATCTTCCGTCAGTTTCACACCAGTGCCTGCATTGAAATGAATTTTTTTTTTTTCATTTTTCTTTAATTAAAATATAATGCATAAAATGCTTATAAGCAATGAAATGTAGCAATATGTATTTATATATATATAGGTACATAAATAGAATTCTTTAGCTCCTACCCAATGTCAATAATAAGCTTTTGAGCTTTGCAGTGGTAATCGTTTTGGCACTTTCTCTCGTGTGAGCTTGTAGTGACGTTAATAGTAGTTTTCCAATGTTTTCATCATAGTAAAATTCTTGCATAATAGCATAAAAGTTGTTTAAATTTACATTACCATTTATCCTGCATTCTATATTTTGTAAGAAATTACATATTAATACAATGTTAAAAACGTCATAATATAAAAGGACTATTATAAGGTATTTACAAATTAAGAAGTTTACATAAAAAAAGAGAAAAATTGACATAATAAAAATGAATGAAAATTTGATTTCACCATCTAATAAAGCAGCGGTTTCATCTTTGTTCAGATATATGCCAATAGATTTTAATAAATGTATTAGATGTTTCCCATCTAACCCATTTTTGCCCTTATCAAATTCTTTAAATATTGACTTTATTTCCGATCTCTTAAAGGTAAGGTTAAGAACGTACGTAAAAATTGTGTGGAAGTAGCATGGTAGATTAGGAGATAGTCGTTATTAAGATAACAAAATGTATTTGTGCGTTCATGCGTATATATATGCACACATATATATGTACATTTTTTAAAGTTACCCTTTCTTTAGACAAAATGTACTTATTCATTTGTGGCAGTTAAAGGTAAAAATTTAAACTTTAATAAAAAATGTTTATACAACATAGCTATATTTCTTAAAAAGTAGCGTAAAAATAAGCGATATTATCGTAAAAAATAAATACCCTTTTAAAGAAAAAAATGAATAGACAATGCAACTTCTTAAATAGAGATTTTGTACTTTTTAGCAATGGATGATACTAAAAATGCTTTGAAAAGCTGCTTTTCCTTTTCTGAATTTTCTTGAAATGAACGTATTTGGGAGAAAATTGTAATAATTGTGTATGGTGACAACTTTAAAGGGAACAATGTTAAAATGGTAAAAAAAAAATCTTTTAAGTTTTGGTTTTGTGTATATACAATTTTGCATACATATGTAATCGAACACGTAATAGCATAGCTATTTGTGTGTTTATGGTGTGGATAATTCCATTTAGGAAATGTGATCATAATTTGATATACCTGCTTTTGTGAACTGCGTATGTATGCATATAAATTCAAGGGACTTTGATAGATTATTATCTTTTGCAAATATGAAATTTAGTATGCACATGCTTCGGTATGTAATTAAATGGTGTGCGTACCATGTGTATATGCACATGACGTATGCTGCAAGGAGGCAAAAATATATTTACTTGTAGCATAAATTTACGTTTTCAAGAGAGTTAAATTGTGTACGTGCACATTTTACTCACTTTGACATTTAATTCAGTGTATTTTTATGAATGTTCGGAAGGGGTACAACTCGAAAAAGTGTTAATTTTTTTAATTAATTTTTAAATGTGAATACTTTTGTGTTATTATTTAAACGTGAAAAAAAAAAATATATATATATATTTAAATTAACTTTTTAGATATGTTAACAGAGGCGTTTCGCATGCAGAGATAACTTTGAGGAAAATTAGTTCGTTAACGTTACACATTATGAATTTTAAGCATAAGAAAAAAATTATTCTATTGCTTGTATATATTATCCACTAGTTAAATAATGATTTGATAATCATACACAAAACTTTTTGAAAGATAAACATATTTGTGTTTACGCTTTTAGTTTATATTGTTTTTGCGTAAATGCAAAATTTCTGATTTGTCTGTGGTTCATAAAATAGCATGTATGAATTTAAAATGTGAAAAATGGGGAGAACAAATGACTTTCTTAAAAATTTTAAATACGTTTTTTTGTTTTTTTGAAAACGCTAAATTTTGTAGCTTTACCATTGAAAAAATTGTAAATTAAAATTATTCTCAATTTTTGTTTTTTGATATAAAATATATGTAAAATAATTTATCTTTTCAACAGGATAAACTTGGATTTACGAACATCCTGTCTTCATTTCACTTTTCCAGTTTTATTAGAAACGTTTCCATTCATAATTAGAACATATCAACAACTTCGGTTAGCATATGGTGTTGCTTAACATGCATTTTTTCTTATTCTGCTTCTTAAAATATTGTGTCTATGTGTGTTAAATGTATAAAAGTAATGTTTTAAGATGTGAGTTGCTTTAAGCTTTCACATCGTTGTATTGTTTATTTTTAAGAGATCGAATTTTCTACAACTAAAACTGTATTTATGGATTAAAATGAAGTTACACATGGTGTTGTCTCACTGTGTTAAATTGTTTGTAAATAAACTGGATGAAATTTTATTTTCTGTTTAAATAAAAGACTCTCCTTTGCCGTCTTTATTCTGTAAGCATTTATAAATTTGTATTTCCTTTAAAATTTATATTAAAGGTGTGACAAAAAAAATAAAGGAGATTTTGTGCCCCATTTATAGTACAAAAATTTGCATTTCAAATATGGTAATTTTTTGTAGAACAAAAGTGTAATTAATAATTTTCCTGTTCACACGCGTATACAAAAAAACATAATGTTATGTTCTTAAAGGCAATATACTATTTCGTAGAAACAAATAACGATAATATGTTCAGAGAAATCATTTTATTTGTCATTTACACAAGATAGTTGGAAGTTAAATTGAAAATTTCACTTAAAAAAAAGTAATTCTCTATTTTTAATTTTTACGTGCTAGGCTATATAATTATAAGTTTACTTTTGATAATATAATATTCCTCGTTATTTACCAGAAGTGCCTGTACGTTTTTACATTCATGTCTAGAAATGTGTGCTCTTATCCATCATTTAAAATGAGACTATTTCATGAAAGTGTGCTCGTTATTCCCTTCTACTCTTACGAAAAGCTTTCACACAATGTGTCAACTGTACTAAAAGTGTTAATTATGTTCTTTTCATTTTGTATGCTTTGTATGTCTTTTTTTTTTTTTTTTTTACACAATTTTATTTGCCCCTTCTCCTATTTCTCTTCATTTTTTTGTTTCTCTTATCATGGAATATACCTAAATTAACAATGTATAAATTGTTATCCATGATACCTTAGATAAAAAAAGAAAAAAAATGTAACCAACATAGTATGTCGTTTATCTACCATTTCATACGAGGGATGTCTTTATTTGACCCGTGAAAAAAAGAACATTTCAGTTTTGCCACATTTCTGTAATACTCATACACATATATTTTCATGGCATATGCAAAAGTTTATATATACATATGTACAAATTTGCGTCTTTTTTTTAAGTACCAGAAATGCAGAAAGCCCAATAAATACATTGCTCGTTGCGATGTTATAGTTGTCCATAAAATGATTTTCATCTATTTTTTTGTTGTACAATACGAAGGATAAAAGAAACTGCAGAATGAAAAAAAAGAGAAACCCCAAAATTCCTTTAATGCGTAAAATTCCAGATATTATACCTCCTACAATACCTACGTTGTTAAAAATATGGCCGAACAGGTATATGATTAAGGTGTATATGTATATAAAAACATTTACACTTGAGATTATGTGTTTCCACTTTGTATTTCTATGCATGTTGCAAATTCTTCATTTACCTATCACTTGCTTGCAATAAAAAAAAGCATCATCCATTTCATTCTGTGGAAGAAAATACAAAATTGGAGTTTATGTGAAAAAGGTTTTCTTTGTCAAATGTGTGTGCACAGGAGTATTGGCTAAAAAATGAAATGTGCTTATTGTAAGTTTTGTGGTGTATATATGTACATGCATATATTTGTATAGTGCATAAATAAATGTGCTCAATAAGCTTGCATAATGTGAAAATGTCTTATGCTCATTTTTGTCAACCTTTGTTAATTTCTCATGTAGCAACTTCCTAAATAACCCGCTTCCATTAATTTCTCTTGTTTTTTTCATTCTTAAATAAGTGTAATCTTAAATAAGTGTAATCTTTAAAATGTATATCTTCAATGGTGTTTTATTCAGTTCCTTGAGAAGTTTCTTATTATTTAAAAAAAAAAAAAAAAAAAAAAAATGCGTATGATTTAATGCCCGTCATCTATTATAATTTCGTAACAACAGGAATATGGTTTAAAAGATATAACTCATATTGACAAGGAATAATAGGGGAAAAGAAGCAACAAAAGTAAAAAAAATAAAAAAAAAGAAAGAAATATGGAGAAGGGATGATAACAAGGTGGTAATAATATTACATGGTACATATTTTATTTGGTACACTAGTTCTCCTACGTATAACAAGAAAAACAACGTAAAAGAAAAAATACCTGAAACAATTTATTTTATTTTTTTTTTTGAAAGTAGTAAAAATCTTTGTTAATGTTATTATCAAATAAACAAAGTTACTTTGTTTTAAGGATTCTTAAACATAAGGCCTTCATGTTACCATTGTTGTAAAATTTATAAACAAGAAACACAAAGTTATAAGTGTTATTATAACTGTGCCGTAAAGGGGAAAATTTTCCCCGAGTTCTTATTTCTGTGCAAAGAAAAATGTAATTCTAATGAGAAGTGTAGTTCTGCACCTTGCTAATAATAACGAAGAAAAATAAAAAATTTTGTGTTTGTATACTAGAATTAGAGAAAGAATTTTAAGTCGTTTTTGAAAGATTTTCAATACATCATAACTTTTAAATATGATATCAACATAATTATGTTTTTTAAAAAAATGGAAATGAAAAAGGAAACCCTGAAGGCTGCAAGTAAAAAGAACTGTTTTGTTCATTGTCCTACCTATCTAACAACTAGCACCTGGACAACACACTTAAAAGAAAAAAAAAAAAAATTATATAAAGGGGAAAAGTGCTTTTATTTAAAATCTCCAAATTTCCATAAAATGGGAAAATGCTTAATCTTCGTTGTTAACTGCTAACAGGAGAAATATGCTTTACAATATTTTTTACACACAAAAGTTCCTCATTTGTAGTGGGAAAATGAATTTTTTTTTTTTTTTTTTTTTTTTTTTTTTTTTTTTTTTTATACCCCTTTGACAAGTGCTTTGCAGTAAATTTACATACAAAATTAAAGCATGAAAGGAAGTTATCTATTCCTTATTTTCCACATTTTCAAAAAGAAAGGAAATGCGTGTTACATTAAGATTTAGGTATTTGTACATATGTGTAAGCACAATGTTACTATCATGCTCTTTGTACACAAAAAGGAAACATCCTTTTTAGTAATTTGTAGAATTAAGGACATTTTACATTACATTTGTCTATTCCTTCACATTTGTTTCGTTATCATACTAGTTCTATTCTTTAAAATGTTATAAAAGAAAAAAAAAAAAAAAATGGGGGAATTTTTATGACCAACCATAACTTTTAAAAACTGGAAATAATTCTTCAATACATGCGTTTTTGCGTAAGTTTAATGCGTTTATTTTATAATCCCCCATAAGTTCCACATATTCATGGATTTATACCTTTTTTGGTTACATTTGTTACATTTCGTTTTTTATGTGAAAAGAAAAAAATATAAAAACAAGCCAATAATGATTCACCATTTTCACGAAATAACCTAAAGTATCGAATTTACATTAAGAATTAACGAATAAACGCATGTACAACAAACTTGCAACCATGGATAATAAAAAAATAAATTATGGAAAGAGTTATCCAACACAAAAATCTCCGTACATGGGTATATAAAATATTTTACAACATTCATGCACGCACATTTTTCATACTATTCCAATAAACTCATCTTTTCTTTTTTGTTTTTTTTCGTTACAAAAAAAAAATAATAATTATTATTATTATAAGCCGCTACCCTCCCGGTGTTTACAAAGATTCACGAACTTTACATATTTTGTAATGTCTAATGAACACTTGTTCCATTATCATAGTCTCTTTTGGATGATTAATGTGCATCCTTTCCTTTTTCCTAAAAAAAAAAAAAAAAAAAATTTTTTTTTACAATTTTTCAGGATTTACTGATGAATCTGCTATTAGAGAAAACCCCTGGGTCCACGAGTCCATAAAACAAAAACAGCTAAGTAAAGGGAAAAATTCTTATTCGTATATGTTAACCAGATTTTAATCGCTATCTACGTGATGTTCACAACATTTTTTTGCATAAAATGTATATACACGTGAAAACACGCTTGAGCAGAAGCATTAACACACCTATATGTGCATGTTTATGTAAACACCCAAACATGTCCATATTATATTTACATGAGTGATGAAAATAAAAAAATTCAACCAATCTATATAGAACTCCTAAAAAAAAAATTTACTTCATTTTTTCTGAGTTGCTCCCCACCTCCCCCCTTCTACAGAAATTGCCGAACTAATGCTTAACAAGAAAACAGACAATGAGTTAAAAAAAAATGTTAACTTCTCTACAACAGAAAAGGAAGAAGAGTCCAAAATAAAGGAAGATTTGGATAAAAAAAATCTAACCAGCATATCCAATGCATCGATAGCCGAAGTCCTGAACAAAAAATTATTTGGGAATAATCAGTCCTGGAAAAATAAGAATGTTTCTTATAGCCATAAAAACATAGATGAAGAAAAAGTGTCTATATTAAGTAAATATAAAGATTCATATGGGAATAAAGAAAATTCGAACACAGTTAATAAACTAAATGAAAGCAATAAAACCGATCTTAATAATTTTCTACTAACGAAAAGTACTGCATATTCCTCAAAAGATAAATTTTTTATTCAAAAAAGGCTCAGTGACATAACCAAGAAAGGGAATTCTACAGACAGAATAACCACCTTAAACTCTCAAAAATCAAATGAAAAAGAATATGTCAGCAAGAGGGGGAAGAGCTCATTAATGAAAGGGCTAAGCAGGAGTCCCACAAACGCGGATGCTCTTGATGAAAGTTGTCAAAATTTTGGCGATGAAAGTGATTTTGATCTTCCTGAAGATAGTAACAACTGCCAAGTTGGAGACATCGAAAACGTTATTCATAACTCCTACCTTGCAACTAACAGGGGAAACACGTTCAAAAGGGGTGAATTAAAGAACAGCAAAAATGGACCTCTTACTAATAAGAACTCCCATTCTTACGAATTTTTTAAAAGCCCTCATAACTCTAAATCATTACCGTGTGACAAGAAAAAAAGGAAAGACAAAAATAGAAAAGTCAATTTTTTTTTTAATTTTTTAAACTTTAAAAAAAAGTGTAATAAAAGAAAAAATGACAAAAAAAAAAAATGTATTGCCAAGGAAGAGGAAGAAAAGAATTACCCTAGTTCAGACAAAGAGAATTCTTCAAGTTTTAATACAAATAAAAAAAACATAAGATCTTTTTTTTGTGTTAAATGAAACATTTTTCGGTCATACTTAGGAGATTTAAAATATAATGTGAGAATAAATTTGTACATTAAATTCGTGGTTAAGTTGGTGTTTTATTTTTGTCTTTTCCGTGGGTTTTCAGCGTACATTTTGATGCAGACACCCGATCACGTTTTTATTTTTTGTTCCTCCTTTTACTTCCATTTTGTTAATAAGAAACTTTTAACACCATTTTGGTGTCATTTTTTTTTTTTTTTTTTTTTTTCATTTAAATGAAATATTAAGATACTTTGCAAAGTACAATGCATCACCAACAATCTGTATTAATGAAGTATCAGTTTTTTGAAAAAAAAAAAAAAAAAAAGATCATCATCACAATGGATACTAACGCAAAATTAGGGAAGCATCAAAAATACATTACAATTATCACTAAAGATGTACAAAAAAGTAGAATTATGCAAACATCAAAATACCATTACAATATTACACAAGTTAGTTGTTAAATTCTGGTGGGTGTGAATTTTTCATTGAATTCGGATAATAGCCATAGTTGGAATAAAAATCAGGAACATTTTGAAATCTTTGATTAAATAAAAAGGGCATTCCACATGCATTATACATAAAATTAGCCCAATGCACCATCGTTTCTTTGTTGCATGGAAAAGGGTCCATGAATGGAGGGGGATGACTAAACTTGGGGTGGCTGTGCATGGGTAAAGAAAATAGGAGCACACGAAAGTGTTCCATGTGTTATACACATAAATGTACATGAAGAAATACAGATAATTTTCTCCTGTACATATTATCATCTTGTGAATGAGAAAAGTGAATTATGAATTTTATTCCTTGCCTTTTGCTGTTTTGTCGTTTCATAGCCATTTTAGGCTTTTTAGGCTCTGCTTTTCTAACTTCGACCATCTTGTCCTAAAAAAAAAGGGAAACAAGAAAAGTGCTTGTTAGGGTAGCGTTTTGGCAGAAAAGATGAAAAGTGGATAAGGGACCACTTAACAAAAGGACACATGTACATGTATTTTTGTCTCTTCAATATATTTTATTTTGATTTTCTCTCGTACGTATATTTTGTGCCTTCTGTGCTTCAAAACTTTGGCCACGGAAGATTCATTTGCGAAAACCACAAATCCAAAACATCTGGATCTACCAGAAGAATCCAGTACAATTTGAACTACATCAATTTCCCCAAAGGCAGAAAAGTAGCTGAGCAAAGATGAAAAAAAAAAAAAAAAAAAATATAATAAAATAAAAAAAGAAAGGATAATGTGGAATATATATATATATATATATTGCTTTTATTCGCATAATTTGCTATTGAATTCACCAACACATGTGTAGTTGTACGAATGCACACAATAAACATTACACGTAACAAGATAAATCTTCAGAAAAATTACTCATTCTCTTCTTATTATCATAGTTCATACCTCTCTAGTGTATCTTTAGTCCAATAATAGTGCAGTCCACCTACGAATATTTTTCTCTGGATATCTGAGGGAGTTGTATTATGCTCCTCACGAACATCAACTCTTTTTCCATTAAGTTCATGAGAATCCTAAAAAAAAAAAAGAAAGTTAAAAGTGGAAAAAAAAAAAAAAATATTTACATACATGTATAAATACATAAATCTGTGAAAAAAGAAGTATCAGCTATGCTTTGTAATTTGCGTCTATATATTTCATAAACTGGTCTATATTCTTATATACTATTAGGATTTTATCTTTATTTATTTGAGATGACATTGTAACGAACGCAAATCCTCTGTTTCTTTTCGTTTCATGATCTTGTGCTATAACAACATTTTGTACAGATCCATATTTTTCGAAGTATTCTGTTATGTACTTTGAAGGGGAAGAAAAGAGAAAAATATATACATACATAAGTGTTAATATATATACAGCGGTAAAAAAAAAAAAAAAAAAAAAAAAAAAAGAGAAAAGAGATAAGCAACTGATAGAAATATACATAGACAATCAAATAAAGGTGAATTTTATCTAAACAAAAGGAGAGTGGAAATAAAAAAGACAGAATAAAACTTGTCAAAATAATGAGTTCATTACTTTATTTGTTATATTTTGTGGGATACCACCGATAAAAAATTTAAAGGGTTCATTTACATTTTTTGAACTATTCGCATATTCGTTAATTCCTGTGGAGGCTGTGTTAATGTGTGGGAAGGATGAATAAATTTGTATAAGTTTATGTGCAGATATGGTGGGGTGTAGTATATATAAGCAGGTTCATAAACACAAACACATTCACTGCCACTGCTACTTCCTGATATTGATTATAAAGAAGATAATTCTTGTTATCCCTACCTGTGCTTAGTGTATCACCATTTCTGGACTTAGGTGTTAGGCTACTCTTTTCAGATTTTGCAGAACACTTGGAAACACTATTTTCGTGGCAGCAGCATACTTTTTTTTTTTCTAAAAAGATTCGAATTTTTTTTTTTTTTTTGATGAAAAAGTGAATATTGATTTAAGGGGGGGAGAGATAGCAAAATAAATTTTATGTGGATACATGAAAAAGGAAAAACAAGTAAATGTATTCACAAAACTGATGAATTATCAAAACACTACAACTGTAATAATTTTTAAGAGAAAATGATGTGTCTAATATTGCTGTATGTAGGGCCATGACGAATATATATATTTTATAAGCACATATATATATGCATGCGTAAACTCCAACATGGATTCATACAAAGCTGTATAAGAAATTCATTAGAGCTCCTAACCTGGACTATAAGATTCACAAGAGGAGCTTCTATCCCTTTTTTCTCTGAGCTCACAATTATAACTCATCTCATTGTTTTTGGAAATGCTGTCTATCTTCTTTTTATCAATTTCGTCATTTTTGAATTGCCTCGCTTTTAAGGAAGTATCAGCATCACTTGATTCACTAGCAATATCATTTAATGTCATTTTTCTAATTTTTTTAACCTTTTTAATTTTCTTTTATTTATTAAAGATGATTTGTAATATTTGCATATATATGTATACGTATATAATTTTTTATTTGCAAAATTTATTTTCTATAAGTGTTCTTATACAATACTAATCCTCAGATATATATGTAGAATGTGATCAATTTTGTGAGTGTGTTATGGGAAAATAAAATATGCACACAGAAATTGTTTCTATTACTAATTTTTTTTTTTTTTTTAAATTATTTTTTATTTCCATTCAGCACCTTTCGCTTAACGTCTATCGATTAGCCTCTGTCGATTAGCATCTATCGATTAGCATTTATCGATTAGTATCTATCGCTTAGAATGTTTTCTCCTTTATTTTCCTTTTTCATTGAATTATTCAAGACGGAAATTTTAACACACTTTCTACATTCCGATGAGCATAAAAAAGAAAAAAAAAAGAAGCATATACTAATACATTCGTCAATGCAAAATAGACATGGCGGGTCAATATTTGCTCTTATTTTTACGGTAGGAGAAAAAAAAAAAAAAAAAATACTACATGATTTTATGCCATTACCTATAACTTAGGTATAAAACTATTACTTTTAAATCATTTCTTTCTATTTTATTAGTAATTTGAGAAAAAACACCTTTAATTTAAATTCTAAAAAATGTGTACAAAAACATAGGGGGGGGTAAAATTATAGAGTAGCGATTTCTCTATTTTTTTAATATGTTTATAACCTATCATGTAAAAAAATTTGGAAGTCGGGCTGAAAAGAGCATGTATGCAAGCTATGGGAAAGCCGTTTCAGTATATACATGTATATATATGCATATGTGTACGTGTGTGTATAAGTACATGTGTATATATACGTAAAAACATACATACACATATATGCGTGTATATCCATAGAAAAGTAACCATGCATATATACCCCATGGGAGTGAAAATTCGTGTATATTTTGGAATGCGGAAAAATTACATCAACATGAAGACTTTTTGGACTAAAAAATTATAATGCCTTGAGAACAAAAAAAAAAGATGGGGGAAAAAAATTAAATAAATTATAATACAGTGCGGGTGCAATTTTTTATTTATAAAAAAAAAAAAAAAAAAAAGAGAATAGGAGAATTCTCCATAAGACCTTTTTTATTTCATAGTGTATCTCTTTTTTCTTTCTTTCCTTTTTATTTTATTATTATTTTATTTTATTTATTTTTTTTTTTGTTGTTGTGTGTGTGCATTGTATGAAAGCAAAATTACATTTATTAAAATGAAAAAAGTAGTTAAAATCGAATTCGTTCATTTGAATCATGTGAATTTATTTATTATTATTATTTTTTTTAGAATGCTTCACTTGATGATAGGATTTGTTTTAGATCGTTTCATCTAATTATTTCTAATCATTTCACCTCGACATAGCAACATGCTGATAACGAGCTTGCAAAAATATAGCAGAGGTCATCATTGCGCAAGCACTACTTCATGCTCATAATTTTTCTAAATGATTCCAAGTTATTTTGCCAACTTTCCCTCTCTTCACGCGTCTTGAAAATAAACAAATAGGTACTTATATTAATACTACTTACGGCTATTTCTAGCGATTTGAGATTGTCTACTTTGGTTCTTATTGAAGTTATTTTATTTAAAGAAAATGAGCCAATAGGTTTTTTTTTTTCGTTTCCTTCAGATTTTCCTTTATACCACTCCAGCATCTTCCCGTCTTTCGAACAAGTAACTTTAACAGTTTCATGGAAAATAGCTGTTTTTATTTTTACAACTTTTGTTAATGTTTTTCTATATTGTTTTATTTTTTCATCCCTTATATCTCTAGCTGAAATATTCTCACCTGAATCATCGGTTGATTGTTTTTCTTCCTCTTCCTCTTCTTCTTCTTCCTCTTCTGTTTCAACGTTTATTTTTCTTGCTGTGGGTGAGTAAGTTGGTCTCCTTCTTGCATTTCTCACAGCTTTCGGGTTCATATGATTTGTGCTGTTATAGTTCGTGGTATTGTTTCCATTATTGATGTTGTTGCAGTTGTTGCTGTTGTTGCTGTAGTTCCTGTTAGCGTTATGATTGGAACTACCTCCCGGATACCCCTGGTTTGATGTGTAACCCTTTTTGGAACCCTCCTTGTGTGTCTCTTCGGCAGATTCGTAGTTAAAATTTTCAAGTAACGTTGCTAGTGATCCGTTATTCAGCTAGCGGAAAAAAAAAAAAAAAAAAAGAAAAAAAAAGGGAGAAATGACAATACAAATGATAACAATACTCCGAATAACGCAAAACAATTGAAGAAATGCACACAGACATATGTCCACCCAATGGTCACACTTTTTTTTTGGATGGTGGTATTTGCTTACTTTCTGTGGATTGTAATTTAAAAGTGGCCCGTCAGGTGTTCTCTTCCCCCACCGTTCGTAGCAGCTGTACTGAACGGTATTTCCCATATTATTTTGAGTAAAATCGAAAATTCTGTTGGTGTCCTTTGTTTTGTTTTTGTTTATTTTTGCTTATTTTTGTTTATTTTGTTTTCCCCTATTTTCCTCTGCGTCGCTTTGTTTTACTTGTGTTTTTTTGTTTCAAGTTCAATATTTTCATGCCCAAGGATGGTGGACAATTAGGAAAATAATTTAAATCAATATAATGAGCGTGTAAACTATATACAAAGTGTAGCGGATGTACTCATGTACAAAATTAATCCCTGAAACATATGCAAAATTGCAAATCCATTTTATTTTTTTTTTTTTTCCCTATTTTTTTCTTCATCTTCAAGGTTGTAATTAAAATTGGTGTCCATATGTATAATTGGGTGTTTGCTTTTTTACGCAGTTTTTTTGTGCCCATAAAGAGGCAACAAAAAAAAGGGGAAAGGAAAAAAAAAAAAAAAAAAAAAAAAAAAAGTGAAGAAAATAAATAAACAAATAAACAAACTAACGGTGGAACAAAAATATTCAACAAAAGCAAAATTTAATTTCCATTTTTCAGATCACATGGAATGCTTAAAAAAAAAAAAAATAATAAAAATAATAAATAAAATAAAAGAAAATTTGCGAGGAAAAATTGATATGTACATACCCCCCACATTAGTATGCACTTTTTTTCCATTAGCCCAAGAAAGCATGAAATTACAAAATTTCAAATTGCCCTTTTCAAATGACGAATGGGGATTTATTCAAAAATTACAACGTACGGGAAAATATATAGATGAAAACCATATCCATGGAAATAAGAAGAGTTCAAGGCCTAATTAATTAGATCCATCAACGCGCTTCACTTGTGAAAATGTGTATTTTAGTTGAACAAAGCAACTCCAAGAGTATTTTGCAGTACAGATATATATATATATATATATGTATGTACACTTTTATTGCAGTTTCACAGTATAGCACATGAAGCAACAGGGTAAGGGTGGAGCGAAAAAAATGGGAGTTTTAAGAGGTGCTCCTTAAGACTGCATATATATAACGTCATGCTTACCGCAACATATAATAATACACATATACTTGTGTGTAAACGCACATGCATATGAGAAATATTCACCTGCGCATGAACCGACAGATGCATTTATAAATGTGTGATTATGGGAATGACTGAACAGAAAGGGGAAGAGAGAGAAGCCAATACTAAATTATTGCATTACAAATTGTTGATGAATAGGTAAAAAAAAAAAAAAAATAGTATAGTAGAGGGTAATGGAAGGAGAAAAAAAAAAAAAAAAAAAAAAAAAACGCAAAAAAGGGATAACAAATTAAAAAAAAAAAAAAATGAGTTTAGTATGTAAAGCCATCCTAGTAGTAACACTTTTTTATCGCTCAGTCTTCTGTCTTCTCAGAAAGAATAGAACCAATATAGATACCCTGCTTTATATTAAGGAAAATTTTCATCCATGTATTTTTAATTTCCCAAAAAGTAAACGTATGAAAAATGTAAAAGGAATAGGGATGAGAAAAAAATGGAATGCCTGTTTGTGCATGACGGATGATAGGGAAAATGACAAAATGAGCAAATGTAACCCTGTGGAAAGTGTAAAATTTTACGACTTTTCACGTATTTATGAACATTTCAAATTCAATAGAAATGATTCAGAGAGTGAGAAATCAGGACAACCGGGGGGAAATGGTGACGAAAGTTGTTACAACATGTGCACTGAAAAGGGTGTACTCACGAACCCGTCTAAGGAGGGTACTTCAGTTGAAGAGGACATGCCCACAAAATATTCCATTAAAATTGTAAATAACCTTGTCAACAATGCTGTAGATAACTCTGTTAATAACAAGACAGATACGCAACCAAGCAGTGATTCCATGAACAACCAAAATAACAACCTGTTAGTTAAAGATGACCCCAATAGAATCCAAAGAATGAAGTTCGAAAATACGCAGGAGTATAGCAACATATTTAGGGAGAAAGAAAAAAAAAAGCATGTGAAGACATATGTTGCAAATATTTTTCAGAAAATCCCGAAATTTAAGGATAACATTAAAGTAATTAAAGATGCTTTATTGTATCTAAAATTTATAGAAAAAGGGAATCTGTATTTAATTAAAAATGTGGACAGCAAAAGTGTGAACGCAGAACCGTACGTTGATTTTACAAAAGGAAAAGGATCAAAAAAAAAAGGCACGAAAAAAGACAAAATTAAACTAGAATTAACAAGTATATACAATAATATAAATAAAGAAAAACACACAAAAAAAAGAATATGCAAAGAATGTTGTATTAAGATAGATTTATACACAAAATTACTCTCCCGTCCACTGAACAATATATACAATTTGCATAAAAATTTAAAGAAATTTTTACACCCATTTCAGTATAGTTTATACGAAAATGCTATAACAAATTTTTATAAAGAGGGAGAAATATCCAACTCGTTAAGTGATGTCTTAAGCAACATTTTACAAGTCAGAAAGTTGATAACTCTTACAGGAAAAACGTATGCAGGGCAAATGAAATATTTAAAAACATGCAGAGAATTATTTAAAAAATTAAATGAAGCAATAGTAGATCTAAATATTATTTTACAATCTGGTAGAAAATGGCTAGACTTATACAATTCATATATTAAAAAAATTAGAAAAATTAAATATATAGATATAACAAAACCAGCAATATCTATTATTGGATGTACAAATGTAGGAAAAAGTAGCATCCTCAATTCAATTACGAATTCGAAATCGAAAATAGCTGATTATAATTTTACAACCAAAGAATTTAATCTAGGTCATTATTCTTTTACAAATGAAAATGATATATTTACAACACAAATTATGGATCTACCAGGATTAATTAATCGACCAGAACAAAAAAGAAATCTTATGGAAAAATTATCCTTATCATCATTAAAAAATATTCCATCAGCAGTTATTTACGTTTTTGATCCTTCAAAAAAGGACGACCATAAATTCTCTTCTATGAAGGCACAATTAGATATTCGCTACTACCTAAGGGGATTATTTCCTTTCAGACCTTGGATTGATGTTATAACAAAATCAGATTTAATTAGCTGGGATCAAATTAACATACCTAAAGATATTAAAGAAAACGCTCTTTTTATTTCAACAGAAGATACAAATTCTTTATTACCCCTACGGGAAAGAATAAATGAAGTGACATTTAAGTTAACCAACTTTTTAGCGAAACATACGATGGAATCATAGACCCTTATGTAGGCTTTTCATGAATAGACACATTTACAAAAAATAATCTTTTCCCCTATAACTTATTTGTTTATCCGTTTCGAAGGTGAAAACAGTGCAAAGGGGGGCCTCTCACATTTATAGGCACCAAGCACATGTATGTATACATCTATATGTACATATATACATGTGCATATGAAAATCCAGGAATATGTTATAATATATGACCCATTTCTAAAAATGAAAAAATATTAAGAGTGTTTGCAGGCACAAAGGATGTGCGTAATTTTGCCAGAAGGAGACTCCCTTTCTTTTTTCTTTTTTCTTTTTTTTTTTTTTTTTTTATATTCATCCATTCAGGAACAATTCTTAATTCCTTTTAAATTTACTTGATGCTTTCATTTTTAACGCTCTTCAATAATGCCTAAAACGCAAGTTTGATATATTATTCTTTTGTCTTCACATTTGCTTGAATACTTGTTTATGTTATTTTTTATTTATGTTTTTTTTTTTTTTTTTTTTTTGTATGTGTGTGCCTGAAAAAATAGGAATTAAAAATGGTGATGAGAGGTGGGTGGGGGATTGTGTGTATTTAACTTTTTCTTTTCATTTTTAAATAATTTTGCAGCGCCTCCCTCTTTTTAGGTGTTAAATTTTCCGTTTAATTTTTGCATATAGATGTATATATGTGCACAAGGTAAGTGCAAATATGTGTATGTGTATTTTTAAACTCGATTGTATTAATACAGTACCTTGTGTACACCTATGTGTGTAACTATTTCCCATCTCCATGAAGAAATATTATTTTCATTTAATTAAAACATGGTTTCATTGTGTAGAAAACTATGCAATTGAAGGTATACTAAATTAACATTTACTTGAATGTTTTTTACTTGCCAAATCAGATATAGGCACATATGTGTTCTGCATCTCCAGATCTAAGGAAGACGAGAAAATATCTTCATTAATGCTAAATGCCCATCAAAAACATGTCAATTTTTCTTTACATGTTTGATAATTTGTCAGTTTTTTTTTTTTTCGCGCATGGGCAATGCAATTTTTCAATACATGAGAATAATTCTCCCTGCAAATATGGTTTAAAAATTTAAATGTTGCACCTATGTAGGATTATTAATTCTTCTTGATTATGTATACTATTAATATCTAGTTTTGGTATTTTATGGGTTATTTCTATTTCTCTGTTGCTCTGGATATATTTTATTTTTTTGTTGTAATTATGTGGGTTCATGACTCCATTGGATTTATAGATAGCTCCGTAGGACAGACCATAAACAGGTTTGTGTGATAAACTATTTTTATGAGTCATGTCATCTTCGATTTCGCCACCATCCTCGTAAATGCACCTCTGTAATTCTGTTGCTTCCATGGATATGGTAGGGTTCATTATTTCTTCATTTTCATCATATGGAAGTAACTCTTCATTGGGTTCATTTTCAATTTTTTTACAAACTGCACTTTTAATCATTTTATCCCTAAAGCAAAAGGGGTCTTTTAAGAAATTAATGCTTACACCGTTTACCTGAACATTGTACCCGACGTCAATTTCGGGGATAAAGGGGCCGTTGAACAGGACAGTTCGCATGATGAAAAATGAGAAGGATAAAAAGGGTCAGAAAAAATGGATGAGATAAAATGAGGGAGCGAAAATGAGAGGGAAAATATGTGAAGAAAAATATGTGAGGGAAAAAATGAGAGAGACAAAATTGGAGAGACAAAATTGGAGAGACAAAATTGGAGAGACAAAATTGGAGAGACAAAATTGGAGAGACAAAATTGGAGAGACAAAATTGGAGTGACAAAATTGGAGTGACAAAATAGGAAAAATGAAATGCAGAATATCAAGCTTCAAGCTAGAATAACACCCATTAGGTGAGGTGTACTTATATTAAACCTTATATGCACATGCACAATTTAAAGGTCAAGGAGAATACTTATTTAAAATTATCGTTAAACGTCAATGTTTTGTCTTAATTCCTTTCATGAAATAAATGCAAAGATTTCGCATTTTAAAAGAACTTTTTTTTTTCGTATGTAAAGAAAAAAAAGTTCATGTGGAAATTATTTAAAGAACTGTTTTAATCATCCAGAATAGTTTTATTAAAACATGAAAAAGAATATTTTGCATGTGGATGAATTAGACATTGAAACTGAATTAATTAATTTTTTTAATTTTTTTTTTTAACACAAATCTTAAATAAATTAAAAAAAAAAAAAAAAATAGCTGAAGTGTATGTTTATCGTTGTGCACACGGGGTTTGTGTTTTTTTTGGGAATAGCTAGATTTTTTTTTTTTTTTTTTTTTTTTTTTTTTTATGAACAGTCAGCACTTCAACTACTTCTATACGGAGAGAAATCTTGTTCATTTTCACTCACACAATTTTTGTAAATTCGAAGTTAACCATTAGTAATTTTGCATTATTTTTTGTTATCTAACAAGATCAAACCTTAGATTCTTTGAATTGTTCTACTTTAGGTTCACATCACTATTGGGATGCATTCCAAAAGTCTACAAAATTGAGTTTGTTGCATTACAGCTAAGGGAGGGAAAGTTATATTTTTACCATTGTTGTTTTTATTTTTCTAGCGATTTTAATTTATTTCATAAAATATAGCTGCGGTTTAATTTTAAAGGTGATTGTACGAATCTGTCAAATAACCAAATCAAATGTGTGTCTCATCTTGGCATTTCTATTTGCAAAAAAAAGTGTTATGTTAGCAAGACAGGTTGAGTGTGAAAGAAAAAAAATTATTTCAATAAGTTAGCTAAATATATCAGGTTTGCCTCATGGCCAAAGTATTTGCATAAAATTTGGAAATTTACACCACCCTTGGAAAAGATATGCCTTCATATTTGAGTTTATACGTATATGTTTACGCGATAGAACGAATTTTAGAAATTTTTTACTTTTCCTTTGATTAAAATATTCGACAAATAGCTTTTTTGCAACATCATACACGCAAAAAGGAGGAAGAAAGGAAACATTTTTTTTTAAATAATTTGATGATGCACGCTAAGTGGAAAAACTGTGTAGTTTATAAACATCACATAATCGAAAAGAAAAAGAAAAAATCTCTAAGTTCGTTATATTATACACAGTGATGTTTTTACACATATCCGTAAGTTCCCATACTTACATATGTACATAACATATATACACCCCATATGTACTGTGATAAAATTTTTATTTTTAATTGAGAGCATAAGGGTGTGCAAATGATTCACACACGCTCCACCCAAGGAAAATTGGATTGTTTTGCGAAACTTAATTTTTTGTTATGGCACTCGATTACTTTGAAAAAACATGTATTAAGAGCAGATAATCTTTAAACAAATTGCATTACATGAGCGGTAAAAAAAAAAAAAAAAATGTGTTCGCAATATGGGAAAATTTATCAAAAAAATTGCAGAAAGATTGTAATGAAAATTGAACAAGAGTTGCAAAAAAACTGCACAAAAATAGGGGAAAAGTTGCAAAAGAGAACATAAAATTTTGCGAAAAAGAAAAAGTCAAAAGCACATAAAATATTAGAGGTGTGCAAACTTGGTTATGCTTTTTTAATGGTTCAAAAATAAATTAATAAAATAAATACTCATGTGCCAATCGTTTGGGAATTTTATTTAATTAATATGGGGACTTGGGGGAAAGTATAAAAGGAAAAAAAAAAAAAAAAAAAAAAAAAATAGTTGCTGTCACATGAAGGGATGTTGTTTAAACATCTGTAATAATGCACGTTACTAAACCACATAAAAAGAAAGAATGAAAAAAACGTTGTGTGTATATGTATGCGTAAAGGCGTAAGCGTTCATAATTAGGATGTACAATGTTCTTATGTTTTCGCTTAAATAATGAAATTACCTATCAAACCATAGTTAAATGTAAAAAAGTTTTTAATTCGAGTTTTTTTTTTAATTAATTTTCTTATCCAAGGGAAAGCAGATACTTCCCACCAACCAAAAAAAAAAAAAAAGAAGAAATATATACACCAGGTTGCAACACCACATGTGATTATGCTTTAGGTTTAATTAAAATAATAATTTACCTTTTAACAAACCCAAAGAAATTATGGGAAATCAGTGCTGTGCAGGAAGAGATGTAAGAAAAATAGAAATAAAAAACTTCAATTAAAATTGTAGAAAAGATTATGAAACCTTTACTTCATAAGTGTGTTAAAAATCCGTGCATCAGGGAAGTCATTTTGGAACATTGCTAGCAACACACGACACACATACATATATATACACACATACATATATATACACACATACATATATGTACACACATACATTTATATACACACATACATTTATATACACACATACATTTATATACACACATACATTTATATACACACATACATTTATATACACATATACATATATATAAACACATACATTTATATACACACATACATTTATATACACATATAATATATACATTTCTCTCACACGCTCTAGTTGCTTTACAAAAATAAACTGCAAGAATTTGGAATAGAGGGTTCAAAGACAATAAGAAAATTGTTATCCTTTACAAGTAGGTTTTCTCTTTTGAGTTTTTCATGGATACAAGATTTGTTCTATTTCTATTCTCCAATTTGCGAGTTCAGTTTGTGCTTTTTATTTGCACGCCTTTATGAATAATTAAAAAAAGAGAAAATAGGAGAAAACAGGAGAAAAAAAGCAAAACAAAGCAGACGAGGCAAACGAAGCAAACGAAACGCACAGAGCGAGCGAAATAAAAGAGACAAAATAACATTGCTCATTTTTTAGGTAATGATATTCTAAGGTTCGACAAGGCATATGACGAGAATGATGTTCAGGAGTTTGTGAATTTGTGTTCATCCACTTGTGAGGTAAAGACATGACAAAATAAAAGAAATTACATGCATGTATACACATGGTTTTATTTCACACAAACATACACCTCTTGAACGTATATATGTATGCATGTGGGTACATATATTTCCTTCTTTTTGTAGATTGAAAAGCTAGAGGATAGAATGCACCCATGGGCTGCGGACCCGAAAACGATTGGTGCATTATCGGCGACTCAGTTGGCCATATTGGCCAGTAAAGAAAGTACGAAGAAAAAAAAAAAAAAAAAAAAAAAAAAAAGACGAGCGAAACACATTTACAGAGTATCCTACTTTTTTTCTTTTTTTTCCATTACCAAATAGTTTTATATGTGAGTGATAAGAATCTTGTACAGTAGTGACGAGGACTTTTGTTTCAATTTTACATATTTAAAACACATGCGCTTTATTAATTTTGTATCTTTTGCCAGATGAACCACATTACAAAGATGCCATTCGTGAAGCCGATGGAATACCTGTTTTCATAAATCTGCTAAAATCACATGTAATAATATTTCAAGGGGGGGGGGAAGAATGCTTTCTTTTAAATGTTCAGAAGTTACTATGCTTTTTTTTTTTTTTTACATTATATATATGTACATGTATATGTATATATATTTTTTTTTTTTGGACAAACAGGAATTGGACAGAGTGCACGCGTCGGTCGTGGCGTTATCCTTTTTGTCTGTGGATAGTAAGAATCAAAGGAAAAGCAGAAAAAAAGCGCAATCATATATATATATATATATATATTGAGAGAAGAGGAAAAATAAAACTAAGTGATCAATGAACATATTGTACGAATCGGGTTGGATAAGCGCTATGCCAATGAACTTTCTGTAAATTATAATTTTCATTTAACTTATTCTCTTATTCCTCTCTCATCTTACACTTGTAGATGTGAAAAACTGCATAACCATGTTTGAAAATGGAGTTATGCCTTACCTAATCAGCGGGATGAAGTCAAATATAGACGGGATGAAAGCTGCTTGTGCCCAAACATGCAGAAATATCTTTGTATTAGGTGAGAGAAAATGAGTAATGGGGTATACGCATTCAAGGGAGGACAACGAGGCACGTTGCCATTGTACATTACCGTGCATATATTTTCATGTGTACATGTTTGTATTTTCCTATGGTATATCATTAATCATTTTTGCAATTTTTTTCTACACTTTAATTTTTACAGATAAAAAATATAAAAAGGAATTTTTAAAATTAGGGGGAATTTCCCAACTAGTGAATTTGCTCGAGATGTAATAATTAAAAGGAACGGGACTCGAAGTTGTATATAGAAATGAGTTCCCTGTTATGTCTTCGTTTACAAATTTGATTGCCAATTTGTTTTTCGGATTTGTTTGTCTACCCATTTACCCACTTTTTTTCTTTTTTACATTTCATGTACATAGGCCACCGAACTATGACGATAGTCAACCCCTGTACACACAACTAGAGGCCATTTATCACTTGGAGGATTTTATACTGGTATGAAGAAAACTACGCTTTATGGGGATAATTAAAGACACATACATTTTTTTTTATTTACTTCATTTTTGCGTCAGTTAAATTTATTGGTAAAGAGTTTGGTGCAGATGAAACCAATGGGGTTTAATCAGCATTCTGCATGTATAAAAAAAAAAAAAAAAAAAAAAAAAAAAAAATGCACATGGAAATTATAGGATGAACAAATATACACAGAAAGTAGACGCCAAAAAAAAAAAAAAAAAAAAAATGTTCGTGAAATGTACCGACTATGCACATGCATTTGAAAAAAAAAAAAAAAAAATACCAAAACATCACACTCATTTTTATTTTGCCTTTTTTATTTTTTTATTTCCCCTGTTGGTACAGAATGATGGAGACGAAGTCCCCGAGTTTTTGGAAGCGGTTAAAAAATCCAACGCAATTAAAAATTTGAAAAGTCTTCAGCAGGTATGGGCAGAAGAATCTTTCTATTATTTTTTCCCTCCTATTTGATGCGATTACGCATGTTTGTATTTATATATGTATGTATATATGTATGTATATATGTATGTATATATGTATGTATATATGTATGTATATATGTATGTATATATGTATGTATATATGTATGTATATATGTATGTATATATGTATGTATATATGTATATATGTATGTATATATGTATGTATGCATATATATATATATATATATATATATATATATATATATGTGCACACACCCATAAATCCTCATGACGTGCATGTATTAATTATTATCCCCCTTTTTAGTGCCCAGAGCAAGACGTAGCTGAAGCTTCAAATGTTCTCCTATTGAGACTTACGGATTAAATTATATTCATTTAGTTTATTTACATACATGTGAAAGTATATGTATGTAAGTATAAGCACATTCGTGGCATGCCGTATACACACACACGGTCGTCTGCCCTCGATATTATATTACGTTATATTGTATATATATATTTTTCCATTTTTTTTGTGTTTGTAAGAATGTGATACTTACATTAATTGTTCATGTGTGTAGTAATTAAAATTTTTTTTGTACCTTCTCCATCATGATCACCCAAAAAAAAAAAAAAACCTACACACATATATGTATATGTATATATATATATATATATCCAAACAATCAAGTGTTCACGCAACCCTTTGGCCATTTAGATGTGCCTTAAAGTAAGACCCATCTCTTATTTTCCAACATTTGTTTCTTGTAAATTTTGTCCCCATCTGTTATCCCATGCGTATAAGTATATATATAAAGCTTCCTTGATTGTAGAAGATTTATAAATTTTCATCATTATGTAATAATTACAATAAAGTGTAAAATATTTAATTTTTTAAGTCAAAAGAATGGCCCTTTTTTTTTTTTTTTTTTGCACATTTTGCACATTTTTTCGTGAACCTGCATTTGTGTGTATAATATACATGATACTTTCTCCAAATTCACTACCTTTATGTTCATATAAAAAGTGGATTTTTCGGAGAGTTTACTTTTTTTTTTGACATCACGCAATTCATCTCTTGCGTGTGTCAGAATTATGTGCTGCGGATGGATGGTTGCTGATTACCTCCACCACCCATACTCATTTGTATATTGGGATTTCCTTCGATTCCAAAAGCATTTCTGAAAAATTGGATATGTTTTCTAATCCCCGTATTTCACTCTTTAACTGTGGCATACAAACGATGTGAAAATCGTTCCCATATAAATTTTTGATCTGCGTGAGATATTTGGACTGTAATTTCCTTCTGGATATATATACATCTTCCAATTCTTTTGTCTTCTGAATTAGACTATTAAAAGATTCTTGAACATTTTTGTCTTTAATTTGTTTCAATAAACTTTCACAATGATCTACATTTACTGTGGTAGAATCTAGGGGAAAAACGACCTGATTTACAACTATATTATAGCATGAAATGTTCTTTTTTGTAAGTTCTTGTATTAATCTTTCGGTTTCATATACACTTAAAAATTCAGGGATACAAACACATACAAATGTTGTTTTTAAAGGATTCTGAAAATTGGATTGAATACTAATTGACATTGCATTGAGATGATTGATCTTTTCGTATAATCCTTCTAATTCCATTTCATTGTTTGTAAAACTTTTTAACATGTTTAAAGTTCCTTTCAGCTTTTCTCGTAAATTAATTAAATATCCCAGTGCCTTTTTTAGTAATTCAGGAAAAGCTAGTAATCTTAATGTATGCCCTGTCGGTGCTGTATCAAAAACGATAACTGAATATTTCATGTTTTTTATTGATTGCATTAATTCAGCAAAACATAGGGCTTCATCAATTCCTGGAAAACTTTGTAAAAGTTCTGGAATTATATTATCAAAAAATTCGGTTTTATTTAATTTAAATGCAGTGTTTTCTGAAAAAGTGGTGTCTATTTCCATGCAGTATAAATTGTTAAATGAATTGATTAGGGTTGGTTTATTTGTGAATTTTTGATTAAATGCATCACTTGTGTTGTGTGCTGGATCGGTAGATAACAGTAAAACGGATTCTCTTTTTTTGGCTAGCTGGACAGCTATGGAGCAAGATGTGGTGGTTTTACCCACTCCACCCTTTCCTCCTACAAATATCCAATTTAATGTCTTATTTTCAAGTAGCTTGTTCAAATTCGTATCGTATTCTTCGTCATCATAATCGTCACTCTCTAAGGTTAGGGAGCATGAAAGGGATTCAGAGTCACTCATTTTGGTGCTGTTCGAAGTGTTAATCAAATTAGAAAAGTTTTTTTACGTTTCTGGGTTTTCTTTTTTATAGACTCTTATAGTATATATACTTCTATGGATTATTTTTACCTTTTTTTTATTTGGTCCGTCTTTTCTGATCCGCTTTAAACACTTTCGAACTTTTTTTCCAACCCTGAGAAAAATCATAAAACCGTTTTTACATTCCTTGGGTTATCAATTCTGCTGCATGGGTTCTTTTTCTTATTCCAACGAGCAAGTTCATACCTACGTAAATAAGCACAGTGTCTTGTAGAGTATTATACATACGAGATATAATTTTCATCAAATAAAACTAACTTTCACCTTGAAATGAGAAAAGGGGTTTTGTATTTCTCTTTTTTTTTTTTTTTTTTTTTTTTTTTTAACATGCACGATTACATATAAACCGGGGAAGAAGCACAGGAAAAGTAAACTTTTAATGGCCTATTTTTTTTTTTATCTTGTACAGATCTGATAAAATGTAAATTACCGTTTTAAATAACATATATTTTTGTTTAAAACGTTACCTGCGCGCCCAGTTGGGTGATCTTTTTTTTTTTTTTTTTTTTTTTCTTTGTATGTAATTAATGAATGCATTTGATAAGTTTGATAAGTTTAATATGTTTAACATGTTTAATGCCGTTTATGCAATGTATTTTTATGAACATATTTTCGTGCAGATGTGATCGATCATAGATATGCAGCCTTCATGAGGTCATCAAAAACTCTTTAAAACTGCATGTGAACGTGAAAAAAAAATTCATTATTCAAAGTTGTACTCCTAAAAATTAATATCTTATTTTTAGATTCATTTAGAGGAATTTTTTTCTTTTTTTCTTTTTTTATTTTTTTTTTCTCTTTGTGCACAAGTTGGAGATGAAAAGTTCGGGGGTAGTAAAAATAAATCGGGCAAGAAAAAGCGTATACGACATGAGTATATAAAACTACATACATATATAACATTTGAACATAATTCTCTTCTAAATTATGCATTCACTTTTGTGTTCGCGTATTTCTCTCTCCCCAGTGCACTTTGGCTTTTATTAAAAGGGAAAAAATGGGAAGGATAGAAAAAAAAAAAAAAAAAAAAAATCATAAACAGCTTTTTTTAATTTTATAATTTGTCATGGAGTTTACTTGTTTGCACTTTCCTGGAAGACAAGCAAGCTGTTAAACTTGTCATTCGGATGTAATTTTTCGCCAAGCTCGAGAACTTCAATCGCTTGAATCGATTCCCCTTTACCCCGACCATCTCCCAAAATAAAATAAATAGAATAGAATATATAGAATAGAATAAATAGAGTAGCGTACATAGAACAGCATAACATAGATAGAAAAGAATAAATAGAATATATGTAATAATGCAAAAAGAGAAAGAGAAATGAAAATCTGGTGGTGGGTCCAAATGTGTGCCGGAAGAGGCACATGCAAACCTGTACTCAAAGGGAGCAGGTTTCATTTCAGTTTAATGACAAACAGAATATGTGAAATGCAAAAGGATCGAGGAATATTTGAAAAATTAGTACAAGTAGGAAAGTACAATGTTGAAAAGAATGGAGATGATGAAAAAGACTGCATAAATGGTAGTGCAATGAACAAAGAGAATTTTAAAAAATACAGTGAATATATAAAAAAGGATTATGACATGTTAAAAAAAAAGTTACGAGATGCAAAAGAAAATTATTTTAAAGGAAGTTACGAAGAGCACCTATTCGATTGTATACAAAATAATGATTATAAAGATTTAATTATAGCAGATGTAATTTATGAAAAAGAGAAAAATGTTTTATGTATAGGAGAAGGAAATCTATCATTCAGTACACTGATCCAAAAAAATTTAAGTTCATGTAAAGTAGTTGCTACTTCAATGGAAAATGAAAAGACACTAAAAAAAAATTTTGGAAATGTCTTTTCCAAAAATTTAAAAATCTTAGAATCACATGGGGGTATTTATGTTCCTGAAATAAATGTGGAAACAATTTATGAACAGTTCCCAGAAAATACATTTGATGTTATTATTTTTAATTTTCCGTTCGTCCTACCATCAAATGATTTTATACAATCCAAGTGGAAGATACAAATTGATAAATTGATGGATGACAAGACCAGTTACATGAAATATTATAAAAAGTCAGAATATTTTTTACTGAATAAATTATTTTATTGGCTATTTAAAAATTCTTCTATTTTGCTAAAACATAATGGATTCTTACATGTGCGTGTTAATGACAAATATTTAACATGTGATTTTTCCAACACCTTTTCTTTATCTCTTGTTCAGAAAATTGATTTTTCAAATTCTTACATGGTTTATAAATCTTTGCGCTATATCCCAAGTATGATGTACAATTCTTCTTCTTTTCGAAATGATAGTTCCAGTTCCAGTTCCAATTCCAATTCCAAAAAAAATGTTATGTTTACATCTCACGGGAAGATTTTTAAAACTTTTAAAATGGCTCACACGTCAACATTAATTTTTCAGAAGGGGACACCTCCCCCCAAGGACGACCATCGCTAGTAGCCACTCCCTGCATATCGAGACACTTCTCTCCCATTTTTGCTACTCATCAGGGCCATTCGTCACGGGTACCAAAAAGAACTATTCACCATGGTTACCAAGCAGAACTACTCATCTCATTGTCATCACCTGTGCTTCCGAAGAGCGAAATTCACCACTTTATTGTTCTGTAAAATATCATAAACGATGCTGGCAGAGGAAAAGTTAAAGGGACAGCCGAAATGCAGCATGAGGGATTTATACTTTTTGACCTTGTCGGAAAATATTTTGTTACATTTGTCCATTTTTCCCTTAAAATGATCCTTCAGTTTTACCTCGTTTATGAAGTCATTATTATTACTGCTTATCAAAGTAGTAACCTCTGTCCCATTTTGGTACATATACAAATTTTTTTTTTTTTTTTTTTTTTTTTTTTTTTTTTTCCCTATTTTTTTTCTGTTTGTGGTATTGCACCATTTAACTGTGTAGGATGGGTTCATAAAAAGATATTTTCTCCAGTAAACTGCCATATCCACTGCAATTAAATTTATGTTAATGTCATTTGATTTAATTAAAATGGAAGAACATAAAAACAATTCAAGAACTTTAATTAAAATATGTGCTCTATCTCTTCTTGATTTATCATCCATATACAAATAGTCATTTCCCTCATCCATTATATTGTTATTTTTTTTTATAGATAAATCGAAAGTTAAGTTCCCATTTTCTATGTACATCTTATCGTACCAATCATACACAACAAACCTTATGTCTTCCTCGTCAAATCCCCTAAAAAAATAATATTCATCATTTAATTGTTTTAATGTATTGGACTTTCTCCCTTGTGTTTCCATAGTTTCTCTCTCTTGTTTGACATTTGTGTTATCATCATTTTTTTCATTCTTATCCCAATATTTTATTATCTCTCTGCTTAATACGCTGTTATCAGTTCCATGATTTGGCCCATCGGTTAATCTATCAGCTAGTCCATAACTCAGATGCATATCCCGCTGAATCTCATCATAGTTCCTCATAAAGAATCGATTCATAAGATGATTCGACATGTATGCTTGTATAACATTGTTTGGAAATGTCAAGACATCTGTGAGAGATTGTCCTGGTTTTGTTGTTCCTTTGGCTTGTATGATACCCCGACTACAGGTTCGATTTGCATCCGCAGAGATGCAGGAGTCACCAGAACCTATTTCACTAGAACCCATTCCATCTCCCCTCTCATGGACATAATTCACATACGCAGACATTAGATGCATCTTACTGTAAACATTCTCAATGGAATAAGAAAAGTCCTTTAATCGACAGGTCTCAAAAAGTGTCTTGAACAATTTTTTATTTATATTTTTTATGAGACAAGAAGAAACAGCAAAACATCGATAGAATAGAGATTTTCTAGAAGGGTAACAAAACTTTATAAGGATATGATTTATATTGTCCAATAGAGATAAAGGTAAATTAGACATATTATTGATCACATAATTTTTATCTTCATACATACATATACTAACATCATTTCTTAAATTTAATTCTTTCATAGAAGTTTTGTCTAATTTGTTTGCGTTATATATTGATATTGGTTTTAATCCATGTGTGTATTTAAAAAAGTAGTTTATGTTCTTATACTTTTGAACTTTATTTTCATAGATAGGGCACAAGTCACATGCATAGCATATTAACTCTACTAATCTCTTGACACCACAATTTGGAGGATACACAAGAAAAATAATGTTGTTTTTGTCTTGATGAATATTTGATTTGTATTTCAATTGTTTAAGTTCCTTACTAGTATGTTTACCACATGATTGATTAGTAGCTTCATCTGACTCTGGGAAAAATTTCTTCAAAATTTTGTATAATTTAAAGATTTCATTTTTATGGCCTGCAATTTCGTAAAGGCTGTTGGGTCTAAAAAAAACGCTCCACAAACTCGTTACAATTTTTAGCTTTTCGCTTTTCTTCATATTCTGTGTTATTTTTTTCTCGAAAGAATTCAAAACCTCACTCTTCGCTTCTTTTTCTTCATTGGGTGTTAATCCTGATACGTTTGTCTCTTTGAAATATTCATCTGGTGATATATATTCCAGGGATGAATCCTCTTCTGAGGATGGGAAATTTTCTCTCTCGATCACACGCTTGCTTTCTTTTTCTTCTATCGCTGATTCTTTTCCTTTTCCATATACAACAGATGTGCATGTGTGCGTTTTTGTTCTTCTCGTTACTACATCCTCTTCGAATTGTGCTTTCAGAGAATATATATCTGTTGGATACAGAGTACCACTTTGAATTGTATTCATATGATTGTCCATATGATCCTCTGCCAAAGCAGATCCTCCATGGGCTAATCCAACGGGCGTAGTCATCAGCAGATCATCACTAATACTGCATGTTGAGAGATCATTACACAATTTCTGAGCTAAAAGAACAAATTCAAAAGACTTTTCTTCATTCAGAACAGAGTGCACTAACTGGTAGTACCTAGTTCTGTAGACATTCATCATGGAGTTCATGTTGGAATGAAATTTCTCCCTTGCCATGTGTAAGAAGATGAAAAAATTATTTAATCTTCTGGTAAAATGGGAAAGAAGCATTTTTTTATCTCCAGAATTAGTAGCATCTGAAATTTCAACTATATTTTTCTTTATCATTTTGCAAAAGTGTTGTATTTTTTTCTCTATTACAGAATTAGATGCATTGTTTATATTCGTTTCATTAAGCATGAATTTGTATCTCTTTGCGTTATTTTTATTTATGGGCGTAAAAAGATTAATGCGTTTTTTTATATCTATATTTAAGTGGCACAAAATTCCTTTTTCGTCAAAGATAGGACCATTATAATTTGACATTTTTTTTATAAAATCTTCATTTAAATCTTGCCCAATGATTAAAGAATTACTTCTCCGTAAGTTGTTTGTGATTCCATAACCAAAATCTTTTAATTTTCTGACTAATGCAAAGTTACTGAATAGTGTGAATTTTCCCGCGATGAAGAAGGTGAAGGGTTTGTTTGAGTTGTCCCTCAAAAGTTCCCGTGGGGTGGTATCCATCAATTTGGATTCCTCCCAAATTATACTCTTCTCACCGTGTCCTTGAGAATTTCCTGTCTTCAACTCTGCATAATCATTATACTCTCTGTCAAAGTAGTACTTATTTAAAATTCTTAGAATTTTTATTTTTTTTTTCTCATTCAATATATCATTTACATTATCATTTAATCTAAAATTGTTTTTAATGGATGTTAATTTTTCCTGTACGTTATTTTGTAGTTCATACAACTTGCTTTTGTAATTATTTCTAATCGTGCTATCTTTTTTTTTTCTCTCTTTCTTTTTTGCCTTTCCCCCCAATTTATCGCCTGTTTCTACATGTTTAGCTAAAACAGCTTTTCCAGTCTCACGTGAATCGCTATGTTGATCATGGTGATTCTGATTATCGTCTTCGCTGCCATCTTCGTCATCGTCATTATCATCATCATCATCGTCATTATCATCCTCATCATCGTCATTATCATCCTCATCATCGTCATTATCATCCTCATCATCGTCATTATCATCCTCATCATCGTCATTATCATCCCCATCATCGTCATTATCATCCCCATCATCGTCATAATGTTCAGTACTGACAGCGCTTCCCATATAAGCATTACTCTCTGACCACTCCATTTCTTCTTTCTTATTAAAGTTGTTAATAAATCCTATGTTTAGACAAGTTTTTCTACCAGATTTATTCGATAAGCTCTTTCTTCCATTGTCATCATTCGCGTCCGTTTTCATTTCTCTACCAATACCTTTATGTGCACCTACAACAGTGCACCTAATTCTTCCAATTCTTAATCTCTTCGTTTTGGCACGCTCCAACTCGAACTCATTATCTGATTTTAAAATTCTTTTGTTTTCTTTTAGATAATCTTTCCTATCTTCAGATGGGGGACTATTATCTAGTTGTTCATTTTCAGATTGCTCATCATTTGTGTGTAGTTTTTTTTCTCCCTTTATCTCACCGGAGCTATTTGTTTTGTTTTGTTTTTTATTCCCACTTTTTTCACACTTGGCATAAATTAAACAGTTCTTTTGCTTATAACTTTCTCCATCTGAAATGGAATTCCTTTTGTAGGATGCGTTTTGTTTTCTGTACGGTTCAGCTTTGTCCACGCATTCCTCTGCATGTCTCACCTTGCGTCCTATCCTATTTCCCCTAACTGTGCTCTCTATACCACTTTGAGTGCTACTTCTCACACCGTTTCGTGTGCATCCCAGACTAGTATCACTTTCATCACTATCTGCACTACTCAAACCATCCTTAGAAATATCATCCCCCTCATTCACATTAACAGTAATTTGAATATCATCACCAAAAAAATTTACTAGAGAAATTTTTCTCGCTTTCACAACTTTTGTGCAATTTTGAAAAGACGGGGAAGGAGAGGAACACTCACTGTTTTCATTTCTGATATCTCTTTTACTGGGTTCTACATTACAAGTTTCACTGTTATTATTTCTCTCTTCAAATAAATTGGGAAAACAATATAATTCAGGGTTATTTGAAGAATCTGCAACGGAAGCACTATTTAAATCATCTTTTTCTGCAATGTTCATATTCAGTGATACATTGATTTCATCCGAGTCTTTTTTTTTCCTCTTGAATCCCCTTTTTGTTTTATTCACACTGTCTTGAGATTGGTTCTGGAAGTTTTTCAGTGGAGCCTCCATTTTGTCACACATGTGTTTTTGGCATTCTTCCATTTTTGCTTCTACTTTTCTATGAATCTCTTCTACATTTTCTTCATCATATTCGAGCTTCCACACTTCATCTTCTTTCCATTTTAAGGGTGACTCAACAGTAGTAACTCTGTTCGCATCTCTCGATAAAATGGATTTAATATTTGTAATTCCACAACTGAGTTCACGTGAATTAATGCTGATGCGATTTTTTTTATTTTTCAATTCATTTTCTGTACTTGGTGGTGCAGAAAAGGGGTTCTGCTTTTTTGTGATATGTTCGATTTTTCTTGTCTCCCCTTCTGCATTTACATCATTGTGTAAATTTTCATCACATGTTGGGTAAATTATTTGTTTCAAAACAGCGTCTTTTGGATGTGGGTTAAAATTTATCATAGTACTTACATCAGATGAATGTTCATTAGCAGGTCGTGCGTCCTGACAGGTGAAGATGCTAGATGACTCGATGCTTTTGTTGATTCTGGCACTTTTGTTCACTTCAATACCATTGTTGATTCTGGCACTTTTGTTCACTTCAATACCATTGTTGATTCTGGCACTTTTGTTCACTTCAATACCATTGTTGATTCTGGTACTTTTCTTCATTTCAACACCATTATTGATTTCGATACCTTCGTTGATTTGGACACTTTTATTGACTTCGCTACTTTTTACAATTTTGAAAAAATTGGTAATTTTGCTTGTGCATTTTTCCTCTTTTTTTTTTTTTTTCCTCCTATCGTTGTTTGTCCTTGTGGGGATTTCTCCCCTATGGCTATCTACTCTCTCATCTTCACATCTAGGATCCTTCATAACCTTTCTGTGGCCGTAGGTGTTGGAGATGTGTAAGTGCTAAAAGAATATTTTCTCTTGGCTTATTTCCCACCTAATCTCCCTTTGGATGAAAACCTTATTTAGGGATGTCAAATGAGTTAAGCTTCACGGGGTTGTTAAAATTTTTTTTTTGCATTTTCAATAAATAAACTAACGAATAAACATTTCACCTTGCTTGGCTGCCTAGGACTTAGTGCATTCCCCCTTTTTTGCTTATTTTATGCACACACATGTACATATAAATACATGTATATATGCATATCTTTTTTTAGGAGAAAATTTCAAAAGGTGCATGAGAGAAAAAAAAAAAAAAAAAAAAAAAAAAAAAGATAAAAAAGATAAAAAATAAAAAATAAATCGCACATCATATATATATATATATATACATATATATTTTTTTTTTCACAAATTAAACCCTCATTTGTGTAACAAATGAATATTTACACATGCAATGTGCTGTACACTTATTTTACACGCATTATATGTATGCTGCATTTTTTTGGTCACTCGCTTTTCCCTTTAGAAGACAGTTAAAAAAATGGGGATATAAAAAAGCCCTCAATTTGGGAAAGATGATTTTTACCCATCCAATATAAGGGGTTATCCCAAATTGTGCTTAAAAAAAAAAAAAAAAAAAAAAAATGAATTATGCATCAGAATGTTAGGAGGGACGATGTGGAAGTAGTGCAGTGTGGAAATGGTGCTGTGTGGAAATGGTGCTGTGTGGAAATGGTGCTGTGTGGAAATGGTGCTGTGTGGAAATGGTACTGTATGGATGTAGTGCTGTGTGGAAATAGTATGAATGGAAAGAATGCTATTGTTGACTCGCAGATGATCATGTGAGTACTTCCGCGTGCTGAATGCAGCAGCATTAACACACTCGTGGGATAGAACACATAAAACATAAGACAAAAAAATAGTTCCATAGAGGAGAAAAAGCATACTACGTGTTTAAAATATATATGACGAAATTTTCATTATATTGTGTTATATTGTATGTATTAATATATATATATATATATTTTCCAAATTTTACACTAAAAATCCCCAGTGTGTAATGTTAGTTCGACGATCATTTACACTGCTTCCTCTTGTATATTTTATGAATCCTAAACTCTGCGGATGGAGGGAAAAAATGAAGAACGAAACCTCGTAAGAGATATAACACTCTTAAAAATAAGTTGACCAGCTTAAATTTCATTACAAATTAACATCCCCTATAAAGGACACTAAAGCATACGTTATGTACATGCTTGGTATTTCTTGCGCATGTAGATGCATTTCATGGTTTTTTTTTTTTTTTTTTTTCTTTCGTACATAATTTATTTCATATATAAACATATTAAAATTTCTTTTTACAAGTCCTCTATGGATGTGCTACCACCAATATCACTATATTATCACTATTTTTTCTGGGTCAGATCTCTTCCCTGTAATTTTCAATATTTTATTTTCTTTGCATTTTTTAATTTGAAAAGCATTTTCAGGTGGAGAACCGGCCCTAGGTGGGGGTAAGACATATATATATAATGACACATATGTTTATAAGGGCATATTTTCACCTTATGGGTCATACACGTTGATGGACTTATCTAATATATCAAAAGGTCAGAAAAATAGGTGAAAAGGGGAAAAAAAAAAAAAAAAAAAAAAATGGCTAGCTAAGTGCAATTTGCCTAAAGGATAATTATTTCGAAGTGCTTATATAATCTCAATTTCGAAGCATCACCCCAAAATTATTATCACTCAATAATAGGGACTCTCACATTTGTGAATTCTTTTGGGAGGTATATAGAAAATTGTCACAGATAAATGTGTGTACAATGTTTTAAGATATGGGATTGAACCTCACAAAATAAAACATAATCATTTAATGTGGTTTTGAAGATTTTTCCTCAACTTTTCTCTATATTTTGTCATATTTTTGGTCTTTTTTTTTTTTTTTTTTTTTCATTTCTGAGAGGAATAATTCCCGTACAACTTTTAACAGCTGTGGCGGTAACATTGTGTGTGTTTTATTCGTGTCATTTTATTTCCCCTATGTATCAATACACATGTTAACAAAAAAAAAAAAAAAAAAAAAAAAAAAAAAGGATTGCGTGTTTCTTCAGTTTTGATGATTTCTTTTGTAGAATGATATTACTGTAACACAACATTTTCCCCCTGTTAGTAACGAACAATGGAAGTAATTGCATTAATTATTGTAGAATCAATGAATGATGTTTTGGTATTGGTGATGAGGTTTGCCTGTTTAAGTATTTCCATAAAGTTATACTTATCGATACATACGCGTCTTTTATTTATAATTGTATACAGATGCAATCTTGGATGTTCTTCTGATTCGACGTAAAATAAATAAATGGATTAATATATATGTTTATAGCTACATCTATTGGGATTGTACTGAAAATGAGCACCTACCTTAACAGAGGGGTTATGTTGAAATGTAAATGTTTTATGTAAATATGTTTTCTCCCATGAATTAATGACAAATATATAACCGTGTATTTTATATATGTATAAAAAGTGCATGAAAAAATACCTCTTAAAATTCTCAGTGATCAAGAGGAGGCATTATTATTTTTTTCTTTTTTTTTTTTATTATAGTGCAACGTCACCTCTTTGAAGTGTGCCCCGATTTTTACATTACATGAAATGTGATCCTCTTTCTGTGTTTTTTTTTTTTTTTTTTTTTTTCTTTTTTTTTTTGTTTGGTGTTGATTAGTATGTTTCACTGACAGGTAAACGTACAGGTAGTAAAATAACACATTTGAAATATAATTATTATTAGCCCTTTTTTGTTTCTACATATTAGCCTTTTTTCATTTCTATTTATCAGCATTCTTGCGTTTTTAATTGTCATCAATTTTTCGTTTTTAATTGTGAGCTATTTTTTTTTTTTTATTTTTCAGTATTTTTACTTTTTTTACACTATTAGTAATTTTATTTTTTACTTTTTTATTGCATCTGTATATGACCAACACAGGCACAAATGCCTGTGGGGAGAGAGAGAGAGCTTATCATTCATTCTTGCTCATCAGTTGTAACTGTTTAACCTCCTTTTATTCCTCATTATTTTTTCATGTGTTACCTAGGGATTATGAATCCTGTGGAAACGTTATATATATATGTACGTACATGTATATATATATGTATATGTATACACACATATATAATCTTGTGCTTGGCGTTTATTTTTATCATGCTTATGGGCCTGTAGATAAGGGCTGTTATTGTACTCCCAATTCTCGAATCACATAAATAAAAACACGGGAAAGAAAAGAATCAAATTCACACCAGTGCAGTTGGCAATTCTGAGAAAAGAAGAGAAGTTCTAATTGACATTTCTTCGACTACTACACAACTGTTTGTTTGTATTTTTTTTTTTTTTTTTTTTTTTTTCCTCATTTTTTAATTTTTTTTTTTTTTTGACTTTCCACTTGTTCGAGCTTTGAAGAAATTGGTAAAGGATTGGGAAGCAGGGAAGTAGTAGCGAAAAAAAATTTTCAGCTTATTTCAAACCCAGTTGACAATTCATATGTGCAGACGAGTACACTCAATTTGGCTAAGTGTTTATGTATCTACTTAAGACTCGGAGGAGTTATATATGCATATATATATATATATATATATATATATATATATATGTGCAGTTACAAGGGGAGCGAAGGCAAATAACCAAGCGGTCACTAGTTTGAGTTTTTTCTTGAAAGGAAGAGCTATATAAATATGAAATATGTGAATATATGTACGGCATGGATGCATGTATGTGTTCCCAAATAATCATTTACACTTGCTCCCAAATGAATGTTTCAACATTTTTCAACGTGAAATTTTCACGTGAATTTTCTTTTCCTTTTACACCATTATAACAATGGATGCTAGACAGGGATAAACCCCCTTTTTTTTTCACAGTGCACTGTGCATACATGTGGAATTCTTTGAATCATTTACAAATTCACCACTTCTCAAAATTGCATATATGGAGTGACCATCACACCTCCCGAATGTGTTCCTATAAATACATCATCACCACAACCACCACCCAAAAAAAAAGAAAAAAAATTTATCACTTTTTTCACAACTGATAGAAAACATTTAACATTAAAATGTGTATGATATTCTTATGTCCATGTGGTGATATGTGGTTCTTATATTAACAGCAATGCAAACCAGATCCTCTTCACTCCTCGTTCATTTACAAAATAGAATAGAGCGCATCATCTTTTTAAAAAGAAAAAAAAAAAAAAATGAATAAATATAGTGATAAAAACAGAATGGGTCGAAACAGAAAACACAAAAACAGAGATCGAAGGAAAGATCTGTTTCTCGAAATTTTTAGAGGGGGACCTGGAATGCATTTCTGTTCAGGTAGAGAAAATTTCTTTTTAGAAAGTAACACGCTAGAGTTAGATATTAAAAAGGAATTTTTAAAAAAATTGGACATCTCATCATCCTTTTTATCTAAATTTTCCTTATTCAAAAAAAATTTATTTGATGATTTTTTTGCTTTAAAAAAGGAAGAAATAAAAAAAAGGATATGGCAAGGATACGAATCAGTGATAGACAATTTACGTGACGAAGATGTAAGAGAAGTTTTTCAAAATTTAAAGAAATTCAGATTAAGAGAAAAAGAGGAGGAAAAATTATTCTTGTCTTATTTACACGGTTTCGACAAGTTCAAACGAGTAGACCAAAGAAAGGGAAAAAAAAAATATTCATTTCTTCCACAAAAATCGGAACAAGCGGTAGGACTATCCAAGTCACACTGCACAAAATGTGATTGTGAAGAGAAAAAAATATGGAAACGTAGTTCTTTAAATCAAGATAAATTAACTCAACATAGTTTAACAACATGGGAAGAAGTACCCCCGAATGTAGATCCACAAAACATTCTCTTCAAAAGCATACACTCGAACAAATACAAACAAAATGGTTATTATCGTATCAAAAAAAATATGAACACCTTATGGGAAATGTACATAACTAGCGATTTACATAACATGAACAAGTGTAAATATGGAGATATAATAAAAGAAATTTTGCAAAAAATTATTCAAAAAGGACATGAACAAATAGAATACATAGAAGGTGCCAAGAGAGTAAACACATTTAATACAGTAAATATGTTGAAAAAAAAAAAAAAAAAAAAAAGGAACGAAATTGATAATCTAAGGGGGTGGGCGAATGATCAAGCCAATTATGGTAGTGAAGCAGAAATTAGTACATTCCATTGTAAAGGGAAAAACGCTGCAGAGGTTAATCAAAGTGAGAACATTAATCGTTATAATTCCATAGAAGCAAATATAGAAACAAATATAGAAGCAAACGTAACCAATTTGACCAACTTGCCCAATGTCTTGGAATGTGAAAGTACAGTCCACATCAATGAAATGAATAATTGCGAAAATATTGATGACAACCTGGACATGTCAAATAGTAGAAGTGATATTGTTATAAAGGGAATTGTTGGCATTAAGGACAGCCAAGGGGATAGTACAAGTATTGTTCTAGAAAAGTCAAGCAAAAAGCGATGCTTGAAAAAAGAAGTTACATTCTTAAGTTTAAACGGGAAGGAGGATGGAACCATGCCCGTGGGTATCCAAGCCCCCGACACAGTAAGATTCAACGGTGCAGCAAAATCCACCGGTGCAGCAAACTCTACCGGTGCAGTAAACCCCATCGGTGCAGCCAAACCCATCGGTGCAGCAAACTCTACCGGTGCAGTAAACCCCATCGGTGCAGCCAAACCCATCGGTGCAGCCAAACCCACCGGTGCAATCGGGGGAACCAATTTAAAGAAGGCTATTCGTAGCAATGTGACAAAAAGAAAACTCCGTGTATTGAATACCACTCATACGAGGAATACCCTACTTGCACCATACATGTTGAACGTGCAGAATTTGACAGAAACAAATGGCTTAGATAAGGTGGATCATGCGAACTGTATTATTGATAATGTGGACAGTCTGAACAATTTGAATAGTCTGAACAGTATGAACAGTATGAGCAGCATGTACAGCATTGGAAACGTTTGTAATATGGAAAACGTGGTTGATGCAAGGGGTTCATGGGAGGGGTCCACAGATGATGTCATGCGAATAAAAAAAGAAATTTTGAGAAAGGTAAAATCAAGAAGTGTTAGAAACGAGATAAGAAAGGATAACCAAGGTATACATGAAATTTTAATAAATTCAGTTAAAGGAGAAATAAAAATGAAGGTGAAAAATTTTGTTAAAATTCATCAGGTGGGTCAAGGGGCATATGGAGATGTCTGGATGGCTGAGGACATTACAAATAACAAGAGAGTGGCTTTAAAAAAATTGAAAATAAGCGGAAGTAAAGAAGGTTTAGCTAAGACATATATAAGAGAAATATCTATTTTAAATTCATTGAAGCATGAAAATATTGTTGAATTGATAGGTGTCGTTTACACAAAATTGCCCGTTAGTGATGATTTCCCCATGTCACATTGTGCCTTTAGCACGCCACCCCTACAGCAGCTTGAGAAGCAGCAACCGAATCAACAGCAAAAAGGGTTAAAGAGAAAAAAAGATAGGATTTTTTCGAGACTTTGTCACAGCATGTTAAGGAGATCATCTTCTCGCACGTCATTTGCAAAATCAGTATCCCCAGCTGTGTCTCCTGAGGAACCTAGATTCTCTGTAGCTTGTGCCGATATTGCTTCATCGGCAGGCGAAGAATCCACCTCATCCAGTGGTAGCAGCTCCTCCTCTTCTGATTCTGAATCGGATTCTGATTCTGGGTCGTCATCCCAGCCCTCTTTCCACAAGAAAGGTGAAACAGTCGCTTCCATTTGGATGGTGTTCGAGTATGTGCCGTTTGATTTATCAGGGTACAGTGAACTTCTGAGAGATGAGAGAATCCAGAGGGAGAGATACAAAAACGGGAATTTATTCACCATAGGGGAAGTGAAGCACATTTTTTTGCAGTTGTTGAAAGCGTTAGATTATTGTCATAAGAATAGCATAATACATCGAGATGTGAAAATAGCCAATTTGTTAATAGATAAAAATGGTATTTTAAAGCTAGCTGATTTTGGACTAGCGAGATTCCATTCTAATATAATCCCGTCGAATATGACGAACCGAGTTATTACACTGTGGTATAGACCACCAGAACTTTTACTGGGTTCAAATTATTACTCCTCTTCTGTGGATATGTGGAGTTGCGGATGTGTATTAGCAGAATTAATAACAAGTAACCCTATTTTTTCAGCTGATAATGAAACAGATATTTTAAAAATAATAGTAAATAAAATTGGTGTCCCAAATAATAAGGAAATAAAATTTTTAAAAAATTTACCTTTCTGGAATGTATTGACAGTGAATCCAGTACATCCAAATAATGTAAATAAAATAAACCAGAATAAAAAAATAGAAGTAGAAAATACAATTCGAAGCATACCAGGAGTAGGAGATTTGGGTTTAGATCTTTTAAAAAAGTTTCTCAAATGGGAACCTTTTGAAAGAATTTCAGCTTTTGAGGCTCTCCATCATCCATGGTTTAAAACAAATCCAATGCCAGAAAAAATACATGAGCGAAATAATATAAAAGCTGCTCATAGTTTTATGACAAAAAATTACAAAAAGAGAGATATACCCAAATTGAACTATAGAAAAATTCAAGAAAATTTTAGATTTTTAAATGTAGGAAATTATAGAAGAGCTCTTATTTATAGCAAATATGGAGAGATCCTCATGAGATCCGTTCTTCCCGTAGATGGAAATCAAGAACTTCATCTACCTGACCAATCGGTGGCAGGTAATTTTTATGCTATGCGTAGAAGTACACATTATATGTTTTCTTTTTTGTTTGTGTGCATTAATAAGAGTACATATATATACACATACCGAGTGCACTTGGCCCTTTTTTTATCTTCCCATTTAACTTCCCATTTTTTTAACTTTCCATTTTTTTATCTTCTTATTTTTTTATTTCCCCATTTTTTTATCTTCCTATTTTTTCCGCACACACACAGAAGAGAGAACCAAAATCAAAGAGAAAAAGAACCCAAGGGAAGAAGTAATTCCCCTGAAAGAGAATACAGAAAATTTTCAAACCATAAAGGAGACTGAAAGAGAAAGAGAACATTTGACTAACGACAAAGAGAAGAGAAAAACAAATGAGCACCCATTTAGAGATAATCGAAATATATTAACACATAGAAATAGGATAGAGATTAGTGATTGTGGACAACTGGGAGATGTTTTGAAAAAGTCTGAAAATTTATATCCATTTGATGAAAAAGAGAAACCTACTTTAAATGACACTGGAAAAGTAGTAGATGCAAAGGAAAAAAAAAAAAAAAATAATTCTAAATACAAGGAATATCATAAGGATGATGGAGAAGGGGAAGGAGGGCATGGTCAAAGTCAAGAACATCGCGATGATAGACATGGAAGTGATAATCGATTGAAGGGAGAGGAAGATTCAAAAAAGAACAAGCGTTCGTCAATCCGACGAAATGATTATCCAGCTCATAATTACAGTATGGGGGTGGATAGAAGTAGAGGGGGCGCTAGTAGATACGAGAGAAGCAGAGGTGGAGGTAACAGATACGAGAGAAGTAGGGAAAGGGAACGGTATAAGAGAGACTATAGAGATATGGAAAGAGAAATGGAAAGAGAGAGAGAAAGAGAGAGAGAAAGAAAAAGAGATAAAGAACGGGAAAAAGAATGGGAGCGAGTTAAGAGAAGAGAAACAGAGCGTGAAGTGGAAAGGTTTAGGAGTAGGGATTGGTATAGGGAGAGAGATTGGGACAGGGAAAGGGGCAGAGACTGGGATAGGGACAGGGACAGGGACAGGGACAGGGAAAGAGGCAGAGACTGGGACAGAGACAGGGACAGAGACAGGGAAAGAGAAAGGGACAGAGACAGGGAAAGAGAAAGGGACAGAGAAAGGGACAGAGAAAAGGGAAAAGAAAAAGGAAAAGAAAAGGAGACGGAACAAGATAAGAAAAGAACCAAAGACAACACAAACAAAAACTCTGAACACCCTGTGAAGGAACAGAAAAAACACAAATTAGATACAGAAAATATTAAAGAGGGAAAGAAAAAGAAAACATAAGCATATAAGGTGATTTTTTTTTTTTTTTTTTTTTTCTACAAAAAAAAGAAATTTGCATTACTCTTAAACTGGTTTGACAGATTTCATATGTTTTATGAGATTTGTCCATAAATATAAATTCTTTATTTTGAAGAAATAAGCTGTAATCCCACTAATAACCAAGAGAAAAAGGACAAATATAACCTTTATGAGGTGGAGGGGGATAAGTCAATACGATGAAATTTGGCTTGTTATATAAACAAGGAATATCGATATCAGGAGTTAAATAAACTATTTTTAAAAAATGTTTTTTTAAAACGTTTTTAAAATTTCCATTGAGAGGGGGGAGCTTGTTAATTAAAAGGGACTGTACATAACTACACATGCAGTTTCGCAATTTCGCAGTTTCGCAATTTCGCAGTTTCGCAGTTTCGCAGATATATTTTGGAGAAGGAATGAGGATTGTATTTCATCAGTTTTGTATGATTAAGTATCTTTACGTCGGCTGCATGTGCATGGTCACATGTGTGCACTTCTTTAGCTCAGCTACTTGTTAGGGTAGAGATGAAAATTTTTCATCCTTTTGTTTTTGCCTCGTCCTGTTTTTGCCGCGTCCTGTTTTTGCCTCGTCCTGTTTTTGCCGCGTCCTGTTTTTGCCTCGTCCTGTTTTTGCCTCGTCCTGTTTTTGCCTCGTCCTGTTTTTGCCGCGTCCTGTTTTTGCCTCGTCCTGTTTTTGCCTAGTCCTGTTTTCCTCTCGTTTTGTTTTTTTCTTTTTCTTAATAATTGTCAAATTAAGAGGAGAGATATGCATAAAATAACACGTGATGTGGGCGTTCACAGAATGGGAAAATGGGTAGGTGTGAAATGCACTTAAAATTTTTGGGTACTTGAAAAAAAAAAAAAAAAAAAAAAGGAGATATAATGGGAGCGAAAAATTTCTCCTATGTTGTTATTAATATGTTGAATATGCAGTATAAAGGTGGTTATACGTAAGCGTATTTATGTATGTACACTGCTGACATGAGTTACTTGTACACATGTACCATGCACATCCAGTGAGAAGTGAGTGAAGGTGACAGACGATTAGATTTATCTAATATGTATACACACACACATATATATATATATATATATACATAGATATATATATATATATATATATATGTATAGAACTAGGTCCCACTAAGCAAACTGCGAATTATGTTTTCTTTGGCCGAAGATATGGCCTGATTAAGAGGAGTGTGGTCCTGCAATTCTCCCTCATTCATGTAAAGTCTGTTGATAATTACATTTGGATTTGTCTCCATTATAATTCCACTGTCAGCTATTTCGTCTAAAATTAAATAAACAGAATCTAGTTTCTCGAGTAGTTGTTTTTTTCCAATTTGGTTATTGGTTACGCTATTGAGACATTGTTGAACCGTTTGCATTATTTCGTGTAAAATAATTTCGTTGTCAGTTTCGTCACCCACTATATATATATTAACATCATTTATTAATAAGTAGAGAATGATATATTTATTTAAGACTAATATTTCTGTTTCGCTTGAATTTCCACCAAGTTTTTTTGCTTTATCTGTTATGTCATTTTCAAATAATTTTTGATCTGTTACCGTTCGTAAATTGTTGTATGTATCTTCAAGGTGATAATTCATGGATTCTTTACTTGAACTTTTATGGATCATTTTATTTTCTCCCTTAAATGGAAACTTGTCATTGTAATATTTCACTGCTATTCTCTTTCCATCACTATCTAGGATTATTATTGCGTCTAGTTGCTTTATCGAAACTGTTTTCATCTTTTTTCTTCTTTTTGATGTATTCCTTCAGCACCCAAACAATGGATTTGTGAATGTCAAGGTGTGTCGATAATTAATCACTTGGTGTGTTGCGGAAATTATGCAGACAAAAAAAAGATAAAAAAAAATGGGAAAAAATGGAAAAAAATAGGAAAACAAAATTATCATAATCGCAGCAACTTGCGCACTGTACAATTGTGCCCTTCTACCGTTCAGCCAAAATGTGCCAAATTGGCGTGGTATATATAAAGTATTCTGTTTGGAAATGCAAAATATATGTACATATATGTGCATGTATATATTTTTTTATTTTCCTTTTTTTTTTTTTGTGCTGGATTAGCAAAATGGACATGCACAAGTTATCACTTTTATGCGTGCATCACATGTTCAAAATTTATGAACACGTAAGTCCCGTTCCTGCTTGGGCCTGATCACTGATTTGTGTGCCGACAAGCAGAATTGACGATTTGTGTTTTTTTTTTTTTTTCTTTTATTTCTCTTGCGAAAATGCAAAAATTTTGGAAGTTCAAATTCGTGTGAAGTCAAGTGTGCTACATAGAATAAAAGGGTGATGAGCATTTTTTTTTTTTTTTTTTTTTTTTTTTTTTTTCCCTATCTTTCGTAAATCAGTCAATCCGTCCATTTTATTTTGCTTGACTGTTTTTGCTTCATTTTTTTTGCGTATTTCACCCCCTTTACTATTTTTATAACCGTTCTTGTGATTTCTTTCGCACAATTTCAATCGTTTCAATTTTTGCAGAAACAAAATCGTTGACACACTTACTACTGTTTGGTGCATTACTAAACATGCTTGCTGAAAACAACTCTCTCTGTGAGTATTTTTTTAGGAAAAAAGGCCCTCCCATTTCAACCCTTGTGGGTCCGTTTCTTCTCTCAGTACGTGAATAATGAGGCAATTTTACTTCCTCCAACAGGGAGGGTGGAAAAAGAGAATATATTCTATCCTCGTCGTTCACTGAGAACATATACATATATATACATATATATATATAGATATATGCTAAGCTATAATTTCTCCATCTTTATCGTAATACAAGCCCGAGTCATTTTATATACAAAGTTTTTATCAGAAGAGGGAAATCTTTTTTTTTTTTTTTTTTTTTTTTTTTTTTTCTGTTGCATGATATATATTTCTCCTTTTTTCCTGTTTAAGTTTTTAATTTAAATAAAAAAAAAAAAAAAAAAAAAAACATGAAAGTAAGAAGAAATAAAAAAAAAGAAAAAAAAAGAAGTTAATTAAATCTCCTTTTTGTATATTCTACTGAACAGTAATTATCCCAGTTTCACAAATGTAGTTTTATTATTTTATTTTATTTTATTTTTTGGAAGAATTTCTTAACTATGAGCTAACATTTATTTCCAGTTTATTCCACTTGACATTGCAAATGTATTGGGTACCGTATCTAAGAGGTATTCAGATTATACGTATAATAATATCTGGTCTATTTTTGTAAAGGAGCGCATTTTTTTTTTTAAAAAAAAGCATAACAAAAGATGTCGCATTTATATGAAGAAGTGTATAAAAAGAGAAAGTATTACGACAGGGCTTTATGTAATGATTATGAGGACTGGTTAAATAAAATCCAATTTTCCAAAACTGTGTATATTGGGAATTTGTCAATTTACACAACGGAACAGCAGATTTATGAGGTAAGCAGGAAACAAATTGATCAATCGTAATTTTGTCTGACTTTGTCAGGCGAAAAGCAGTTCATTAAGGTAGCTCACGCTATATATAATAGCTCACAACATAAGAAACACGAATTTATTGAACTCACCTGAATCTTTCCACCTTTTATACATTATTGCAGCACATGTGTCAAGCAGGAAATGTAGAAGACATAATTATGGGATTACATAGAACAGAGAAATCTCCATGTGGTTTCTGTTTCGTTGTCTATAAAAGTAAAGAAGGATACAAACAAGCAGTTAACTTTTTGAACAATTCCATACTAGACGGAAGAATTATACGGGTAGATGAGGATCTGGGTATTATTGGAAGAAGAAAATATGGAAGGGGAAAAACTGGAGTGCAAAAGAGGGATGAAAGAAATAAATATTATGATGAGGATAGACCCAAAGTTCTCGATCAGTTAGCTGACAATCATTTAATTTCAAAAAAAAGAAAACTTAACAATGCTAATATGAATACTATCCCTACCTACTATGAAAGAAATGTCAAGCAGAGAACATTGTACAATAATTATGCACACTCAGGTGATTTCAGAAATAACAATGCAGTTAATTTAAAGCCCACCGTTAAATTATACCCGAATGTTCAGCATTTAATGACATATAATAGAAATAAAAATAATAGCGGACTGTATAATTTGCACCCCAAAATGGGGAAAAAGAGACGGTTGTAATTTTTTTTTTTTTTTTTTCCGCACCCTGATTTTGGCTGCTTTTGCAAATTTGGCTAGATCTTGGTTATAGCAGTAGTAGCAGTAGTAGAAGTAGTAGTGCTCTGCTGTTTTTCCGTATCCCCATGTGTGATACAAAATTTAAGAATTATTTCAATTTCTTTATGGGCATTCCGTTTTCGTTCTACTTGAATTCTTGCACTGCCATGGAGAGACAATTAGTCTTATTCAGTCTACCCATTTGTTGTTCTTATTCAATATGCATATACCTATGCTGCTTATTTATTCGTCTAATTAGTTTGTCTCATTTGTAACACTCCCCATGTTTGCGCCTTCATAATGCACGTCTCACGACGTATGCATATGTTAGGCCACATTTTTCTGCCCCCTTTTTTTTTATGTTTTTATATGTGTTTTTTTTTTTTTTTTTTTTTTTCTCCAAATTTGGCACTCAAAAATTTTACAGAATAGCATTCATTATGCAGTTTTTTTTTTTTTTTTAAAGCTTTATAAAATCGGAGTAAAAATTGCAAACAAGTAAAAAAACAAATATGCATATATGTGTATATATATATATATATATATACAGACATATAACAAAATTTGAAACTGCTTCCTCCCCTTTTTCCTATCGTACGATATATTTCATCCACAGATATTAGCCGTTTTCTCTCCTGCTGTTAAACAATTTTTAAAATGAAATGCATACAGAAAAAATCAGAGGGAATATACAAAAGCCGGGAAACGGCAAGGGGAGGGAGGGGCCAGCTGGGAAGGAAAAGCCATAGTCATACGTGTCACACCACCGTGCATACGGTCAAACGTACCATCAAACATACGATCACAAGTACGGTCAAACGTACCACCACACATACGACCACACGTACGGTCAAACGTACCACCCTCAGCGGGACCGAAGGAAGGGAAAGAGCGTAGCTCCTTCGGACAAACTAAAAATGTTTCACGATAGTGTTGTAAAAATTGTCGAAATCTTTTATGCCCCGCTTGATGTCAAAATGGAGGACGTTACAATTCAAATTTTTAAAAAAATTAATAATTGGTAAGTTAGTCGATTGGTATGAATCCAATCTGTGTGCAATAATTTCGTTATTATCATCACTTCTTTTGAGCAAATTTGCATTTCCATTACAAATTTTGCATTCTGTAGATGGCAAAATGGGAGGCATATCATAGTTATTGTCTCTTATATCAGCAACATTAAAATTGTTATTACATTGAGCACAAATTCTTCTCCCACTCAATTTTTTAATTAATATATGTTTTGGCAAATGTATGTTGACAAATAAATCAATATCTGTGATTTTCACTAATTCGCTGCTTTGATATATATTTCGTGGAAACCCATCCAATATGAACCCTTTAAAATTGTTATAACCTTTGATTATTGTTTTGTTTATTTCATCCTTTACAATATTTATGATTAAGTCATCGTTCACTAAATTTCCGCTCGTGACTATTTTCTTAACTTCTCTTCCCACACAGCTTTCTTTTTTTATTTCCTCTCTCAATATGTTTCCTATATTTATGTGCTTTAACTTTTCTTTTTTGGACAAAATTTCCGCAAAGGTTCCTTTACCGACTCCCGGTGCACCGAACAGAACGATTTTCATTTCCACATTTATTTGTTACCACGATTTTTGCCCCTTCTCCTGCTTAGCTGTTTTGCTGCTTAGCTGTTTTGCTGCTTAGCTGTTTTGCTTCTTAGCTATTTTGCTTCTTAGCTATTTTGCTGCTTAGCTATTTTGCTGCTTATCTGCTTCGCCAGTTTATGGGGGATATTCGTTTTGTGTGCCTTACATACTACTTCTCTCCTTTCGGATTGTTCGTATATTTCTGTAGGAACATTTCTGAACGGGAATTTATATTTGCGAAGTTTGAGATATGTCACAACTTTTTTCTCAGGCAAGGGGGAATGTTATCAAAGTTTCCATCTTCTGTATTTCCCCCATCCCCCATATATACATATTCATGTAAGTAGTTTTTCTTTTTTACCTCTTCAGGTATGAGCCACGAGTTGACACGATTACGTGTAAATTACATGAAAAATGATGCTCTACCCCACTTGTACATATATTACATATATATATATATGTATAAATACATACATGGAGAGATTTATTTATTTCAAAACTTGTGGGTGCATTCCTTCTGAAGTAGATTCGAACTAATTCATCGGGTTCCTTTGGTAATATAGAAAAAAAAAAAAGTGCTTCATGAGTACACCTCAAAAAAAAAAAAAAAAAAAAAAAAAAAAAAAAAAAAAAAAAAAAAAAAAAAAAAAAATTATAAAAAAAAAAAAAAAAAAAAAAAAAAAAAAAAAAAAAAAAAAAAAAAAAAAAAAAAAAAAAAAAAAAAAAAAACTCAAAACACATAACATAAAACACAGGGAAAATGTTCAGAACGATTTCACCATTTTTCACATAACTATTTCCAGAATTGTTTGTTCGTGTATATAAACTTATTATATTTATCTCTTTTTACGTTATCTCTTATGCGTATGAAAATTTCATATCTTAATTTTGTAGAAAAGTATAATTTAATGAGATCATTTTGGCAATTCAGCAGTAGGTGCACTAGATGATTTACATTGCTTTCCCATTTGGAAACTGGTCCTTTGTGTTCCGATATGTATACATAAATATATATATATATGTATGTATATTATTTTTTTTTTTTTTTCGCATACCCCCATACTTGTTACACATTCCCATTTCGGCCATCCGCTAATCGTACAAATAATCCGATATTAAATAGTTCATGTTTTTTCTGAACGACCTGAACAAGTCATAATTAATTCTCTGGAAAAGCTTTTTCGCGTAAAAGATGAAAATGTTAGTCTCCTTATCAATCAGTTTGTCATCATAGGAGGTGGTCATGGGTACAAAAAAAATGTTATAAAATGGATGAATTTTATTCTCATTGGCCATTTTTAACATAGTTAATAAATTCTCAAATGAGTTTAAACTGATGTTTGGTTTGGGAAGACAGTATTCGTGAAAGTGACTTTTGAAATTGTCTAAAAAAATTTTGTAAAATTGGTAGGCTTGCTCAAATGAGAAGAAAATGGGAATGTATTTTTTCCCGTCTTTCGTTTCTAGCTGTATGATGAGAGTATCTCGATCAATCAATTTATATTCTTTCGTCCCATCGTTCAGTTCCTTTAGACTTTGTCCATCTGCCCTCTGAAGCGTGTACGTCAAAAAAACGCTTGGATACAACTCAACCTGAACTTTTTTCTTTAAATTGTGTGGAAAAAATAACTCATAAAAACTCTTTTTAATCACAGATTTGTGGAGAATTATCTTATTAATATAGTATACAGGGGTGCCATAAAAAACCTTTTTATTTTTCAGCACATGTTGTAATTGGTTGTAGTGAGGTATTAAGACAAAATCGATTCGAGAACTGTGGGAATCTTTTAGCTGGAGAAAATATTTTAAGTTGGTTAATTTTATCTTGGTTCCAAAGAAAAGCTTATTATTTTTTTTTTCCTTTAGATTTTTATTATATAAATGTAAAATGTCATCTTTGTAAGCTTCAGCAGTTTTCAAATCAAAAAAAAAAATTCCAAAGGTGTTATAGTTGTGTACATTGTCTAAATTTATTTCTCTTCTTCTGTTTTGATTAAATTTTATCAATGGGAATAGTTCCTCTTTGTTATGGTCACTTTTTTCGAAAAATGTGTAGTCGTGTTGATTGTCCCCACAAGAGATAGAATGTTCCTCATGGGAATCGTTACGGTGATTGTAACTTGAATTCGTGTCAAGGTTAGGTTTTACATTAACCTTGTTTTCTCTTTTTTCATTTTTTTTTTTACTCTCCTTTTCATCCTTATTATAGTCTACATTAAACGACAAAATTGCCTCGTCAAATTCGTTGGTTACAACAAAAAGAGGAACATTTTCCAAATTTTTCATTTCATATTTATTCTCATTTTTTTTAAAAAAAAGAAAATTCAGTTTTCTTAATAATTTATATTTATATGAATTGTTTGTTATTTCACTTTGTATAGGGTTTATTACATGCACAGGTTGTTGTTTGTTCAATGTTACAATTTTCCTACCTTCCAAAAGTAAACTATGATTTGGTGACAAACTCAAGTAAAGAAAACTAATTAAAAAGTACAGTAGGAGTCTATTCAAATAGAGTAAATGCATTTTAATGCATAAAAATTACATTCCTTTTTTTTTTTCTTTTTTTTTTTTTTTTATCATGCCCCTCCAGGGACATTTGATGCGCCGTGTGTGTGTCAGTAGCTAGCAACGAGAGTGTGGAGGGGAGGAGTTGGCTCTGCTAGCATATATCCTATGATGTTTTCTTCACATTAGAAGTTATATCCCTTCACCGTTGAAGTTGTGCCTATTCAACAACCAGATAATTTATGAGAACCTCCCCCCCCCTCGTATCCGAATCTCCTGAAAGAGATAAAAGGTGAAGTGGAACACAGAAAAAACGTTACACGTTTGTGGAGTGGTTGCAGAAAGAGATCGTAAAATTGCGAAACCGTGCTTTAGTCATGTTGTGTGTAACTAGTGTTTTGTTTACTTTGTTCTTCACCCTTACTTGATTTTACTTCATTCTTCTCTATTGATTAACTTCTCTTTTTTTTTGTACACTTTTTTTGTTTCTGTTTTGTTTTGTTTTATTTTATTTATTTATTTTATTATTTTTTTTTTTTTGCTATCCTATTCATGCTTTCATACTTTTTTTTTTTTTTTTTTTTTTTCTTCCTGTTCATTTTTTCATACCTTTTTTTTTTTTTTTTTTTTTTTTTTTTTTTTTTTTTTTTTTTTTTTTTTTTTTTTTTTTTTTTTTTTTTTTTTTTTTTTTTTTTTTTTTTTTTTTTTTTTTTTTTTTTTTTTTTTTTTTTTTTTTTTTTTTGCTATCCTATTCATGCTTTCATACTTTTTTTTTTTTTTTTTTTTCTTCTTCCTGTTCATATTTTCATACCTTTTTTTTTTTTTTTTTTTTTTTTATTTTTTTTTATTTTTTTTTTTTTTTTTTTATTCTTTTTTTTTTTTTTTTTTTTTTTTTTTTTTTTTTTTTTTTTTTTTTTTTTTTTTTTTTTTTTTTTTTTTTTTTTTTTTTTTTTTTTTTTTTTGTTTTTTTTTTTTTTTTTTTTTTTTTTTTTCTTTTTCCTGTTCATATTTTCATACCTTTTTTTTTTTTTTTTTTTTTTCTAATCTGTTCATAATTTTTTTTACTTTTTCATACTCATAATTTTTTTTTTTTTTTTTTTTTCTCTATCCTATTCATAATTTTTTTTGTTTGTTTTTTATCTTTTGATTCTCTTACCCTTAGATTACCGTTTTTTTTTTTTTTTTTTTTTTTTTTTTTTTTTTTTTTTTGCCTTTTTAAATTTCCGGTGAAGTAACGCTTTTTAAACCAGAATTACACCTGAACTTTTCTCATTAATATTTTTTTTTTTTTTTTTTTTTTGTTATTTGACTTCTACATGACGTGCTTGTGTGAATAAATGCATACCTAAAACACACATGTAAATGTACACATTTATTTTTTTTTTTTTCACGCAAACATGTACCTTTTTCATCGTGAGATTTCCACACGACGTGATAAGTAACCGGTGTTCATTGAATTTCCACATGTGTAGAACTAACCTGATGAATTCCGAGTACGACTCGTTGCATAGTAATGTAACTCTTACCGAGAAGGAGGACACAGCATAACTAACATACTCTTCCTTCCATCCCTCTCATACATATAATCCTAATTACCTCATCACACTAAGCCCATGAGAGAGTTACCTCGTCCCTATCCCGAGCGCAATGGGAATAACAGCACACTGGAAAATCCACTTAACACACTAAGTAATATACAAATTGACAAATTTTATATTCAGAATATAAGATGGAACATAAAAAAAAAAGTAGATATGTTAATGCGTAAAATATTTCCCATAACGTTAAAAGAAGAGGAAAAAAGATTTAAAGTAATCATTGAAAAAAAAAAAAATTATGATAATTTCCGATGTCCTATATGTATGTTAATATTGTACAAACCAGTGAAAACAAAATGTAGTCATTTGTTTTGCAAGGAATGTATAGAACAAGTTTTAAAAAAATTTGATTATTGCCCAATGTGTAGGGAAAATATAAAAGAGTTCAAATTAGAACATGTACGAAATAGTTTCTTGGGGAATGAGTACACAAGTATAAAAATTAGATGTTGGAGTTGTAGCCAGATTACTGATATAAAGAATTATGAGACACATTTGCAAAATCATTTGAATAAAACAGAAGATGCAGTTATGTCTGTTCCTTACTGTTCCACTGTTCCTCCAAGTGGGAATAGCAGTACCTTACTAAGCACAAGCACAACAAGTGGTACTCTCATCGACAGTGCATTAGGCAGTATCTTGTGCTCAGGTAGAAATATTCAAGAAGATCTGACAACAACCCTTCTCATTCGTACATTGAGTCCGTTTTTTAATAAACGAATAAACGTACTAAATCGATGGAAATTTGTGAAAACTGTGATGGAGAATGAACTTAACATGGACATTCGCAGCCTGCATCTACTATACGGAAAAATAGCAAAAGACGAAGCACAAAATGGGAAGGATGCCAGAAATATAAACGTGAATGCAAGTGTGAGTGTGAATGTAAACACAAATACAAACTCAAGTAGAAGTAGAAGCAGGACTGTGGACCCACGTGAGTGCCACTTCGAAATAATGAGCATGGATGATATTACATTCGACACTTTCATACTTGTGCAAATAAAATGGGGAAAAAAAAAACAGACGTACGCATCTGAGAGAAGAGACAACGACAATATATGTGGCTCAAACTTATGCGCCCAATTTGGAGATCTCAAAGAAGATGAAGAAAATAAGAACAATTTCCACGAAAAGAGGGAGGGGTACTACAATGGACAATCAAGCAACAGTGGTAAAATACACATACTAGACAATTTCGAAGGATATCAAAAGAGGAAATTAAAAAAAAATAAAACAAACAGATATTTTTATGTCTTATGTGAGTATAATGCAAAGGGTTTGTTTTTTACCTTAATAAAAAATATCCCCATTTTTAAAAACATGAATATGGCAAAAAGTGTTATTTATAGGAGAAGAAAAATGTATGAACATGCGCAGAAAGAGGAAGAAAGTAAGGATCTTCACCCACCATATGATGAGTTAATTAACTTCTTAACAGAGTTAAACGAGAAAGTAAAAAGAAAAACGTATCATAAGTACTTTTATAATGCTATCCATTTATTTTACGAATTGTTAAATTCATATTCGAAGCATCAACTGTCTAACACAAATTTGGATGTAAAAAGGATCCATTTTAAAAATAATCAATTGGAAGACGTGGAATTTATGCTTCTACTTTTTTACTTGAAATATGAATACTCATTACCAAAACATGTTGATTACAGTGCTATGTATTACTGCACAAATTTTTTAGAGAAAATAATGAATTCTGAAAAAAAAGTTGATTATACCATATTCGTGACTAATATATATACATATAATCAGAATAATATAAGCACCCTGGATAAAAAACGATGGATAGATGACCAGCAAAACAAATCGAATTTGATTGTAAATGCTGCCAACTATTCATTAAGAAAGGCAGACGTCGATGTTCATTTTGTGCTTCGCGTGAAGAGAGGAAAAATAAATATTACTGAAAAAAAGCAACAACAAGAGTGTGTAAACGAGGGTGATATGGATGGTAAGAGTTGCAAGAATGGCAAGAATGGTGAACATGGCCAACATGGTGCTAACCAACGGACGAGTCAAATGAATGCAGAGTCTTTCCCTTGCAAAGTTAATTATAACTACTATGATTCTGTAAAAGATATATGCTATATTATGTTATCTTACACGCACATGGGATTTCAGTGGGAAGTTAACGAATCCTTGGATTTTTTAAAAACAAAAGATATCATTCCTAACAAAACGATGGATGTATTTTTTAGTATTGAAAAATTGATACTCTGCTTTTTCACTCTTCGAAATAAGAAGTATAATCCTTTATTTTGGAATTCCACTCATCTTCTTCAGTACCTTTTGCAATTTTGCATGGAATCATATATGGGAAAATAAAAAAAATATGTACATGTAAATACACAGGGATTGTGATAGAATCCATAGCACAGCAATGATTCATCAAGGAAGATTAACCTTCTCATTTATTGAGTTCGAGGATTTTCCCTCTTATAACAAAATCTCACCAAAAAAAAAATAAAAGCCACTTACAGCTACACATATTAGAAGCAACTGTGTTATCCTCTCTCTATGATACGCTCCACGTATTTCAAGTTCATTTGGAACCCATTATTTGAATCCGTAATTTTTGGAGGCCACTTAAAATCAGCCTTCTCTTTCCTTTTCTCAAAAATATGCATGAACATAGAAAATGTACTGTATTTATATATATATGTTCACATTTCGTAAGATGAGAAGAATACACTCCAATACAATAGTGTAGTGTAGGTGTCAAAAATGTACAAACCTTTTTCTATACATCGTTAGTGTATTCCTACATTTATGTTCGCACATGGTATTTTTTTTTTTTTTTTTTTTTTTTTTTTTTTTTTTTTTTTTTTTTTTTTTTTTTTTCTTTTTTTTTTTTTTTTTAGTTTGTTTTTTTTTTTTTTTTTTTTTTTTTTTTTTTTTTTTTTTTTTTTAGTTCTTTCATTTTCCATGCTGTTATACATACACGAGGAATGGGCAGTTTTTTATGATTGTCATTTGGTTTTCCAAATGGGTTAAAAAACAATCTACACCTTAACTACTCTTTTTTTTTTTTTTTTTTTTTTTTTTTAACATTCATTATGTTGACCATTTCGGTTGAACTTTTAAAATAGACAGTTGGATTTAATGTATTCCTTTGTTTTTCCTTTCACCCCCATTTGTTGATCATACACTCATTGGTGGGAACATCATTTTACACAATTCCTTTCATACACATGGGTAAAAAGCTGCATATCCAAGGGTTTTTCATTCTCTCCTGTGTAACACCTCTCATATAGAAGAAATTATATGAATGTCATATATAAGACAGAACCTTTTTATATCTACATTATTATCAATAGCTTTTAACTTACATGATCTCGTGTAGTTATTAACAATCCATGGCAAAAAAAAAAAAAAAAAAAAAAAAAATTGACCTCAATTTCTAAACTGCCAATTTGGTGAAAGCTTGAGAAGAAGGGGATTTTTTTTTTTTTTTTTTTTTTTCATTGCTACTTTCCATTTTTTAACTATACATAAAAACTTTTAACTTTTTCCTAATTGGCAAAAATTTGCAAACTTACGTGGCTCTAACGTGTTTACGCAGAAGGACAAAAAGTCGTTTTCCATTTTGGATACTCTTAAAATATATACATATATATATATATATATATTTTCTTTTTTATGCCATATTTTTTTTTTGATGGAGAATAGTATTTTTCAAGGTTTCTGCTCAGGCAAGTCATATGTACATAACAAAATAAGACATTTTACGTCCATATATAATACATACACATGTGCACGTAAATAAAAAGAAGTACATGTGTGGGCTTACATAAATGCATGCATATATGTATATATGTGTTATGCAGAACGCACATGTTGGAAGCATACACATGTCATTCCCGTTTGTTGCAATGTTATAAATTCCTTTCTAATTGCCACATAATTTCTCATGGGTTAAATTTGAAAAAAAAAAAAATAAATAATTAAAAAGGAGGAGCATGTATTATTTCTATTCTTGTTCTGAATCTGGATTAAAATGGGGTAGCTGTCGTCACTGCCATCGCCATTTTCATCATCATTATGACCATATATCAATGTCATCAGAAAAAGCTTTTTTTTTTTTTTTTTTTTTTTTTCTTCCCAACTGTTATGGGGCTCGTGGAGTGTTTTGTTTTTGCTACACACAAGGATAACGGCACGTTAATGGTGGTGCTCTTTCTCTCTATTTACTTCTTTCATTTTTCACTCCTGCTGTTTATACCCTCTACTGTTGCTTATACCTCTACTGCTGTTTATACCTCTACTGTTTTTTCATACACTCTATTTCTTTTCTTCCCTTACAGAAATTACTCACATTCATCTACATTTTTTGAGTTTAATTAACTGTCTTCTCTTCCAGTTTGCCCTGATTGAAGGTCTACTCTTAGCAGACAGATGACCTTTCACTCGTAATCCTCTATATTTCTTACCAGCAGATGTCAATCCTCTTAATTCTCTATGTTTATGTACAGGGTTGCAAATCCAATTAATTTTTGCATTATTTCGTATGGCCTTATGCATGGGATCAACTAGAATAACTTCATAATATTTATATACAGCATCTTGACCAACCCAATAGCTATTTAAAACTCGTAAATTTCCACAAATACTTTTTCCAACTTTTCCTTCAGCAACACTTTTTAAATTTCTCGTTGACTTTTGTTTGTGCACACCTTGATGTTTTGGTTTTCCATGTACTACACCTTTTCTAACTCTTTTCTTTCTATCACCTCTTCTAACTCTAACACGATATATTACAAATCCTTGTATTGCTTTATATCCTAACCTTTTGGCTTTATCGGGTCTACTGGGTTTCGACACTCGGTGCACTACTGGCAATTGCCTATCAATCGGGGAGGGGGAGAACACACACGCAAATACACAAATGAAGATGAAGTAGGTGAAAAAATGTGACAATCGTGAAATGTTAGGAGTTTACAGTTCAGTATCATGCATTCATTCAGATAATTCTACGCTAGTACAGGGTATAACATATCAAGTCCGATGAAAACTGCTAACACGTCATGTATGTCTCTCATGATCGAAAAGAGGAAAAAAATTTATATATGTACAAAGATGAATATATATTTCAATATATTTTCCTCTCCTTTTCTCATTATCAGCACATTCTTCTATATTTCACTTCGAATGGAATTTTTACCTGTATTCCCAAGTTCTAACCCGAAGCAAAAAATGCATGGCATCCGATTGTTTCTTCTTCCATATTTCTTGAATGTACTTATAAGCTCCCATTTTTTTTTTTTTTTTATTCCTTTACTGTTATGTTAGATGGTGTATCTGCAAAAGGATTTTATTTTGGAACGAATTTATATTTTAAGCAGAATTTGTGCTTTGCGAAGAATTTATATTTTGGCTCTTCTATTGGATCGTAAAAAAAAAAAAAAAAATGGCCGAAGTATTGATACAATTGTGTGAGCCAGCAAAAAGGCGAATGGGCAAAAATCTTTTACTTTTATCTTTATCTTTATCTTTACCTTTACCTTTAGCAGAGGAGAAGGTATATGGTTCATGCATGTATATTTATCTTTATTAGTATACAACAATGATCCTCTGAGAAAGTTGCTTTTTTTTTTTTTTTTTTTTTTTTTTCCTTTTTACCCTTACTCTTGTTTTTATTCTTGTTGTTTTTTTTTTTTTTTTTTTTTTTTCTTTATAATTTTTTTTTTTTTTTTTTTTTTTTTTTTTTTTTTTTTTTTTTTTTTTTTTTTTAATTATTTTTTTTTTTTTTTTTTTTATTCCTTATTTTTCTCTTTCGAGTTCTTTTTCTCCCGCTTTCCTTACTGCGCATATATATATGTATGCAAGTGGGGGAAGAATTTTTTATCTTTTTTATATTTATATAACTTTTTTTTTTTCGACCGTTGAGTTGGCAACTACTGGATTGGATAATATTAGATATGACGACGGGGACACGACCTGCACCCGAATCAACAGTTAATTTTTTTTAAGTGTTTACATAAATGTATTTACAATCCATAAATAATCATACCATATATCGTGTTATATTTTATACACATATAATATTATATGCGCTTCATAAATAGATATGTATAATATATATATAATGCATTAAGTAAAATAAAATATATGCCTTTTTTTTTATGCACAACACATAGTTATTTTGAACGATTTTTTTTTTTTTTTTTTGTTGTTTTTCCCATCAACCTTTGCTTCACTATATGAATTTAAAAACTAAAATTGAAAATGTACAAAAATATACACTTATGAAGATATTATTATATATATATAACCAACATTGTGTCATGTTCAGAATTAGGGGGAGTAAAAATGTATAACGACGGTGTAGTTATATATATTAAGAGAGATATGGCATTTATATATATATTTAAAAAAAAAAAAAAAAATTTACGTCACTCTGTGTCGTTTAAAAGGGTATATGTTTTTTCTCTGCATTCTTTTCCCTAGTTATATTTTTACTACACATAATAATATATATTATATTCATAATTCATACCTTAATACAGTACATTATATATCGTGTAAGCTTTTTTTTTTTTTTTTTTTTTATTGCCAAACTGCTTTCCATTGAATATATGGAATTGCACGGCTTTATGGGGACGCACTCAGTAGATATATGGATAGATAAAGAAAAAACATATAACTCCAACCGTATGTTCTCATAATATAATGACAAGAGGGACAAGGTCATGAAATGGGGATGAAGGAATTGAGCTACTTACAATCTTTTTTGAAATTTGTCCTCATCTTATCATTATCAATATGTTTTTCCTTTTTTGTAATATGCTAGTACGCTTTTTTTTTTTTTTTTTTTTTTTTTTTTACGCTTGTTATATATATACACTTTTTACCTTTTTATATGTACCAGTTGAGAGCCCTGCTTGTAAAGGTACATATTTCGGGGGGTATATACATATATATATATATATATATATATATATATGTGTATATATTTATATATCTACCTTACCTCCATCCCCTTATTCTAACTGAGATTTAGAATGTTTATTCAATTGCATGTAATATATAGGTGCTGATATCACTGGTTTCGTTGTTGAGAAAAATCTTTTTTTCATTTTTTCATTTTTTCATTTTTTCATTTTTTCATTTTTTTTTTTTCGTTCAATAATTGTACGAAATATTTCATTTATTTTCTGATTCATTAATTTTTTTTTTTTTTTCATGTTAAATGGCTTTCATAAGTAGTTCAGTTCTTATGCAGTTACTTTTTGAAAACCTGGTTTGACAAAAAAAAATAGAAAGAGATTGAAATTGAGGGGGTGGTGGGGGGGAGACTGTAAAATGGGATTATTCACACTTTTCATTAAGAACAAATAAAAATGCAGTATTCCAAATGTTGTGGATGTAATGTGTATTTAAACCTGTAACACAAACGTCTGGATATGGGTACACATCGACCATTTCGCGTGGTAATGTTGCTTTTCGTGCAACGAACAAATCTAACATGTATATATATATATATATATATACATATATATACTTGCACAAACACATGCACACTTAGAAGTCTGCATAAGTAAGCACAAATTCTATACACACAACACTATGTGCATATGCCATCTGCATATAATCACATTCATCATTAAAAAGGATTAAACTGTTTTTTCTCCCCTAAGAAAATAAACTCTTAACAGGGGAATACAAAAAAAAAAAGAAAAAAAAAAAAAAGAGTACCAATTAAAAAATTTATGTAGGCATGGATCATTATATATATATATATATATATATACGAATTAATACATTTATATGTATATTCCTAGTTTATTTTCTTTAATACACCATCGCATACAAATGCATAAGTATTGATTTGTATTTATATATATATGTAGATAAAACATGGGCTCCTTCTTCTCCCTTCTTTGCGTAATGTGAAGGAGAGGAAAATCATGTGAAGCCTTCTTCATACGTAGTGTTAGAATGTAGGTTCATGTTAAAACACCGCAGTGTGCAGAAGATATATATACTCTTTATATATATATATATATATATATGTATATACTTCTTGACCTTTCGAATTACTTGAACGAATTTCGAAAATGCAAAAATGTGTATTGATAAATACTACCAAAAAAAAAAAAAAGTTAAGGGGGAAGTGCATATTCTTGCAATATACACTACATAGAACTGGTATAGAATTACAATTCTTCCAAAAATAGACGCATCGTCCAATTTTGAAAAAATTGTGCACCTGTTAACAGGTTAGAACAGAGGCAAAGGGAGAATAAAGGAAAACAAAAAAGGGAAGAAAAGTATCTTGTAAAAAAAGAGCCAACATAGAAGATGTCTTCCCTTTCAAATGAACAAATTGAGACAATTTCTAAATTAAAAATGCACAAGGTGGAGGAAATAAAATCTTAAAAATGGAAAAAAACAACAGCAAAAAAAAAAGAAAAAAAAAAAAAAAATATATATATATGTATATAGGGAAATTGCTATAAAATAGCTCTGCTGTGCAAATCACAGCATTATGGAAAAAATGAATACAGGAAAATAAATGGTACCGGGCCGAAGGAAGGCCTAAAATAGAATTAATAAACAAATAAATAAAAGAATATATGTACATATATAATATAGGCTTCCCTTTCGACGTTGGCTCATTTTTTTATTCCCTTACTATTACGTCTTTCTTTCATTTATTTTATTTTATTTATTTATTTATTTTTTTTTTTTTATCTATCGACGTTCACAAATTCATTGATCATGCCTAATGCATTAAACAATGTTAAAAAAGAGAATGGTTTTAACTATATTTCTCTGCTTCTTTGCCGCTTTTATAAGAAGAACATAATCATTATACATTTTTAATAAAACGTTATAACGGGTTTGAACGTTACACTTTTGCAACTTCCCTTAATCTTTTGATTATGCTATGAATAACTGGACATGTGCAAAGATTAGCCAAAGAAAAGCAACAGTAAAAATGGTAGTAAAAATGGGAACAAAAATATAATTTTCAAAGAGCAACAAAATTAATAAAATAAAAAATATGGGGGGAATACAAGAACTCTTCCCCCACACAAGAAATACACATGATCTATAAACACATAGATGGGAGCAAACGACAGGGATAAGTGTCTATACAAATTGCATTAATTTAATCCATGTGTAATATAAGTTTGTTTGTTAACTTGGCAATTGCTGAATGGTGCATTTGCTACGTATATAATAAAAAAAAAAAAAAAAAAAAAAAAAAAAAAAAATTCACACACGAGTATGAATATGCACGTACTAATGATGTATAAATGCATGCATATATCCATACATACGAAGACAAGTGCATGCATACACACACAGACACTTTTTCATGTTTGGTCATGCTGCACTTGGCTATATATATATATATATATATATATAAACGTTGCTATACATGATGCCAACTCACTCCTAACCTTTATCCAACGGACGCGTACGTGTATAAATACATACACATGAAAACACATGCACGCATACACACATGAACACATAGATACAAAAAATGGGGAAATAATTAAAAAGCATCAAATGATTTAAAATTCGCAAAATTCAAAAGAAGGAAGAAAAATGTATTAATTCACATTAATAATGAGATCTTCAAAGGCATGTATGTGTAACTTGTTTGAATACAACTGGAAGTGAGTGCTCGGGGTAAATGAACATTCGTTAACTTTAATTTTTGAGCAGGTACGAAAAAATAAAATGAAAATGAAGGGAACATACAATTTTCTGCATTTGCAAGTATATACATATGTATACATGCATATATATACATATATACATATACACGGGGGTGTTTGCACATTTTACATACACCAAGCACATAAAGTTATCGATGGATGGCGCTATATACATGTTGGGATACTTCTACAACCTCATTCATATGTGTTCATATGTATGTGGAATATGAATGTTCATGTGCGTACATATAAGCACAGAGAGAATGAATACATACATACATGTCGTCCACAATGCTGTCACTTTAAATGTTATACTGAGACGTTTCAGAGCTCTCATGCCATTTATGCACATGTATCAGAAAATATAATCATATGTGTGAGATATGCACATTGTAAACAATATATGTGAAGATACATATATGCACAATACCTATATTAATATACGCAAATGCCAACATAAAATATACACTATATGCACTATCTATCTCTGACGTAGGTATTTATATTTAAATATATGTGATGTCTTAACTCATTGGGATGTGGGAATTCAAATTCAACATCATCACATTATTATAAAAAATTAAACATAACGATGAAATTATACAAAAATTGTGGCCACTAAAGCATGTATGAATGAATAATTTCTCTTTGCGAACATCGCACTACTATGGTGAGATATTCATATTCCACGATCTTCTAAATAACTGTAAAACAAGCACACATAACATATATATATATATATATATATATATATATATATATATATATGCATATACACACACAAAGAAGTATGAGAAGAAAACAACAATATTCCTCAAGTTATATACTTATTCTACAAATATCTTTATTTTCTGATTGTTCAACATGCCACCATCATAACGACCTACAATGAAAAAAAAAAAAAAAAAAAAAAAAAAAGGCATGGATGGATGAGTGGGGTAGACGGATGCGGAGGAGATATATAATTTCCAAGTATACACTTATATATAAACACAAGAACAAAAAGTACAAATCTTTCATATTCGCAATTTTTCCTAAAAAAATGCTTTTCTTTGGATAGTCTTATATTCTTAATTTATTACTAGCTGCTAGGGATGCTGATTCGAAATCTGGGAATGTTAGGCAAGCACAGCCTGAGTGTTCTCCCTGCAAAGTACAAAAAAAGATAAAAAAAAAAAAAAAAAAAAAACGAAAAAAATATGTACTAGCTATTTCACATGGAAAATAAAAAAAAAAAAAAAAAAAAAAAAAAAGAAGTAAATAACATATACACGTCGTTGCATAAATGCTAAAAAAGTATCGTACCTTGCTGGTTAACATAATGTCTGCTCGAAGAATATTTCCCATAAATCTGAACGTTTCCAAAATTTCTCTTGAATTTAAATTTTTCGGAATCTATAAAATCAGAATCAATGAATATTCGAGAGTTAGTATGCCCGTTTACACACATGTATGGACATGCACATAATGCATATGTATATACATAAAGAGTACATTCATTCGGGGAATATTATTGCACATGCGCGTTCAAAAGAGATACATGTAAATAATATGCAATACTAACATTTGTAACGATTATGTTGTGTGGCCTACTGTCATAGGACTGATTTGGCATTCTTCCCATTTTATCTTTGTACTTGTTGAACTTCATTTTGTCAACGTTTTGTTCATCTAAAAAAAAAAAAAAAAAAAAAAAAAAAAAAAAAAAAAAGGAAGTAAATACAGGAAAGAAAAAAGTATGACATGATAAACGTGGCAAAATGTACACAAAATGATATGATAATGTATAAACACGCGAAGTCTAATTAACTGCAATGTTTGGCCTAAACATGCAGAAAAACTTTCTACTTGCACAATAATGAAAATTTTCTTACACATTGGGTATTTCATATTTGGTACGTTGTTATCGTATTGAGAACTAGGAATGGGACCGTTCATGTTGCTATTCCACATATTCATGTCTGCGCAGGGGGAGGGGGAGGGGCAAAAAAACAAAAAATAAATAAAATAAATAAGATAAATAAAAACAAAAAATAAATAAAATAAATAAGATAAATAAAAATAAAAAATAAATAAACATTGCATAGTAAGGTTGCATTTTTTCCCTTAAAATACTCATTTTCGTAACAAAGTTTACAAGAGAGAAAAATAAAATTAAAAGTCTCATTCGCACGATTGAGCAATTTAAACCACTGTTGTATTACTTGGATCATTGGAAAATCCTCTTGGCTGAAAATACTTGGGAAAATTGCTGTCTTCAATGCTACTGGGATAATTCCCATACATTAGTTTATCCTCTACGTATTCGTTCATCCTCATTTCATTTGGGAGTGGCTTGGATAAAACTGCTATGTGGGGAACGGACGTACACTTTATATACAAACACACACACAATGTACACACAAAACATATACACAAGCGTGTGTACATAAAATGGATCAAATTTTTATGATGACACACCATGTGCTCATAAAAATGCACATCGCGGGAAAAATGTTAAGTAGAAAATATCCAGCAACATAGCAGAATGCAAAGGACCCACACATAAGAACAAAAAAAAAAAAAAAAAAAAAAAAGGGAGAGCGTGGAGAATTGTTTGTACCTGCATCTCCCTGGGGCTTATACACATAATAGTTTGGATTTGGAGGAAGTGACATATTTGCGTAATTTGGTTTGATGCTTGGGGGATGCGTGATATTTTTTGTGATGTTATTCTGATGTTGTTGCATGTCCATATATGAATAATCCGAGCTTTGATTCATGTAGCTGTTGGATATTAGTATATTTCTTTTATCAACGTTAATGTTAAGTGAATTAGTACTACTTTGATGATGTGGAGCCGATCTCAATGTAGGAGTTAGTGCATAATTTTCCTGTTCTATTATATTATTAATTTTATAATTCTTTTTAGAAGGGTTACTATAATATAAATTTGGTTGGAGGTTCGAATTCATGTGCATATTACTATTTGATATGCAGTTCATATTAACATTGGCTGTTTTTATACCTATGTTTGGGTTATGATTTGGTGGGTTTGGATTGTGAGAAGCACCATGTCTTGGATACATAGGAGTAATTAGGTTTGTCGTTTGTGAACTTAAATTATTGTTGTGATGATACGTAGGTTGACTCAAAATATGATGACTTGGATTGTGAACTGGGCCTGACATAGTGTTTGGCATTCCTCCAAGAGATGAACACGAGGTTAGTAACCCCATGTTCGTATTTTTTCTAAATTTCCAATTATCCGCATTTTCTTTTGTTATAGGAGGGGGTGGTGGTGGAGGAGGAGGGGGAGGAGGGCAAATGGGTAAAGAATTTGGAGTACTTGCAGGATTCTTTTTTGACATTTTCTTATTGTTCTTTTGATTATTCTTCGAAGATATGGATGCCTTTTTTTTTGCTTTTCTTAAAGAATTTTTTTTTCTATTTTTTTTCGCATTTCCTGATTTTTTTTCATTTTTCCCTCCACCCTTCTTTTCTTTGTTTGTGCCTTCAGTTTCTGCTTTTTCCAGGTCACCCTTGGGCGATTCCATTTCGCTTGCACTCTCGCATATATATCGGTATATATACGTATACGGGTATATATGTATATGTTTTTATGTATATGCAATTATGTATATGCAATTATGGATATGCATTTATGGATATTCACTTATGTATATTCACTTATGTATATTCACTTATGTATATTCACTTATGTATATGCCACTTATGGATAAGCATTTATGAATATGTGTATTGGTGGCGAAAAAGAAGGCACGAAGCAAACCAACAGAATTGTGTACCATATGGGGTTCAGGGAAGTATGCACAAAAATTTACATAATACTAATACGCGTAGTCAAAAATATAGTTTTTATAAAAAAAAAAAAAAAAAAAATGAAACAAAGTCAGGCAAAATGATGACATATAAAATTGTTATGTAATGAAATGTTACTAGGAATGCAGGAGGGGGAAGAGAGGGCTGTTAAAATTTTCTCACATCCGTTTGTATGCGTGCATAAAGTGTACATATATATATATATATATGTGTGAATCAATTTTTGCTCCGCTGAATTTCTCTTTCGTGAGGGTCACAATATGTAATAAAATAACAATTTTCGCCTTTTTCTTCTTCGAAAAGATATTGCTGCTTATCGCTGTTTCTCCTCACTTCTTATTACTACATGAGATTGCTTCTCCTACTTCCCGTTAATCATAAAATTCGGATGGGATTCACATTGAAATGTTTTTTTATAAAGTCCACTTCCACACTCTATGCCTTAAGTTTGTTCATAAATTAAAAACCTGTTTTATTTTATTCTATTCTGTTTTATTTTATTTGGTTTTCTTTTCTTTTCTTTTATTTCGTTTTACTTCGTTTTATTTTGTTTTATTTTGCTTTATTTTGCTTTATTTTGCTATATTTTGCTATATTTTGCTATATTTTGCTATATTTTGCTATATTTTGCTATATTTTGCTTTATTTTATTTAGTTTTTTTTTTTTTTTCTTCTGTGCGCATAAATTTTCACGCGTAGGTATTTGCCCCAACTCATTTAATATATATATCTCTTAAAAATTCAAGTAAAAAAAAAAAAAAAAAAATGTTGTATTACATGAAAAAAAAAAAAAAAAAAAAAAAAACATTGACGTACATTTCTCACCCACTTGCTATTTAAAAATTGAATTTAGAGTTGAATCTCCAGATCCTTCAAGTACACATGAGCGATTGATTAAAAAACAAATACATCACATATAATAAAAGCCATGTTACGTATAAACATATTAAAATATATATGCTATAACAAGAATGTGACATTTAAAAAATTACCACCGAGCTTGAGTCGTTGAAAACAAAATAAAACTATTACACACATCCATGTATACTTTTTTACACGTATAATTTTATTTTACAGTTTAGTGTAAATATTAAAAAAAAAAAAAAAAAAAAAATGTATGTGGTACTATTAAAAAAAGTTTAAATGTATGTCGTCAACCCGTACAAAGATTAGGAATGTCAGACAGTTCATCTTGGGGACCAAGTCTCAAGTACATTGTATTTGAACGTATACATATGTATGTATATATATGTATAATATATACATATTTATACCGCTGCCCATACTACTTCTATGAGCAGTTGCAAGTTTAAAATGGAATTTAAAAAAAAAAAAAAAAAAAAAAAAAAAGAGTGGAAGCATTTTTATTTGGCAACCGAAAGAGGTCAAAGAGAGAAAACATTTTTGTGATGCACACATACATACACATGTATGTGTTTATGTACTATTATTTATATGCTCATTTACATATACATGTAGCTAAGCGCACACAGTGGCATGCAAAAATAAACTATTGCTACATAAATGATTGCGAACGGTGGGACGTGGGGAAGCGTATGCACGTGGATGTGATATATACATAAAGACGAAAAATGAACGAAAAGGAAAAAAAAAAAAAAAAAAAAAAAAAAAAAAAAAAAAAAAAAAAAAAAAAAAAAAAAAAAAAAAAAAAAAAAAAAAACACAAAAAAGAAAGCACAAAATTGCAACACCACGGATATGTAGAAAGTGCATACATAGTTGTGGCATATGCAGGAGGGGATGGATAAAGTTCTTGTTTGTTTGTTTGTTCCGTGGCCTTTATCCGTTTGATGTATTTTCTGCTAATTAATCCTTTTTCTTTTTTACTTCATTCCTTTTTTGCTTCCTTTTTTTTTCTGTCAAAGGGAGATTACCAAATAATCAAACAATATCACAACGGCACATTCGACAACTCAAAGTACAAACACAAGAAATCCCCCAACGCAGCTATGAGTCTTTCATATGTTTATATATATATGTATATATTTATTTTTTTTTTTTTTTTTTTAATTAATTTTAAATGCATTTTAGAGCAATTAACCGGTCACATTACATTTATGTATTTAAACAAACTTGTGCGCTACGGCGTGCATGTGGTGATTTCCTTTTCTTCCATTTTTCCTCTCCATTTGTTATATTTTTTTTTTTTTTTTTCCATTTTGTCCTTTCCTCATATGAGCACTTTAAAATTTTTCAAATCCATGTCACACACACACTGAGGGCACACGATGGATTCCACGTAGAGGTGCATACCTGTCTCTATTATCTCACAAATAAAGACATGCATATAATAATTGTTACTTTTCTCCTTTTTTGATGCACTCCTAGGAGGGAAAGAAGAGAGACTGGTTTAGTAGTCCCTATGAGTTGTTCTCGCACCAAAGTGGCATCTCCCACAGTGTTTTTGTGTGTTCGTGTGTGTGGTTGTGTATGCTAAGGGCACATACAATAAATCCAGCTGCGTATGAACATATTTGTGCAGCTTTTTTTTTTTTTTTTTTTATCCCCCTTTTGCGCATCACTCGCTTGAATATCCAATAATATCTCTCATCTCAATCAATGCGTAAACTTCCGTTTCATCTCATTAATCTCCTCCTCTCGTTGTGTCTCACTTTGTGCTAAGAGCATCTTAGTATTCATCAGTTCTATTACAAGTTTGGAAATTTGTCTCTCGTATTTTTCCACATCTCCATACGACAAATTGTAAGCGTGATTATAGCCTTCTTTCTTCTGATTCATTTCGTTTATGTTAGTATTTATATTTTTTTTTTTTTAACTCTTCTTGAAAAGGAGACAGAAAAGGAAAAAAAAGAATGAGGAGAATTATTTTCTCTCTGTAAGTCACCCTGCGCACCCGTGTGTGCTTGTTTATAAAGATTTTGTACTCCATTCCCGTTTACCAATTCGATTGCCCCTTTTCGTGCACGGGTTCAACCTCTGATCGAGTATGTTACAAGCGTGCTGATCACCACTTTCTTCCCTGTAACCATCTTTTTTAAATGTATAAATTATTTCTTCAATAATATGATGTATATATTTCCATATCATTGAAGATGTTGTTTTTTGTGGATGACCTGTTCATGTTTTTATTTTCCCAATTTTGTGTTTTCTTATTTCCACAATGGATAGTAATACTACTACTACTACTGCTTCTCCTTTTATCATTTCGTGAATTTACATGATCATTGTTGGATGATAGTGTTCTTTTATATGTTAAAGATGTTTTATTGAGTTTATGATTTTCCTCATCCAAATATGCTGAATTTTTTTCCGTTGTAAGCTTTATACACAATTCATTTCATCTTGTACATAATTCCAGATGAAGTTGTAACAAAGATCACTGTCCTTCATGTATGTATATCCGTTCTTTCTTGATATTTCGTTCACTTTCATGACATATGTAGTCTAACCAACCACTAATGAATTTTCTCAAAAATTCCACCTTTTCTCTCACTCCTTCGTTTGTTGTGAAGGAATGGACAAATATTCTATCCCTATTATTCCACTCAGGTAAATGCATATTGGCTAGTTCCAACATAGGTAGCTTCTTATTTTTGTAATGTTCCATATCTTTATGGAGATAAGACAAATATTTATTCTTTTTCTGAAATTCTCGAATTTCATTCTTTTTTGAGATGTTATTATATTTGTACTGAATCAAGCAGGGGTACCCCCACCCATCTTGATGTGCTGTTTCATGTATTTCCAAAAAATTCTCGTAATTGCGTGTACAATTATACTTATTTATTATGTCACTAATTTGTACATCCAAATGGTGGTATCGCCCTTCCTATTCATGGGGCGATTCAGCACTGATGAAAAGTATCAATTTTTTAAGCTATTCCAGGGAAGATTCTAATTGTTCATGTCTTTCAGCATAATACTGAGCTCGATTATGCATAATTGTCAACTTAAGATGTTCTAATTCATCATTATCTTCTTCTTCTTCTTCTTCCCTTTTCCTATATTGCGAGTTATTTTTTATTGAAGGTTTTTTACACTGTGATGGGTTTTCGCTTCTTCTCGTCTTTTCCGACTCTTCCTCTCTCCTCTAGTGCATATTTTCATGGAACTGCAAACGATTTTCCCATTTTTTTTCTACACAGGAGTGACATACCACCCTTGCATGCTCGCTCTTCACTTCATTCCGTTCAGGAATATTTTTTTAATTTACTCACTGCTTCAAAGTTGAGTGCTTGGGTTTTCTTCTTATCCTCATATGTATTCTTCTTTTCTTCACAATTTTAGCGTAAAATATATAAGTGTTTATACTTTGAAAATTTTCAGAATTTTTTTATTTGTCTTGTCCATATTTTTAATGATCGATTGTGCATCCAATGTGGGAGAATTATTGCCCTTTTTATTTCCCTTCCCTATGAACTTTCTGAAAATAATATTTATTTGCACAGGTCTTATGGTATGAGTAGTATCTATCCGTGGTGACTTGCTTTTCCTCATTTATGTGTAGCATTGTATTTGTAATTTTTTTTGTCTTTTTCGAGAATTCTTGCCATACTATGCGAATTTTGAGAAGATATTTTAATCCCGTTTTGTTCTGACCTGTTAATGTGAAAAGGATTGAATTGTGATGAACCATTCATCCGTTTCATCTTTTTTCAAAGAATTATATATGTACCTTTTTAAGACAAAAATGGAGTCGTTCTAAGTGCAATTTAGTGGATCCATATGCTTTCCTTTAACATTCATCTGATTCATCTTTTCAAAACAGATGATGTTGTGCACGCTTCCTTTGTTCATGTTTATTCCATTTGGGCATTTTTTGTCACTCTTTTTTAGAATGAGAATTCAAATTGTATCTCTTAAAATTTGTCGCGTCGTTCAACCTCTTTTCTTTGCATTTCCATGTGCGTACCAACTCTGGGCTCGTTAGATGTCCACTACATCCACCCACCCTCAATTGGTTCGCTCCTCCCAACCAGTTCATCATTCCCAACATGACCAACTCCATTAGCAGAATTTTTCCTGTCCATGGATTTGCAACCGGCATGTGATAGTAGCGAAAACACAGTTGGTGCGTGAAAATTTCAAAGAAGTATTTATCAGAGTTGGAATAACATTGTGAAATTTTTCTCCATCTGCTGTACTCTCTAGATTTTCATGAAATATCTTCAAATGGACAATTCCATGATGCCTTGAATTTTTAGATATATCTAAGGATACATTATGTATCTGATTTGTTGTGCAGACAAATTGACTAAAATTAATTTGAGACTTTCCTATCAGATATTTTTTTATTTTCAATAATCGTATACAAAATGAAAAAAAAAATATATATTTTACTTTCAAATGAGTCTTTATGTTCTTTTTTTTTTTTTTTTTTTTTTTTTTTTTTTTTCAAGCACAGCACTTTTATTATTAAAGAAAGATAAGTTCCACTTTTTGTGTAACATTTTGTTAAGGATAAGAAAAAAAAAAAAAAAAAAGAATGTAAATGCGTGAGAAAAATAGAGGAAAAAAAGAGTGACTGAATAATTATCAATTCAAACAAACTCTCCAATGCAAGAATTATTGAGATAGACATATATATATTTTTTTAAACTTCCTTTGCTTTTTTATTGTATTAGTTTGGATAATCCTTTATAGCATTAGTTAGAGCCATAGTCCATATGAATTTCTGTTCTCGTAAATTTTCTTTCCATGTTCTTTTATACCTACCTAAGAATTTATATAAACTTATATTAAGTATTATTGATCTACACAAAAATCCTACAAACCTTTCTATAAAAAAATTATCCATTTTTCTAAAGTGATCGATAATTTCAACATAATATTTCTTCCAAATTTTCAATTGGATGTCATTTGGTATGCCATTTTCATTTGCTAATAAGGTAAATTTATTCCACATTCTTTTAGACAAATCTTTGAATAATTTTCTTTGATATCTATTATAGTGATAAAAAACAAACCTTGCCTTTTTCTTACTTACAAATAAGTCACATGATGAAAGAAATTTATTTACGTCATCAGTAGTTATTTCTTTTTTATTAGATGGATGATTTTGTAACTTTTTTAGGAATTTCTTATATTTGATAGTCTCATAAACATAATGATCGCACTCATGGTCTAATTTTATTCCTTCTGGAAAAGTCTCATTTGAAGCAGATACATCAGTTAGTATCCTTGGGCATGTTCTTAGCTCCACTTCTGGGTTCTTCTTTCCTTTGCATCTGAAATCGGAACCCTATAAAAATTGGCAAATTTAAATTGTTACATATGTTCGTGTATGTGAGTGCACTCCAGATAAAGCTACAGCAAGGACCAACACGTTCTGCATCCAGCAGATCATTCAAACACTTTGGATGTGAAAAAAGAAAAGAGACGAGACGGGACAGAACAAGACGGGCAGAACAAGACGAGACAGAACAAGACGGGGCAGAACAAGACGGAACAAAACGAAAACAAAGGGAGAAATTCATTTACACAATTCTTAAATAAAGATTTTTTCATTACTAATAAATTTATGACCAACAGTAGAACCAACAACTTGATGGAGAATCCAGGTAAAATGCGGTTTTCCAAAGAATACATTTTTTTTTTTTTTTTTTTTTTTTTAAATATTCATTACAAAAAGTAAAAATTTTCTGCTAGTACACTCTTTAGTAGAGAAAAAAAAAAAAAAAAAAAGAGAAACCTTTTATAAGCATGTTATTACAAATTTGTAAAAATTTTTGATGGTTTTATTTTTTGTTTTGGAACAAATTAGTTCTTCTTAGTAAAACAACGTAAAAAAAAAAGTATGTCGTGCGCGCAAAAAAAAAAAAAAAAAAAAAAGTCTACAAAATATTATGCAAAAAAGTAACAGAAGTTGCTATTTTATAACATATCTTCATAAATGCAAAAAGAAGAACACTCTCAATTATGCCTAAAAGTTCAATCGGGAAAGCAACTAATTTTTCCTGTGCAACAATAGAATATTATTTTTATAAAGATTATTAACTCGTGCAATTTTTTTGAACTTGAAAAAAAAGTTGCAACTAATAGATGATAACAATGCCTGAACGTCAGAAAAATCCTTGGGTTATATATAATATTAGGTGCACTAAGTGTATTAAGTTTTTATGCAGAATTAAGCAGAACAAATAGAATAAAAAGAAGTAACTGATAAAATAACTGGCATATATAGCAGCAAAATGAGTAACTGCACTTTTTGCCCATTTGAAAAAATTACAAATTTGTACCGATGCACTAAATTAGTTTAGTTAGGGCTTCTATATAAATACCATATATATAGTTTGTTACCCCTTTAGCACAGCTTTCTTTTTTTCTTTTTTTCTTTTTTTTTTTTTAGGTGCCAAAGCAGGTTCTTTTTTAATTTGTTCACATAAAAGTATACATATACATCCATACAGAATTCATACAATACTTGTACATGTATACGTGTGCATGCATTTAATGCACTGCTTAATCTTACAAGTGAACCTTACAACACTTCATAATAACCTTGGTACACTAACATATTTAATGCGTTTACCAAAAATGTGAAAAAATAAATTAAATAATAACGAATATTATACTATATTATGTTATATTGTATTGTATGGCATTATATTACATTATATTTATTTATTTTTTTTTTTTTTTACCTCATTTGGCAACTTTTCGCTGTTCCTTTTTGTCTGTCATAGTTTGTCGTTTCGTCGTGGTTGTGTTATGCCTCAGTTGCAGGATTAGAAACAGATCATCACCACCCATTAATTCAACAGAAGAGTTTTTTCCGAATGCCTATATACACATACACATGCATTCATTTATTTATTCATTCATATATTTATTCATATATTTAATCAATCATATATTTATTCATTTATTTATTCATTCATATATTTATTCATATATTTAATCAATCATATATTTATTCATTTATTTATTCATTCATATAATTATTAATCTATTTATTCATATATTTATTAATCTACTTATTCATATATTTATTAATCTATTTATTAATCTATTTATTAATCTATTTATTCATATATTTATTAATCTATTTATTAACCTATTTATTCATATATTTATTAATCTATTTATTAACCTATTTATTCATATATTTACTTAGTTTGTTTTAAAAAAACAATAAAAAAAGTGCAGCAAAATTTTGAGACAATTATTTCTTTCTTTTATTTTTTTCATAAATTCCTTTCCTTGCCCCTATGCTAAGAGAAAACTAAACGAAACTTACACAGGTTAATAAATAAGGGGAGAAAAATACAAAATAGATCAAGTGAAAATTTCTGCGTTTTTGTTCTTGTTCTGTGTGTGGAAAAAAAGTAGGGAGAAAATAAAAAAAAAAAAAAAAAAAAAAACCTACATGCATATAGAAAATATATGTATGTACATGTACATTTGTAAAAAAAAAAAAAAAAAAAAAAAGCGCTTTTTTCCTGACCTCCCCTCAAATGTGCATAATTTTTTTTTTTTTTTTCTTTTAATTCGAAATAAAATAAGATAATTTATTTCATGATCCTATTTGTACATATTTCGAAACACATGTTCAGTTTTTAATTACGTATATTATTATGTATGTTGTAAAATTGGTTCCTAACATGTATATAACATGTGTATACATACATGTGTGTTTGTATAAACACATATACGTGTTAACTCACGCGAAGTGTGTCGTTTTTATAACGATACAACTTATTTGAGTTATTTTATGTAAGTGATGGCTCTGCTACTCTCGTTCACAAATAAAAAGAGCTAATCATTATTGGATTCCCCCACTTTTGACATGTTTGCAAAGAATTAATTGTGTTTAACTTTAGTCACTGATGCAAACCTCTTTAGAGATTGCAAATGGAGACTTTTCAGTAAAAATTGATAAGATAAATATGAATCAAAAAAAAAAAAAAAAAAAAAAAGGGTGAAAAGGTGAAAAGGTGAAAAGGTGAAAAGGTGAAAAGGTGAAAAGGTGAAAAGGTGAAAAGGTGAAAAGGTGAAAAAGTGAAAAGGTGAAAAGGTGAAAAGGTGAAAAGGTGAAAAGGTGAAAAGGAGAAAAGAAGAAAAGAAGAAAAGAAAAGGCTTCATTAACACACGGATATTACAAATTGTCTATTTCTTTTCTGCTTCACCCTTTATCGGGTTTACATAACTTTTTGAGGTGTTACACGGGTTAGAACCAAATCAGAAAAAAAAACTAACTCGTGGGAAAATTTGCCATGTACAGCTTAGGTATGGCATAAATATTGTCAATTTATTAATAGCCGTATATTTTATATTACATGTATACAAGGATTCGATAGTTTTAAATAATTACAAAGGATAAGGAAAGGACTTATGTGATCCAATATTACTGCGTATGCGTGTATACATATATATATATATACATATATGCATTTGTATGTATCTATGCATGTATTTATGCAACACACACATGTGTAATGTATGTCTGCACACACGCATGGACTTAATATATATGATCTAATGTAGGCACCTCTATTTGCCTTATTGATAAGTATAAATTGAAATTCACACTTATTCATAATGAAAATTTACAATTTTCATTTAAATGAATTTCATAAAACTTTTGCACGCCTTATATACATATATTATACGTGCATGTGATGCACAAATATATTTGCACTTTCCCATTTATTTAGTGCATGAATAACAAAAAAAAAAAAAAAAAAAGTGTATTACACATTAAACAAAAAAGAGCAAATGACAAGAAGCACAGTGCTATACAAATTGTTTTATATGTGTGTGAACATCATACAAATACGGTAAAAATAATTCATACACATATATGATAAAAATTCTGTATTTTTTATTTTATTATGTTATTTTTTTTTTTTTTCATTTTCGTAATGTGTTGTAACCAAACATTTTTCAAGATGATATTCCAAATGATTTCCCAAATGATTTCCAAATGATATATTGTTTTAATAATAGAAAAAAAAATAAAAAATTAAGTGAAATTAAATAAATGTTGTATTTCAAATCTTGCGCAAACTGTGTTAGAAAATAAATTTCAAACATTAAATAATTTGTCTAAGTGTTTTGATGAGATGAGGAAAGATGTATAGCACGTTTGTAATGGGAGCTGAGAATTTTGTTGTATTTATTATATAATTATTATACAGTTATTACATAATTATTATTCGCAGTTTATCCCTATGATTTTTTTATATGTTCATTTACTCGTTTGTTTATCTACTCGTTTGTTTATCTACTCGTTCGTTCATCTACTTGTTTTTTGCTCATTTATTATTATTATTATATATATTTTTTTTTTTTCTCCTTATTCCCGTCCTACCTAAAAATTTGGCCATTTTATTTGTAAAGGTGAATAAATTAAAAACGAAGTATTCTAATGAGAACTCCTTATCAATTCGCTCTTCCGTCTGTGGCTATTTTTTTTTTTTTTTTTTTTTTTTGTCTCACTTATTTGTGCATTCATTGGGCTGCTAGTAGTTCTAAATACAGCTGAATCTGTAACTGATCAGGTCGCCAAATATTTAACTAATCAGGTCTCCAAATATTTAACTAATCAGGTCTCCAAATATTTAACTGATCAGGTCACCAAATATGTAACTAATCAGGTCGCCAAATATTTAACTAATCAGGTCGCCAAATATGTAACTGATCAGGTAGCCAAATCTGTAACTGATCAAGTAGCCAAATCTGTAACTAATCAGGTCGCCAAATCTGTAACTGATCAGGTAGCCAAATCTGTAACTGATCAGATAGCCAAATATGTAACTAATCACATTCTTCAACACGTAGCTGAGCACATCACTAAAATCATGACTGATATATAGCGTTGTTTAAATTGTCAATCAAAGAACTAAACAGCCCATCGTGCCTCTCTAAAAATAATAGATGATCACAGTTGTGCACTCATTGCGAGGTGCCCAATTTTTATCATACTGTGTTATAGTTATCTATTATGTTTTTCAAATTTTTTGTCCACTTTTTTTTATTTGCGTTTGTTAATTTATTAGAAGATCTTACAAAACTTGAAATGAATAACCTGAAAGTTAATTGTAACAATGATTTATCGTTAACCATGGAAAAGAAACGATTCTCAAAAGATTCATCTAAATTATCTATGTCCCGGGTAAGAGCTGAATGACATTCCATTAGAAATTGTAGTCTATCTTCATCGGACATTCCAATTTTTGCTGCTGATTTGGTAAAATTTAGCCATAATTTATTTATCATTTTATTATATTTACCCTTTTGGTAATCACTATAATAATAAAAAGCAATAAATGCTTTTTTTTTGTCTGCATAAATAAATCCTGCGTTATTGGTTAAATTGTCAATTTTTCTTTTTGACAATTTTTTATTAAGATCTTTCTGTTCGCATCCGAAAGGTAAAACTTTAGTACTCACATATGGCTCATAAGTATTTCCATTTTTACTTTTTTTAGTTATATCATCATTTACATATAACTTTAATTCGACTAATAATCTTGAATTTGTTTTTAATTGTAACTCTAACAACTCTCTTGATTGGGGAAATCTAACAATCTTCTAAAAATGATGTTTAAGCATGTATACGTATATATATATATATATATATATGTGCAAAATGATATATCCACGTTAGCACATGTATGTAGGTATATTTACACACCTCTGTGGGAAAAGCTGTGAGTGTTTGTTTGTCTACAAACAGTGGTAGTTCGTGTTACATAATTCAGTGCGTAAAACTAAGGAGATAGCAGTTGCGTGTAATTAAAATGTGGAAAAGTGGAAAAATGGGAAAAGGAAAAACGGGTAACAGCGGTAAAAAAAAAAATGTGTTTTATTTTATTTTATTTTATTTATTTTTTTCATATTTTCCTCTCTTCATATATTCCGCTCCTCATTTATTCCTCTTTTCCTCTCTTTCTCTCTTCCTTTTTTTTAATTTTTCGTGGAAAACTTACTAATAGTGTGAAGATTAAGAAAAAAGGCGACATCAAGATCATGTATCTTACAATATGTTGACTTTTCGAGTTTGCATTTTTTTTCATTTTTTTTTTTAAAAGCATAAGTTATGGGCTGGTTGTAAGTAATAAAATGTATATATATATATACATACATATATATGTATATATATATACATATTATTCCTACTGGTTTTTGTACAAGTTTGGAGGAGTGCGTAAGGAAAAATAGTTAGCACTGACTTGGGAGGGCTTGGGGGATATAAAGAATTTGCAATATGAAATATGAAATAAATGGATAGCCAAGTTAAAAAAATTATTATATATGCATGTATTCTTCGTTCCATATAAAATTCAGGAAAAGTTACATAAACTTATCCCTTTTAAAAATATGTAAAAAAAGAAAAAAAAAATAAAATAAAATAAAAAATAAATAAAAAAATTAAAAAATAAAAAAAAATAAATAATAAAAAAAATATACAAAGTGAATGAGTGGGAGAAAACAAATGAAACAAAATGAATGAAAAAAATGAAATGACAAATGAAATGAAAAAAGAAATGAAAAAAGAGATGACAAATGAAATGACAATGGAAATGAGAAAAGAGATGATACTGGAAATGAGAAAAGAGATGATAATGGAAATGAGAAAAGATATGCACCAACGAAATTCAACAAAGAAATTGACCTAAGGAGAAATGATCAAAGGAAAATGATCAAAGGAAATGATCAAAAGGAAGTGATCAAAAGAAATGATCAAATATAATAATATTCCAAACAAAAAGAACTAAAAAATAAACAAAAAAAAAAAAAGAAAAAAAAAAGTGGTAAAAATTAAATTGTTAAATCTAAATGGTAAATAAAGTAATGCAACAAATCAAAGCGGGTAACCTAAAGTGGTAAATAAAGCGACAAATCAAAGCGGGTAACCTAAAGTGGTAAATAAAGCGATAAATCAAAGCGGGTAACCTAAAGTGGTAAAAATGTTAAGATACTGTTTGAGCGAAGAAGGGGACACTGTACATAAAATTATTACCACACTTGTGCATTTCTAAAAAGTTGCAGAAAAAAAAAAAAAAAAAAAAAAAATTTTTTCGCCACCCTGAAATTTATGCAAGTGTTATATGTGTTAGTTAAGCAACTAATGTTCATGGAAAAAAAACAATGAACCAAAAAAAAAAAAAAAAAAAAAAAAAAAAAATACTGGAAATGAACAACACAAAAAGTCATCTGTATATATATGTATATACATATATATATATGTAGTATATTATATATATATATATATACATATTACGTAACCAATACTGGGTTCAAAAAAAACATCCAGAATGTAAAAATAATATAGTATATGAAAAAAAGCAGTGAATGTAGTGGTGGTGTTGGTGTATACATCTTTAATATTTCGTGTTTATTAATTCTTAAAACCTGATACAGCCTTTTAAGTGCTATCGCAAATATCATTAGAACTATGGAAAATGAATAATACATAAACATAAAATACTTAATGCAAATCAAAAACAAGTAAACGTTCAATTTGAAAGTAAAAAGGGTTAAAGAGCTGAGGCCTTTTTTTTTTTTTTTTTTTTTTTTTTCCTTTACACTTCTGCATGTTCGTTGCCCTTACCGGTTTTAGTTAAACATTATGATACCTTCTTAACACGCCAATGCATAAATGCACAAATTTTTTTGTTTTGGAAATGTTAAGATTCAAATGTGAGTGTAGTAGATTGCTTAACAAGATTCGAAACACTTTAATGGATCTTTTTGTTTTGAGTAAAACTACTTCTTCCCTTTTTTTTTCCCGTGTTCCAGATCGAATCAACATGTAACAAAATTGAATACATATATACATGTAAGAAAAAAAAGTAAAGGGATATTAATACATATTACCACAACGGAGGAATATTTTATCATGGAAAAAAGGAAAAAAAAAAAAAAAAAAGAAACTTTTATTTGCCTCTAGCCCCTACTTCACACGTCACCCCTTCCTCGTTAAAGCATAGCAAGAAAATTTCTACCATTCATTTAAAAGCAGCTCAAATAGAAGTGGAAGAGCAGCAAAAGTGCATCTAATGAGGTAGTAGTGTATATATATATGTATATATGTATATGTATATATGTATATGTATATATGTATATGTATATGTATATATGTATATATATATTGTGCACCATTCCAAGCATTTCTTCTGATCACACAAAACTACTGTGGAAAATTATTTTGTTTTCCAAATAAAAGATAGCATAACTGTCTCTGTCGATTGATAAAGCAAAAGCCAGCACTTATAAGGACAGTGAAGGTGCATGCATTTTATATAGATGCATGCATACCTGTGTAGATGTGCATGTACATGTAAATTTTGCTAGGCACGAGGATAATAAAGTGTTGTAGTTGATTTTCACGTTTGACCCATATTCAATATATTAAGTTGGGATGGTTAAGCTAAAGAGAATGGATGGGATAGACATAAAACAAGATTCGTATGTACTCTTCTCCCATGTCTGTGTGTCGTTACAAAAATGGGAAAAATAGAATATTCTCTTGCGGGGGTGTAACAAAAACGAAGAGACTGATTGATTGTGCAGCTACTTAGAAACACAGATGTAAATACAAAATAAAAAATCTTCGACTTTATAGTGATGTGAGAGAGAAATAGAAACGTAAACACGTGATAATATCTGATTTAATTCGGAAGGATTGTATTTCTAAAAGTTACTTTCATAATCATGGCTAAGTAGCGATGGAGTAGAAACTCCTAATTATGTCTTTAGAGAAATAACTTGATTTCATTGTTTTTATCACTTTTTTTTGTCACTTTTTATTGTCGCCTTTTTTTTGTCACCTTTTTTTATCACTTTTTTTTGTCACTTTTTTTTGTCACCTTTTTTTATCACCTTTTTTTATCACCTTTTTTTATCACCTTTTTTTATCACCTTTTTTTATTTTTTTTACGTATCACAACTTTGCAAAAATTGGCTTTTCTCTGTAAATACATTGATATACACATTGTGTGTTAGAGGTAAAATTAGTTCTTCTATTCACGAAGAACCTAGCTGTATTATTTTATGATAAAAAAAGAAACCCCAAAAAATATCAGAAAATGCAGTATGCTTAAAAACCATACACGCTTGTTTATGTATGCATATATATATGTAATGTATGTCAGAAAATTCTTGAACCGGTGAGTATGTTTCTATGTAAATGTGGGTGTAAGCGAATGCATGCGCATTGCCACAATTCTGAAGAACGATGTATCCAATTGTCATATGCGTGAAAATGTTCCATAATTGCTGAAAAAAAAAAAAAAAAAAAATGTCAAATAGAGTTGACGCATTTCTTCTTTAAAAAAGAACGGATTTTTCTTTTTTCAGTTCATTATTAATTTTAATTTTTATCATTAAATTTGGATTCTTAATTTGGATTCTTAATTTGGATTCTTAATTTGGATTCTTAACTTTAATTTCTAATTTTAATTCCTAATTTTAATTCTTAATTTTAATTCCTAATTTTAATTCTTAATTTTAATTCCTAATTTTAATTCTTAATTTTAATTCCTAATTTTAATTCTTAATTTTAATTCCTAATTTTAATTCATAATTTCTAACTTTTAACCTTTTTAATTTACTTTAGGGGGAAAAGATTAGTATTATTGTATACATTATCATCTGAGTCGTTTTCGATTTTACTATCATTTCGGATAAATTTATATTTATAAAATACTATTTTTATTTTTACATTTTTCCATTAAGTTAAATATTTTTAGTTTAAAAATATCACCTTTTTTTTTTTTTTTTTTTCTTATTTTTTTTCTTATTTTTTTTTTTTTTTTTTTTTTTTTTTTTTTTTTTTTTTTTTTTTTTTCCTGCTTTAGCCTGTTTTAGTAAATGCTTGGTGTTGCAGAGATGATATAGTACTAATTACTCTCATTTTTACATTTTTGAAAAAATTTCTCAAACAAGTGGTTCTTATTTATTTATTTTTTTTTTTTTGTAACTACATCGAAGTGAACCATTGGATGATGAATCAAATTACAATTCTCTGTCGTATGCCATATATGGGAACAAGATTCATGTATATGCGTATCCCCATGCACTTACAATTTCTTCCTGTTTTGTGTTAATCATACTGATTCGAAATGCTTGTTTAGTACATATCCGTATAAGTGTACATACGATACATTATATACTACACATACATACACATACATATGCACATATATACATATGTATACAATATATGTTGTATGTGTATCAACTTTGGAGAGCTCGGCACGAGTCGTGCACCTTTTGTTATAACTTCAAAACTTATCTTTTTGTTTAATTTTGATGCTTTTTTCTCAACTAGTTTCCTTTTTTTTTTTTTTTAATTATTTTTTTTTTCTTCATTCTGCAGCACACCAAGTTATTTAAAATAATTTAACTTGATGCAATGCCATTTAATGTTATTTGGCATTATTTTGCACAACAGAGCATTCTTCAGCATTGCTTCTATTCATTTTGTGTTATTTTATTTTATTTTTTTTTTATTTCTCATGACTTTGTGTCAATTTGTTTGTTCCTCCTCATCAGCGTGTACACCATTTTGTGTGAATTTTTTTTTTTTTTTTTTCTTTTGTCCTCAGTTCCATTTCTTTCGTTTTCTTTTTTTTTTATAATCTAACCAGAGAGACGAGTAAAAATGAGAAAAAAAAGCACTATTTACCAGCTCATAAAATATAAAGCACAAAACATTTTGGTCTCCTTATGAACACCTGTTCGTGTATAAAAACTAAGCATTAATATATTAGCAGAACCCATATCCAAAAATGTAAGACATATTCTGCATATGTATGTATGTATGCATCCATGTATTATGTAAGAAAGTGTGCCACTTTTGCGTAACATTTTAATGAATATCGTAAATAGATAATTTTACTAATGAAAAAATGAAAAAGTTAAATTCGTACAAAGTGTATACCGTGCGCATACCATGTATCAATCATTACAATTCATGTTTATTCGCTTTTATTCACGTTTATTCATTTTTATTCACTTTTATTCATTTTTATTCACTTTTATTCGCTTTTATTCATTTTTATTCATTTTTTTTTTTTTTTTTCCCCCTTCCACTAACTTAACAACTGAAGGGAAAGATGCTTAAATTAAAAATGTTCATACTAACAACACTCATATTCCTGTCAATCAACTCAAATATTCTGATATTAGTAAGAAATTATTACATTTTTAAGAGAGAATAGACCTATTACCCAATTGTTATAATTATTGCATAATTATTGCACAATTATTGCTATTATTATTACCCGTACTATTAGTACAATTATTATTTTTTTCTCCTTTCGATGCTCACTGTGAACAAATTGTATAGTTAATTCCTTACTTGCATATTTGTGTAAAAGGCTTCCCCTTTTATGAGACAAATTTTTACGGAGTTTTTTTTTTTTTTTTTTTTTTTTTTTTCAAAGCATGTACTACGTATATGCATATATACATGTATTAATACACATACTGAGATATACACACTGACACATCCATCCCCTTATTCACGTGCACCTACATATTCTTAGAACACTCTGTGGAAATCCAAACCCATCTCTTTTCCAAAACTGAAGATAGCAAGATGTTTGATAAATATATACGATTCATCATATATAAGAAAACTGCTTTTTGATAGTAACATTGGAGGAAATCAAAATTTGCAGCTTGGGTTAAACAGAAAGAAGAAAAAAGATGAAACGGGGGTACCAAAGAAGTATGAGAAATATACAGGACAAAGAGATAATAAATTGGAAGTGAAGAAGACTCTCAAGGATGTATTCAAAAAGTCTTTCACCATTAGAAGCAGAGATGATGAAACGAGAGGTTGGAGTAGTGCAGGAGGGACACGAAAAAATGAGAATCAAGTAGGAGCAAAAATGGAGGACAAAATTGAAACCCAAATGGAGGACAAAATGGAAACCCAAATGGAGGACAAAATGGAAACCCAAATGGAGGACAAAATGGAAACCCAAATGGAGAACAAAATTGAAACCCAAAGTGAAGACCAAAATGACTTCGAACAAAAACATGAAGACGAGCCACATTTATTTAAAAGAAAAATTCCATTTATCCCCAAATTTCCAATAGAATGTGAAGATTTGGGAAGTATGGAAAATGTAAACATAGATGAACTAATGAAACAGATTGATATTTTGCGTCTGATTTCAGTTAGTAAGAAAAAAGCTTGTGTTATTTTTTTTAGTCAACTTAAATATAAAAAGAAAATATTTCGTGACATGATAAATGAAATTTGGGAAAGATACAAAGAAACAGCATTAAAAATAAACGCACCAGAAGAAATTCAAATGGAGATTTGGACAAAATGTTATGATGAACTTATGGATGATATGGAATATATGGAGATAATTTCTAAACAACATTTTTATCCAATATTTAAAAAAGAAATAATAATGAGAAAAAGTTTTCTCGATTTTGTAAATCGTTTTAATATTTGGTGGGATGCAAGTATGAACAAAAAGAAAACCATCTGGGATGTCATTTTGAAAGAGAAAATTGAAAATTATAAATTACAAAAACTTCCTGAGTAGTAACCAAATTGGTTGACGAAACTGAGTGTCTTAAAAAAGTATTTTTTTTTTTTTTTTTTTTTTGAGAAGGGGGGTGAATAATGCCTGTCTATATTGGATTTTTTTCCGAGGTGTAACAATTGTATGTCTTTCTAGCTTTACATATTTTGTTTATACACTCCTGTGGTACCTCTGCTTCTTTCTCCAAATGCATGAGACAGGAAAAAAAAAAAAAAAATTCTAGAAAAAGAAGCTTTAAAAGAAAGGAAAAAAAAAAAAAATAAAATAAAAATTTATCACAGTGGTGTATATTACTTCCCCATCTGTTTACGACAAAAACATGGTGAGGAATGAAATAAAAATGTATTTTTATTTAATTATTTTGCATATTTATTAATATGTCTTCCGTCTTTTATATGAAAATGTACACATGATGTATCTGAACATGTACATATGGAAATGTATAAAAGTGTTCATTAGGGGTTCACAATACATATATATTATTACCCTATATGGAATATTGTCCCTCTTTTTTTTTTTTTTTTTTTTGGTTATAACAAAATTATTTAATTCATTTCATATATTATGGCATTAGTTTGTACTTGTGTAATCTACGTAATTTACACATCGTTTGATATCCAAAGTACTTTTTTTGTTTCAGCTTTTTTTTTTTTTTTTTTTTTTTTGTAAACATTACCTACAATTAGTGCTGGACCTATGTATACCTTCGTGATCTTCGATCTGTATTACGCGAGTTACATTTTGCAAACTTAGGGTTAATGAAAACTTACTTATGTGTTTTTGTCTCTTATGAATATGCATCGACATATGTATATATATATATATATATATATATATATATATATATATTTCCTCATATATGTTCATATATCCACCATGCTTTTTTGTTTTCAAAAAATAACGTTATAATGAGGAGATATATATATATGATCTATGTTAGTATGCACACACATCACTTAATATAGAATTCATAAACCGAACTTTATTTTATTTTTTAAATTTAAAAACATTACATTTTCATTTGTGTCAACACGTTCGCTTAATTTTGGCATTTTGACCACGTGGTTAAAGGGTAGTTCCATGCATACACGGAAGGGAAGGAGAAGAGAGAGAGAAAAAAATTTCTCCTTGCAAGTCACCCGCTCAAATTTCAAAGTTTAAAGTTCAAATTCTAAAGTTCTATTTTCTAATTGCCCTTCCAGGTTACTCTCTCCGTTTTCTTAACATTCAAGTAGCTAAAAATAAGTGCAGTGTGAACAAGCTGTGCATTTTTAGTTGACTATTGCAAAAATTCTGGAGTTTAAAAAAATGAAAGCTAAAGTTGAGAATTAAGTTTGTTGTGTGTTAAGCGAAAGACATACCAGAAATTAATTGTCTTCTTAAAATGGGGTGCGCACACATACACACATACACACACACATATATTTATATGTATTAAGTACACATTTGTTGAGCCTTCTCTCCTGTTCAACTCCGAAATAATTCACCATGCATGTGGAAGTAAAATTACCTTGCACTGTTGCACAATGAACGGACAACCAGAGCATAGAGTAATTAAAGCAAGCACTAAAAAGAGTAAGGAAAAAAAAAAAAAAAAAAAAAAAAAAAGAGGGCCATTTTTCTCGTTTTTTGATGAATTCCACATTTAAACAATTTTATAATTTGTAATGTTGTACAATTTGTGATGGCTTCAAATTTTCTTCTGACTCTCCACGACTCTCTCGTTGAATTTTCTTTTTTTTTTTGCACCTTTGAAACTTTTATTTGAGCACAAATAGGTGAAAACATTATGTTTGTGCAAATATACACAAGCAATCGATTTTCCTTGGAGTACAACATGGCTAGCAGTTTCAACACTTCCAACAGTTTGGCAATTCTAACGGTTCTATTTTACAGTAGACATATTTAAATACGCTTCTAGAACAAATGTCATTTTGAGTAGTAGGAGATTCGCACGCACGTACTTTCTGGACAAGGAAAAAAAAAAGAATTCGCTTCTCCCCATCAGTTTGCATGTGCAACACAATTTGAGTAGCATGTTTTGGGACTATGGAACTAGAAACACCACTTTATTATTTATTTTCAAATGCAAGAAATGAAAATATTTGTATCCTAAAAGGTGTTAGGGACACTGTAAATGAGTGCAGATATATATATATATATATATATACATGTATATTAGCACTGAGTACCATAGCTAACCACAATTGATTTTTTCTTCTATTAAATAGAAACACAAATATTTCAAATAAGAAAAAGTCTGTGCATAAAAACTATTGTCGGTATTGTAAAACTTAAGATGATAGAAGTTATTTAAAAATTGGCATAAAAGTGCATTGATTAGAGGTCATGTATAAATCAAATTAATAAGGAAAATAAATGTGTCTATACATGTCTACATACACATGTATATCTGTCTATGCATGCGCTTGTATTTTTTCCACACACGTATGTGTGTATTTGTTAAATATACATATGCATACGTATCAGTTTAAGGAGTTCTATTAGATACATTCCCCCACTTTATTCTGCCAAGTGTAGAAAATGCTCGATGCATGTATGAATATATAACCATACATAACTGTGTTTAAGGAATTATACAATATGTACCGTGTGGTGTTTCTTTACTCTTTCACATACTTCTGTTTTGAGGTTGCATGTAGGTTCTATAGCAATCCATACCAAACGGAGGGGAAGCGGAAGAAGGTAACGGAGAAGATATAAACATATAACAGTTCTTCAAATGTTGGTCACACAAACACACAAAAAAAAAATATAATAATGACAGAAATAATAGTAACAACAATAGTGACAGAAATAATAGTAACAACAATAGTGACAGAAATAATAGTAACAACAATAGTGACAGAAATAATTGTAACAACAATAGTGACAGAAATAATTGTAACAACAATAGCGACAGAAATAACTGTAACAACAATAGTGAAAGAAATAATTGTAACGATAATGGGAGTAATAAAATTTAGAGGCCACCTGAGGGAAAGGAAACCCAGGGAGACCCTACCCTAAGACATAATTATTGATTCTGTCCTGGAGAATTCTATTCCACTTGAGCTCCTTTTCAAACATGTCAGCAAACCATGAAGCCTCATGTGCAGCAAGAGTCCAATTAAAATGTAAGGTGAAAATTACTTTATTATCCATTAGCAATTTAAAATGCTTTTGAGATATGTTTTCAGCTACTTTTAGATCTCGTATAAGTTCATTTTCACACTGTGTCCAATATATATTTTGAAGTTCTTCAGGTAATCCATGTGTAGATGCTAGATTTAGAAAATTGTTCTTTAAATTTGCTAACATTTTATAGTATTTTCCTTTTAAATAATTAATATACGCATAAATTGCAGCATGTGCCCTTTTTTTGTTAATAACAAGCATACCACAGTATGCAATTCGTTTGTTTAATTCCTCCCTAGACACTTCTCTGATTGTATCTGGCTCGTAAATTTCTAGTGGTGTCTTCCCACCATTTGTATTGCTCCTTTCTGCATTGCAACATTCTGCATTGAAACATTCTGCATTGCAACATTCTGCACTGCTCCTTTCTGCATTGCTCCTTTCTGCACTGCTCCTTTCTGCATTACTTTCCCACTCATTTAAAAAAGTTTCTAAAAGTGTATTAGCAAAACTTGGAGAATTGAAATTACCGCTTTGTACTCTTCGATATTCCTCCTTGGGTTCAAGGTTTGAAGCTAGTGTTCTTCCTTTTGAGGTTCTCCATTTTTTCTGTGAAGGGAGTGTAAGTGTGTAATCGTCATAAAAAAATACCATTAGGCATTGTTATTGGTGCAGTGTATGCAATATGTCGTGTCATCTTGTATCTACATGTACATACACGACAAAATTTAGTTCATCCAAAGCGTGTAAATCTTCATGAGAAATGTGCATAAATTGTGCATGTGATTGTATGCACACGAATATGTGAAAAATAATACATGTACAAGTAGATGTAAATTACTTGGTTTAGCATGTTCTTTACCACTATGATGGGTCTCCATGGCAAAATGGCCAGAATTAGAAAAAGTAAGATGTAGATTGTGTGTCTCGAGAACTTGCTGAACGCCTTTAGATTTCCCTTCGTCAACATTTCTTCCGTAAACCAAAAATGTTTTCTTCCAAGAAGGTTAATATGATTTCTCAGCTTCTTTAGATTTCCCAGCTTCTTCCACTTTCTGTACTGCTTCTCCCTATGGGATATAAATTTCTACTATTTGAGATTTGAATGTTTCACGTCTAAGATGAGGTAGGGATGTGTTTGTTCTATTACGTGTATTTAATGGGAATGCAGCTGGCATTTCTATGAATCATGAAAGATAAGGGGAGCGCTCAAAATTGAGGGATACTAAAAAATGCATCAAACGGGTAGGCATAGGTGCAGATTCAGATGTAGTTCTAGATAGATGTGCGTGCAGGTTACTTAATATTTATGGCACCCGTTTCTCCCATAACATAGGGACGATACTTTTCGAAAGTTAGTTTATTCATCAAAAGGAGAAAGGATGTAGCAGCAAATCGAAAAAGGAGAACATGTGTGCAATCCTTGAAGGTGTACCACAACAAAATGAATGGGCACGATTAAAAAAAACTGTTAATTTGAAAAACAAGAAAACATGGGAAAATGTTATTAAATAATAATAAGTCAAATGAAGAAAAGAAGGGGGAGAGGGGGCGTAAAAAAAAAAAAAAAAAAAAAAAAAAAAAAAAAAAGAAAAAGAAAAAGAAAAAGAAAAAGAAAAAGAAAAAGAAAAAGAAAAAGAAAAAGAAAAAGAAAAAGAAAAAGAAAAAGAAAAAATATAAAGAAAAAATGTAAAGAAGGAACTATTTTTCAAGCATCCCAATTATGTAACTACTTAATTACATTTTTTTTTTTTTTTTTTTAAAATAGAAGAATTGTGCACTACTGAATAAAAAAGAGATTAACCTATAAGTGTAACGTCGACACGCTATTATGGATAAATGCAGAACAAGATTTTTTCTACCATCCCTCTGTTCAGTTTTTAAGGAGAAAAGAAGCTGAATAGTTAAATAAATAAAAAAATGGGAAAAGGCAGTAGATAGGGGTGTGGATGTTCTCATTGCAAGAAAAAATATGCTCATAAATGGTTGTAGAAGTATATATATATATATATATATATATATATATATATATACGTGCACATATAAGGCATAGATTTTTTTTTTTTTTTTTTTTTTTTTTTTTTTTTTCTCCTCTGCTACAAGCTCTTGACAATAAATACAACCACCGTTGCATAGATCATGTGCGTGTATGTTTCTATATAATTGCAAAACTAAACTTTACAAATATTCTTATGCACAAACCTTTGGCCACAAAAAAAAAAAAAAAAATTCTTAATAATGAGGATTTAAAAAAACATTAACTTTTGTTTTTTCACTTTTGTGTTCTACATTTTTTTTTTTTCTTTTTTTTATGCAATTAGTGAATTGTTCTATGATTTAGTATAAATGGCATTTTTTTTTTTTTTTCCCCCCTTTCTCTTTCTCTCTCTCTCTCTCTTAAACGCTTTGAAACACGTTTTAAAATGTATCAACGTTTTTATACCCTTTTGAAGAAATTACCGTTATAAAAAATACAAAGTTTTAAGAAAAGAAAATTCTATCATTTTTGCAAATGCAGATTGTTTCTTTTTAATCTGTTACACACATTGTTTTAGCTTGACATGAAAGCAGCGGCTACTTTGTTATATTTATTATTTTTTTAATTTATAACATCAATATAATCACACGAAAGCCGTTTAATTGAACTTATTTTTCTACTCTCTATTCTGTTACGCTCTATTTTGTTACGCTCAATTTTGCTAAGTTTCATTTTACTTAATTTTTTTGTAGTTGTGCCAAAATGAGGCATAAAAGCATGTGCATATTTCCCCTCCTCCCCCTTTTGTTCATTTTATTAAGGGGCTAGATTATTTTTTGTCACCCATACATTTACCTGATCCATCATCCCTCGGATTGTCCATAATTTTTAAAAATATGTAAATTTTTATCAGTTTTCTCCTTTTGTGTACATATAATATGAAATTACTTATTCAATGTTTTCTATGTTCAACATATTTTCTCTTCAATATAATGAGAAATTGGTCTAAAAAGTTTATTATGTCAATCTACTGATGGAAACGCTTCATTCGGCATATCATTGCTCAATTTTCTCACGAGGGTCCGTTATTTTGAATTTATCAAAATTTTCACATGTTCTGCTGTATCAGTGGGGTGTACACACATGTGCACATATATGTATACATATTTGCGAACTGTGCAGATGTAAAAGCATAAACAGTATCTATCCACTAGCATCAGTTCATCATTTGTTTTTTTTATTTTTTTTTCCAAGTTTCTCCCTACGCACATGTGAAAGAAAAACACAAATGGAAACACACCCAGTTGGAAAACCCCTACACCAGAGGAAGAAGAAATACTACCATTCTGCATGTTTAAATCAACCGTACTTGATTACTACTACTTCGGTCTAATGTTTAATGTTTATTGCATATATTTAATTGCTAATTTTTATGAAATGAAATTAACATAAATATGTCTTATTCCGTTTCGATTATAGACAAAATGGTGTAAAAATAAAAAAAATAAAATAAAATAAAACAATAAAGTAGGAAGAATTCGCAGTTGTAACAAATTATATTTGCAAAAAAAAAAAAAAAAAAAAAAATTACATAGGGATATACAGATAGGTGAGTATACAAAGAAAGCTGCAAAGAAGGTGATGCAAAGAAGGTGATGCAAAGAAGGTGATGCAAAGATTTAACATTCTTTTAGACCTCGTAAGAGAAATTAAACAATTTTTAATATATGTTTAATATATGTACATGGTGAAGAAATCATGGTTGTTCTTTTACATCATTTAGGGGTGGGGGAGGCATTCTCATGATATAAACATACTTTAGGTGATGATACCTTTTTCTTCTTGTTCATTTTATGATTTTTTTTTTTTTTTTTTTTTTTTTTTTTTTTTTTTTTTTTTTTTTTTTTTTTTTTTTTTGTTGCCCCCCGTTGGTTAATGTCTTTTCACTCTCACTTTGTTGTTCATATTTTATTTCTTAACTGAGGATGTTTTACTTTGAAGCTGACGTTTCGTTGAGCCCTGAGTCTGTCCAAGTTTCTGGGTCTTCATTTGTGTCTGTCCCTGCTTCTGCACATCTTCTGTTGCTTTTCTTTTGCAGTTTCTCGCTGCTTGAGTCAAAATTTGAAGCCACTTTTCCTGATTTTTTCGTATGGTTAGGTACCAGAACTCCTTACAACGTATGAGAAATTCTCGAAGGGACAAATAAAACACCCGCTTTTTGACAAAAAAGTAAAATGCCTTCACAGCAGTGTCATCCATATTTATGAGTTCATATGTAAGATCTTTTTCACAGTTCTCCCATATTTTTTTTCGTTCTTCTTCTGACATTCCATGTTTTAAAGCCAAGTCTTTAAACTGTTTCGACAAATCCTTAATCATATTTGTAAATGTCTTCTTTAGGTAATTATTATAATGGTAAAATAAAATATACGCTTTTTTATTGCTTACAAAAAATATGCACGAACTAATCATCTTATTTATTTCTTCTTCTGTCAACTCTCCAGAAAGTTCTTCATTCGAACATCCAAATGGAAGATTAAAATTTCTTCCACTGTATATTTTTTTGTCATTTTCATTTGTAGGAGTATCAGAAACTATTTGTGAAATTTTCTTTTTCATTTTAGTAGCCATTTGAGCTAACTTCCGGGGATGACTAATATTTAATTCGGGTTCCACTAATTTTCCACATTTTAAGAAATCAATTTTGTGCTAAAAATGGAGAAAAAAAAAAAAAAAAAAAAAACGTTATAACATTAGAAGTGTACAAAAGTGTGTGCATATTTGTCAATGGAAAATGTTCGTGTGCAAACGAAGGAACACCTGTCCCAAAATTTACACTTGATTTAAAAAATAGTTTTAACCTGCAATAGTACATCTAGTAAAATTATCAATAGTGTAAGAAAATTCTGTAATAGGTAGATTTGACCTTTTTGGTAATTCTGTTCTGTTTTTCTGCTTCTGTTGAGATGCTGATTTTCCATGTCTCTCCCCTTGTGTAACATTCTACCCCCACGCCCCCTTTATATGTATTATTACATGCACATGTATATAGCTGAAAAAATGTTTAAAGTAAATATTTGATTAAATTAACATGTCCATTATATCCAACCATGACAAGTTCTCTTTAGATCCGTTTTAATTCTGGTGAAAGGGAGATATAATATTTATCGACTATTTCATATACTTGTTTTGAAACAAATGTAGTAGGGAAAATATAATTTTTAAAAAAATTACACAAGGTGACATTAAAAAAAAAAAAAAAAAAAGTTAAAAATTTTGTGATAACAGTGCAACGTGGGAAAAAAAAAAAAAAAAAAAAAAAAAAAAAAAAAAAAAAAAAAAAAAAAAAAAAAAAAAATGGAGCTAAACCCTAAGAAGTGTTCTCCTAAATCTTTCAATAAAGGATGAAAATAAAAAAAAAAAAGTGCAAAATAAACAAAACAACTCCCCCTAAGTGGGAAAAGCAAAAATTTTAAACTAAAACTTTTTTTTTTTCTTTTTTTTCAAAGCGACATGCATTAGAGAGTGCTAACAGAACACATCGAAGGTGGCACGCATCGCAACCACAATGCATAAGATCATTTACAAGAATAAGTAAAACTTCCTACTGAACTGCTAATAGTGTTCTAAAAAAAAATTAAACGTTCACAGGTGAATCATACTAGAACATGCAGCCCTTCTTCCAATATTTAATTTTTTACTTTCTTGAGAAAAATGATTAATCAAGCATGTGAATAAATGAATTTATGGGCGAATAAATAATAAAAAGAATAATTAATAAATAAAGGGAAAAAAAAAAAAATAATTACTGTGCAAACAGATTGATAACAAACAAATTACTAAGCAGATAAATTACTGAACAAATAGATTGCTATCAAATAAATGAACAAATACATAATATCGAATGAATGAGCATCCCCTGCCCCCACCACAAAGCAGGACCTTTTTTTTTTTTTTTTTTTTTCTATTCCTTACAAAAAGAGCTACAATTATCGAGCACTTTTTAATAATTCATATCCAAATTTATCGATGGCGTATTGGGGAAAATGCCCACGGGCTTATTCACTCTCCCTTGTGAACAGAACAACTCACGTTGAGCAGATGATTTTCTCAATTTTGTAAGACGACAAGAAAGTTGGTATACACACATGCAGGCACAGATACATACATATATATATATATATGCATGCGTGCATGTTCCATGAGGTCACACACACGCTTTTACTAAATTTTGATAGAAGAATAAAAAACATTTCAATATACATTTTTTTATTCCTCACATAAGAGAAAGAGCGAAGTGATCTGAGAGAATTTCATCCTTTTGATGTGCCTTTTTCCATTGTACCATTTTCCAAAAGTGCATATTTTTAAACATGATACAAAACCTGATTAGGATTGATACAGCTATGGTTGCTCCTATATGAGTACCAAATGAACTGAGTGAGCTGAGACCAATTTGTGTTTCAAAAAATGGGGTGAAATACTTCTTCCCTTGCTCGGTGTGCATGCGATGGGTAGACCAACTTAGTTAACTCAGAAATTTGTGAAAATATATGTTCCTGTTTACTATAAATGGGGTTTCTCAAAAGTGAGAATACATACAAATATACAAACATACATATATGCAGCATAGGTAGGAGTAGATGCGCACCGCCTTCCACCATGCATCAGTTGTGTTGCTCTCGCACGTGTACTTGTAATGGTGGAAAAAAAAAAAAAAAAACGTTTTAAACGCTTAAAATGTTGGGTTAGTCACTCTACAAGTTTATCACTATATTACTAGATTTTTGTATTGGACTGAAATTTAACACGAAATTCTTTTAAGAATACTCCAAAATGTTATTGTAATATATATAATATAATAATGTTTCTCCTCTTCTGGTATTCCTTGAAAAATAGACCGTTTATATAACACACATAAAAGGAGAAGAGCCATGTAGAAAAAAAAAAAAAAAAAAAAAATTTTCGAATTTGTTTTTTACCTACACATGGATATTTCTTACCAACTAATATTAAAAAATGAAGAATAAAAATAACTGGATATAATAACTCAATAAACCAGAACGTGCATCAGGTATGTATATATAGATTTGGCTAAATTAAATGAGTGTGTTTCTTCTCCTTTGTTCTTTTTTTATAAAACTTTGGTGAGAGGCCAAAACATAGAGAAGAAATCACTGAAAAAAAAAAAAAAAAAAAATGTATACAGAATTTTATGGAAAAAATCTTAAATAATGATGCTTTAGTTCTCTTATTCCTTTTTCTGTTTTTTTTTTTTTTTTTTGCACAAAAAAGAAATAATTTCAAATAGTGAAAATGCCGAAGCAGAAAGTTGTGATAATCACGTTGTTTGATGAAGAAAAAATTCCATTGTGGTTATCTCCCCACTGAAATCGAATTTGAAATGTCCCACAGATTATAAATGGGTAATTACAAAATTGTGCTGTGGTCTTCCTCACGAGTAAGATTAAAACTTTTTTACATTTTTTTACTCTTTGTAATAGATAAGGTCATTTTTAAGAACTTTCCAAAAATTTACGCTATCAAATTGAAGGATGATAAGAGAGGCATATTCAAAAAAAAATTATCCAATGGAAGAAAATACACACATAAATGTAAGAAGTTGATAAGGGCCAAATCTTCATTTTACATTTTGGGCAAATGCGAATATTCCAATATGAACGGCAAGGGGAAAAAAAAAAAAAAATGCACACACATTATTAGATCTCTTAAAAATAGCTCGACAGAGTTAAACACTTCCGAGATATACAAAATAAGAGAAGAAATACTATCCAAAAAAGACATAAAAGATGTTCTTGAAAGGAACATTATTAACAAAGTTTCAAATGAAAATATAAACAAGTACAACAGCTTTTCCTACATATACAGCATTGATGAAATATATGAACAAGTCAGAAAATTATATAAAATTTATGATCAGTGTAAAAATTTGGATAAGCTACCAAAATTATTTGGACTTCCTATCATTTTAAAAGATAATATAGTGACAAGAAATATACATACATCAGCTAGTAGTGACATTTTAGAAAATTATAAACCATCGTATGATAGTACAGTTGTAAAAAAGTTGAATCAACATGGAGCTATCATTTTAGGGAAGACTCATTTGGATCAATTTGCAATGGGCTCCTGCACAGGTGGTAAGGTAAAAAATCCATTTAATGAAAATGCTCTGTCATGTGGTGGATCATCTAGTGGATCAGCAAGTTGTGTAGGATCAAGAATTATTAACTGTTCAGTTAATACAGACACAGGAGGATCAATTAGAACTCCAGCAGCATTATGTGCATGTATAGGGTTAAAACCAACTTATGGAAGAATAAGTAGATATGGAATTATACCATATAATGAAGAAACAGATGTTGTAGGTTTGATAGTTAACAATGTGTATGATTGTAGTATACTATTAGATGCTTTATGCGGATGGGATAAGAATGATTTAACAAGTTTAAAAAAAAAAAAAAAAAAATTTCACTTCAAGTTAAGAAAGTATGCATTATCAGAAAAATTTATTAGTGGGCAATATCCCTTGAGAAATTTCAAATTTGGTTATCTAAGTAAGGAACTTTTAAAATATTATTTTGTGGATGATAATGTGTGTAAGAATTATGAACAGGTCATGCAACATATCGAACAAATGGGGGGAATTTTAATAAATACAAATATCTTTAAATTAATTGATTACACTTATTTATATTATATGTATTCTATGACCATTGCAAATAGTAACCTTTCCAGGATTAATGGAATTAATTACAACATCCCTAACTCAAATGGTACAATTAATTTTGTAAGACAATTAAGATCAAATTTGATAAATGAAAATGTGCACTCTAGGATTATTGGAGGGTCCATAATCTCATCATGTTTTCAGAAAGGGAATATAAGAAATCTTTTTTTAAGTGCCAAGAGAAGATTAAAGCATAGCATTCAGAAAATATTTCATGAGGTAACTTATGTTTTACTACCCTCTCTGCCAAAGTCTAACAATTTGATTACTCATGGAGTTACGGCTTGTGAATACAACACAAGAATTCATTCACGTAGCAAAATGGAGATGAAAAAGGATTCTTCAAGTATCCATAAGAAAAACATGAATGAAAAAAACAGGGATGAGAAAAACGTGAATGAAAAAAACAGGGATGAGAAAAACGTGAATGCAAAAAACAGGGATGAGAAAAGCGCGAATGCGAAAAACAGGGATGAGAAAAACATCTTACATGCACAAAATCATGTTCAAGGTATCCCATATCAGTACAACAACTACATGAAGGAAATTTTTTCAGTCGTTGCGTCCATCACAGGTTACCCTAGTATTGTAATTCCAACAGGGGAATTTACAGAACACTATAATGAGCCCAAATCTTTTCAAGTGCTGAGCAAGAATTTGAACGAGGCTGGCTTATTGAAGGTTGCCTTGGCATACAAGAGCAAATTTCATGTTGATGAAAAAATATTGCAGAATTTGGGCAGATCCAAAAATGAAACTAAACGGGGATGATGTGAAGCAATGATAAATTTATGGATAGGTGTAGTTAATGTTTCTGCATCAAAGGAACAAAAAAAAAAAAAAAAAAAAAAAAAAAAGTGAATCTTCCACTCTCCTTCCTTACCCAAATCGCTTAACTGGTGAAAAACATGTGGAGAAAACAAAACATATGTTGCAAATTATATATTAACAATAAACAGTGTTTATGCTTGTCCAATTATGGTATGTAAAAACCCCCCACACACCCTCCACGAATTTTGACCTCTTCCAAAGGTTACATATCATGTATGTACATATATTTCCAAGATGGAATTTCTTAACTTTCAAACTTCTTCGTGCACACACACAATTTTACATTTTTGACAAATTAGATTTCTAGCTTTAGAGTTATGCAAGGGGTGGTTACATATATATCCTCCTTGTCAAGTTGGGAACAATCAGATATGCAATCACAGATGACTAGAACAGTTCTTCCTCTTCCTCTTTAAGAACGAGAAAGTTGTTTGTGTCCACAGTGGGTGCACAAAATTTTTCATCATTGACTCTTGCCGATTCGTCATTTTGTGAATTGATCAAATTTTCCTCATCATGGACAGATAGATAATTCTGATGTTTCTTAGAGGAAGGGTTGCACAACAGGTCCTCCAATTTTAGCGTATCACAATTGAGTGAAGAGGATGCGTGTTTTTGATTTGGATCCATGCTTTCCTTGTTCATATCAGAGATTCCTATAGTTTTTCCTTTCTTATTATTTCTCATTTCTCGAATTTTGTTTTTTTTGATTTGTCTTTTAGTTTTTTTTTTTAAGCTTTTTTTTTCCATATATTCAATTTTTTCCCTTCTCTTACTTTGAAATATTTGATTTTGTGTATATTCTTTCCATTTTTTTTCAAGTAACTCTAATCTTTCATTTTCTTGATTTCTTTGTTTGCGATAAAGATCAAAATAGTCACTTCCTGCACCTGCACTACTACCCCAAACATTTGGAACTTTTTCCACTTTTATTTTCCCCTTTTCCTTTTCTTTCTCGTTTTTCTCGTCCTCATGTTTAACAGGTATTTTTATTATCCGTCCATCGGACAGCATAATTTCATCATCTAGCACTTTTATATCCATTCTTTTCTTATTTTTAGTCTCATTAATTTGTTCTCCTTTTATCTACGTTTCCTACATGTATGTATATGTATATATATATATATATGTATACTTCGCCTATTTTTTCAAAAACGGAAGGTTTTTTACTAAGTTTCGAAAAAAGTATGATTTCTTTACTCGTTCGCATTTCCACATGTCAGATTTTAAACGTATATTTTATTATTCCCCCACATCCACACTCTGCACAGTTGTTTATTCGAAACAGGAGATACATAAGTTCGTCCAAGTTTTTCACTTAAGCTTGTGCATATATATATATATATGTATAAGTATACATATATATCTCTGTATATGTTCATATATATGTGCATTTTTGCATTGAAACCCCCAATTTGTGGTGACAGAAAATGGAGAGAAAATTATATCCCAAAATTTCTGTGCAGAAAAAGTGATGCTTACGCCTAATACCCATTTTCCCTCTGCCTCCTTTCGTAAAACTCCTGTTTTTGCCCTCAAAAAGGAATTAAAAGATGGGCAAATGTTAGGGGTAAATATTATGGCCAAAAAATTAGGGGAAAAAATAAGGTCACCCAATTATATAACCTTTCCATAAAGCCGTCTCTGTTAAAGGGGTGGGGAAAAAAAAATATTCCTTTTTTCCAACTTATTTAATAGTGCCAAGTGTAATATAACGAAAGGAAAGTTATTTTTGCAACTGATTCATGTTTCCCAAAAGTAAACAACTTCGACAAACACTTGCCTCAAGTGCAGGATGCAAAAACAAAGTGACAATTGAGAAAAAATAATGTTTAAGATGTTAATTAAAAAAAAAAAAGAATTAGGAAATGAGGAGAGGTGCAAATGAGAAATACAAATGTCATGATTAAATTCGACATTTAGAGATTTCAAGTAAAAATTGACAATGCAGGAGGGGAAATAAATAAAAAAAATAAAATAAAATAAAAAAAAAAAAAAAAAAAAAAAAAAAAGGGTGGATGCCGTACAGGTAAAATCTCATCATCATCATTCCCGTTTTGTTGCTTGCGTTTCAAAATAGAGAGCAATAATTTGTCAAATTATAAAATGGAACGAAAATACGCAGAAAAGGAGAAAAAAAAAAAAAAAAAAAAAGTCCAAATGTTTTGAAGTGACACAGAAAAGTCTAGCTTTTTCGCCAAGTGTAACCGGGGGCCCCCCCCCCCCCCCCCAGGTGTCTTCTGACGCACCTAACACAGACGAGCAGATTCTGTATGTGTCTTTGCATATTTTTTTTCGCCTGACCAAATCAGTGAAGCACCATTTTGTGTATAACCCCATCATCCCGCTCTGTTAAATTGAGTTTCTCTAAAAGTAGTTTTTTAAAATAATTGTACAGGGACTCATAGAACAAAACATCATCCAAAGAATAGAAGGTTTTATGCATATTGTTATAAAAAACCAAGGAATCATTTAAATTGTCAAATATTCCTGTCCTTGCTATAAGTACATTATTGGAATTTGTTTTAACAGCAATTTTATATCCACGCAAACTTAGCTCTGATAATAGTATGATATTTATAACATCATCAGATGAGACATTGTCATTGTACATCATTTTAGAATGTGCTTCACTTAACCTGATTAAACTTTCTAATGTTCTTATGGTTGTTCCATTATCTCCATTATTATGTTTTCTTAACATGGAATAATAACTAATTAATATCAATTTAGAATTCTTATTAAAATACGGAAAACAGTTATTTTTCACATGATGAATATATTCCCTTAGTTTCTCGCTAGACCAAATAATTTTTCCATTTTCAGTGTTTTTGAATTCATTTTTTTTTTTTACCCATTTTATCTGATCTGTGGAATTTGTAATGATAAATTTTCTTGGATCCACATCTACATTTGGTATATTACAATAATGGCTAGATAATTTAGAACAGTTATTTACTACTCCTCCATCACCAGCAAGTGAATAAACATCTACGTCTACTTCTTCACCACTTATTCCTGTAATCTCAGATCCTTCCTTCATCAATGGATCAACCCTTTCAGAATCATTTCCACTCGAAAAAAAACTTGTGTTCATATCTTGTGCTAAAACATAATCAGCAATTTTGGAATCAATTTCACTATTGTCCTCTGTTATTACAACCATGTCGAATCGGCTCAGCAAAGCATAGGAAAGATTAATGATAAGGGCCTTATTATCACAAGAAGCCAAATTTCCTTTAACAGTTTTATGCAACTCAAAATTAGATGCACCAATAATAGTGCATCTACAATTTAACTTATCCACTATTCCACCTTTCGCTACCGAAATTGTTAATTGTTCCATTGCCTCATGAATAGCATTTTTATTCTCATTTTTCATTAAACAAAATTCATCAATACAACAAACCCCATTATCAGCTAAAACTAAAGCTCCACTTTCCAACATAAAATTATTTCCTTCTTTTATCGCTGCACATGTCAATCCAGCAGTTGTACAAAACATACCTGATACGTTCATACAAATATAGCTTATTTTTTGTACCTCTTTCAATAACTGTGATTTTCCCGTTCCTGGATCTCCAACAAGCAGCAAATGGCACAAAGTTCTTTTGTTGCAACTGTCAGATGAAAAATTCCTTCTTCCTTTCCTATTCTTGTGTTTTCTTCTTTTCTCGCTACCATATTTTCCTCTTCCCTCCATCTCAACCTCAGCATATTTACCCCGCCCCTGATGCTGCTCTTGTTCTGCTACTTCTTGTTCTGCTACTTCTTGTTCTGCTACTTCTTGTTCTGCTACTTCTTGTTCTACTACTCCTTCCTCTGCTACTCCTTCCTCTGCTACTCCTTCCTCTACTACTCCTTCCTCTACTACTCCCTCCTCTGCTACTTCCTCACCATCGCTTGGTCCCAACTTCGAATCCAACCTTTCACTGCCCCTACTGAAATACTTCTTCCATCTGTTATTTTGATTGTAAAAAGAATCCTGCTCAGTCATTCTGTTTCCACCGATTAATACTAAAAGTACAGATATCTTGGGTAACTTACTATTGTATAAATTCGGGCATAAGCTATCGCATATGTACCTCTTGCCCTCTAGTTTATTATTTTTAAAGAGAAGCCAATACTTTTCAAATAAATTTTTTTCTTGCCCATTTGCATCCGTATAGATAGTGTTCGTCTTAGATTTATTTCTGTTTTTACTTATTTTGCAAGAGTGTAAAGAAGCTTTTTCAAACGATTTGCATGGAAGTGATTCATCATCATTCGGTACAGACACCTCTTGCTGTTGTCTCTCCTCCCGATTTGCAAAAGGATATTGTCGAGTTCCAATATGCTGTAATGGTTTTAAAGGATTTTCTTTTTCATCATATATTATGGGATCCCCTGTGTAGTTATTCACATCCGATTTGTGGGATATATTCTTCGAAGAATTATTATTATTTCGATTGGTCATTGCATCACAGACATTTCTCTTACTTGCTAAATTGTTTATACATTTGGAAAATTCATCATCTAGGGATATTTCTTTGCATTTAGAAACTTCTAATTCTTTAACTTCTATATTGTTTGCTTCAATAAATAATTCAGAATCACATCTAATATCTTTGTACAATTTTTTCCATCTTCGTAAAATAATTCCATTTATAATAACTTTCTTTCCAGGGTGATATTTTCCAGCTAAATTTTCCAAAAGAACAACTGTAATAGAATATGGGATATTTGTTTTACTTGATTCTTTTATTTTTATTTCCTGATAATCTACTCTTTTCACTTCACTTTCTAAAAACTCGAAATTTGTCCCATTGCACTTTTTTTCTATGTATGGATTCTTATTATGACAATTATTGCTATGTATGCTTCCATTTTGTTTAGCATTTCGTTTGTTTATATTACGTTTTAAGTTATAATTATTAGGATAATTTGTAAAGTTCTGTTTATTATCATTCTTAGTATCACTTTTAATATAAAGTAGTTGTTCTTCACATCTAAATTCCTGTACCATATCTTCCTTCATACATTTCCTTTTCAGAATTGTTTCCTTGCTTCTTACTTCACTTAGTAAATCATTTCTATAGCAAGGTGGTATATTCGTGTTTATCTGAGAATTTTGGCACTTAAATACAGTTTGGGTATTATAATACAATTCAGGAATCGCTTTTTTTTTAATTATGTTATCACATTTCATACATCTATATTTTTTACACTCCTCTAATATTTTTTTTTCTCCCACCCTTGTTATTATCCCTTCTGTGCTTACAAATTTCCCAATATGTTTACTTCTTATTTCCTGCAAACAATTGATATGCATATCTTGTAGATATGGAACGTTCACCACACGGCACATAATTTTTATATTCTGCTTTTCGAAAATCATTTTAAAGCAATTGTTTATTTTTATTTTTGTATTTACATCTTTTAAAAAAGCGCACCTCCTGTATGAATACAAAATCCCTTTTATCAAACAAGCACTATACAAATCAATTTCTTCCATAATTTTTCTTTCTTTATTGAAATCATAATCTATAAAATCGTACAACCAAGAGTCCTCTTCGCTTGTACTACCCTTTTTTCGTTCCTTGTCGCTAGTTATATCTGATTCTTCTGACTGGTCAGAATTTATACTGTCTTTTTCTTCCATACTTTCACTGCCACGGAAACGCCATTCTTTTTCGACATGCTCCTTTTCAGCTTCTTCTGATTCTCCCGCTTCTCCCACTCCTTCACCTTCCTCCACTTCTCCCATTTCTCCCACTTTGTTGTAAAAGCACTTCTTCGCGAGTATGCTATTCTGCTGAACACAACTAGGGCTTGCCCTCTGTAAACAAACAGAATTTTCCCCTTTCGTCCTAGAATCTGATTCTCCATTGTCGATATCACTGCTAGAGGAATGGATATATCCATTCACACCATCAATGTGTTTTATATCCTTTTTGATTTCCTTACTAGAAAGAAATTCAAAATAACAACTCAGAAAGATAAGTCGGAAAAAAAAAGGAATAGAATAATTGTTCATAACATCAATAAATTTGTGAAAATTATTTTGCATGTAATATATTAATTTGTTTTCCCCATATTCAATTGCATCATATGTATCAAAATAAAAATTGTATATATTTTCATTGATTCCCTGTTCACTATTTTGAACGTGCGAAAATTGGGTGTCCTCTATTTTACTAATATAGCTAAGTGCTATTTTTTTTACTTGTTCATAATACTTTCTATTTTTCAAAAACAGTTTAATTATTATCTTATGGAAGAATTTCACATTTTTTATATTCTCATCTGTATTCATAAAACTGCATTCTTCCTCACTACTACCATCATAATCAGTGTCACTGAAAATACTCGATTCAGAGCTTGACAGTGGCATTTGCTCAACCTAGATAATAAAATTCACCAAAATGATAAATTGAGTACTTTTTCAACAACATGCACATTTTACACTTTTACCACATTGAAGGCATGAGAGCGGCACTTTCCAGACAATATATTTATCCATGCATATGTGCAACACAAAAATGTATTTAAAAAGGGAGAAAAATCAAAAAAAATATATATGTACAATCAGAGAAGACATTATCATATTAAAATCACGATAATGAATACTAAGTTAAGGACAATTTTTTTTTTTTATTCAAACGAGTTTTAATGTTCACAAAAAAAAAAAATATATATATATATATATATATATATATATATATATATATAAATGTAATAATAATTCTGTGTAAGTCATGCGTCATAAAATAATTAATTTAAGACAGTAATTTACAAAATTGACATTTAAATAATTAAAAAGAAGAATAAAAAAAAAAAAAAAAAAAAAAAAAAGTATACACAAAAGAAAACCTGTGTGGGGGAGGTTACAACTGTTTTATATGTAAAAAAGAGTTTGCTTAAGTTAGTTCCCTTTTTTTTTCTCTTTTCCATTTTTACATTATTTCATGTCCGCTTCCGTTTGTTGTTAAGAATACGTACACATTTTGAAGTCGAAAAAGTAAAAATGTAACGGTGCAGCTTTATAAATTATTAACTGACAGGTAAAAAAGGAGAGAAAAAAAAAAAAATACTGTTCACCACTTTTTTTTTTTTTTTTTTTTTCAATTTATGCTGCTCATATTTTGTTCTGTCTTTATACTTTTTCTAATTTTCTCTCCATTACAGAAAATACACATAATGCACTAAAAATGCGTTGTATATATTTTGTTTTTGTCTTCATATAAAAAACGTCAAAACTAGACAACTTTCCCAAAAGTGACATGGAATAATTAACAAAATTACAAATTGAATGCCAAATGAGATTCATTCTTTTTTTATTAACTGTTCAGGCAAAAAAAAAAAAAAAAAAAAAAAAAAAAAAAAAACTAGAAATTTCAAAATATCTAGTAGCGTTAAAATTGCTACATAAAGAAAACCATTTAGATTTAGTAAATTTTTTTTTTTTTTTTTTTGCGTAATTTTCATTGCAAAGAAGAAAATGGTTATCCAAAATTGCTATGGCAGTAAAAATTAGGCTTTTTGCATTTCAAAATGTTTTGTGCCTTTTTGTTCACTTTTTTCAGTGAAACTTAATTTGCCCTACACTTATATTTAAAATATATGTACTAATAAGAAGGTTTCCAAAGCAGTAATTATTTTGTGCACAAAATATTACATTCCTCAATGGAGAGAAAAATACTTTTGTGTATATTTTTATCCAAATGCTCATACGATGTGTAACATTTGAGTAAAATATATACGAAATGGAAACAACCAGGCCCAAAGTAATGGGGGAGAGAGAGGCGCCATTATTTAAAGAAGGTATTTAAATACAAACCTATATACTTACCTACCTGTATATATATATATATATATACATATATAACATTTTTTTTAAAATACCAAAGTGTTTTATTTTTTTGTCGTAAGCTAAATATAAGCCTTTTGCTTTGTTTAATTTTTCCGTGTTTGTTATTGCAGTTTTCTTCTTCATTTTCTTGGTAAAATTATTACTTCATTTTTTTTTTTTTTTTTATTTTTTTTTTTTACTCTCTAAAATGCGTTTAAATAAGAAACATATCTTTGCGCTGAAAAATATTTGCCAAATGCTCGTTATTGTATTTCTTTTTATCAAGCACAGTTAAATAGTAACCATGTGACAACTTCGTGCTTTTTTGCTTTATTTTACTTTACCTTGTTTAATACATTTTGTTTGCTTTGTTTCATTTTGTTTACCTTGTTACTCCATTTGATTTACCTCATTTTATTTATTTTTGTTCTCCCTTCACTTGCAACACTTTTTGAAAATAATTTTTTTATTTTTCCAGTAAGAACATTGCAAATTAAAGATCCCTTATTTTCACCAAACGGTTTGAACTTCTTGCCGTGCACTGGTGTAATTTTTTTTTTTTTTTTAATTTGTGCTGTGTTTTCATTCTTGTGTGCTCAAAAATACGTCTACACATTTCTAAGGATATATAATACGTCCTCAGGAATGTGTGTACGCAAAAAGTTATGTGTGAACATTTTTAACAAAACAACCACAAAAACATGCGATTGCTTTTGCGTTATGTAACTTCTATGTAAAGGCAAGGAGAGGACTGGAAGAGAGGAGTGCCATGTATCCTACTACACATTTAACAACTGCATACATATGTATTAATGTGCACACGAACATTCCTGCCATTACGTACACATATGCATGTACATATGTATATACATATATATATATATATATATATTTATACTTATTCGTATGTGTGTTTTTACCCGCCTGTTAGTTCAACACATGCCCTCTCCGTGCTTTGTTGTGTCAAAGCATGAGATCACAATATATCCATTAATTTTTTAGTGCATATGATGAAAAAGAGACATAATCAGAAAAGAAGCAAGATTGACAAAATGTGTTCTGTTAAAATATAAGCAATTCATGTAATATACACAAAGAATCAACGTAGCAAAACCTTTGTAAAGGGAAAAAAAATAATAAAATAAAAACAAAAACCCACCATTAACACTAAACACTACCACTAATATTATTACCACAAACACAGACTCAATTAAACACTGTTTAAGGACAAATGTTTTGAAAAAAAAAAAAAAAAATGCAGCATTTTGCATATGAAACCAACTGTTCGAAGCATTACTCTCTTCACGACATGAAGAATGAACAGATTAACGATAAAGTTACATGTGCACAATAACATGTTCTGATACCCATAATGGACTAGCCGAATATGCTACACATTGCATGCAAATGTGTAATATGTATGCATCCTTACAATTATGTAAATATACATAAGTACACCCATGTGGAAGTATACATATATATAAGTATATACTTGTGTAAGTACACACATGTATATCTTTATAGGCACGTGAACTCGCTAGCCACTCCGTGTAAACTATAAGAATTCACTACACCTAAAAAGCCTCCGAAAATTCACAGTTATGCAAAAGAACACTTATTTTTTTTCGTATATTATTATGAGAATAAAAAGAAAAAAAATGGTAAAATAATTGTGCACTACTTTTGTATACCATTATGATTTGCAGTAACTTCAGCTGTAAATAAGAGATGTGCATTTTTGGGAGTGCATCTGTGCATCAGAAGCGGCTCTCCATATTGTTTGCAAAAGTTTGTGTAATTTTGAGCTTTGAATAAACAATTTCTTGGTTTCACAAATGTTACAGACATGTAAAGCATATCAAAAAAAAAAAAACAGCACCAATAGTAGTAGCAACAGCAACAGCAGCAACAACAGCAGCAACAGTAACGAAAAAAAAAAAAGAAACTAGAAAATTGTGGGAATATGTATATCACCCTTTCCGGCCTTCCCCTTATATATGCATTCACACCTATTTTTAAATTATTCTTGCAATATATAATTCACGCACTGTTCTTGAAAACAAAAAAAAAAAAAAAATAAAAAAAAGGATAAATGTTATTTGACATTTTCTTCTATTTGCTTAAATTAAAAAGGAGAGAGAAATATATTGATATTAATTATTTTGTTTTATTTTCATACCCATAAAATTATGCACATTCATTCATGCACTAACATAGATAACTAACATAAAAATTTTGCAACTACATTTTGTGTAAACATGTATATTTGCATATATATGTGTATGCCACACATAAATGCACAAACTTCAACTTGAGATCACAAAAATATCAAATGCATATGAATACTTGCAATATGTAGCAATGTCATAAAGCAGAAAAAAAAAAAAAAAAAAAAAAAACATCACTAAACAAAACGATTTGAAAAAAAGGCAACCTATATATTTTAGCACTATATATAGATATACACAATTACGATGAAAACCAAGTGCAGTAGCAAACTATCCATAGATAATGCAGAAGAGAGCAAAAATGAAGAACTCGATAGAGAATATTACAATTGCATAAAAAATTGTGCTGCAGATTTGCAGAACTTGTCTTTAAACTTTTTCCCGTCTATTAATGCTTACACATGTATTCCAAAAATAAATGCCATTAGCTCAATAACCTTTCATCCGTGTATTTCAAGCAGAGATTATTTTAACAACACACATTCCTTTAAGCCTTTATTTACCCATCACTTTTTTAGTGACAGTGAGCAGGTTAGCAAATGTTGTAATATGAATAATTTATTGATTTATGCGGATGAATAAATATGTACACAAGTTCTGTGATCGTGCATGTACTTTGAACATGTGTGGATATATACTTATGTATGAAGTTTGCACAATTTCTGCTTTTTTGCATGTCTATCATAGAAGATATTGCCATTTTATCAATTTCGAAATGGCAATTTTTTTTTTTTTTTTTTTTTTTCTCCCCTTTCCATTTTAGGTGATCGGTTTTGACAGCTTAAAAATAGATTTCTACTACACATGTGATAATTACGAAGTTTTCATGAAATTAAATGGATCAATAAGTGACCAGTATGAAAATTCACATTACATTATGCTCATGCTTTTACAAAGTTTGTACATCACAACTCCATACCCAGGTGGGTTTATCGAAACAGAAGAGGAATTTTTACAAATTCTTAGAAGAAATGAAGAACGATATGATTCACGTGAACAAGATGAAGAAAATGAAATTCTAGATCCAAACCAAGGAAAGGAAAAAAGTAGGGAAGTAACTTCAAATGAGATTGATATGATAATTCAACATAGAACTTATAAACCTCCCGGTTTTATTATATATGAGAAAAGGCTTAGTGATGATATATTTTTGCAAATTAGAAAATGTGGATTTTCATCAAAATATTTTAAATTAGAAAGCCTTAAAAATTTCGAAGATGAAGGTGAAGAAGAGGAAGGAGAAGGAGAAGACAATGTGGGAGTAGAATATACGGGTGAAGATGGATATGAGAATAACTTAATCAATTTTGTACAGAATAGGAACAATAACTTGATGGAAAATAAAATCAAAATTGTTAAGGATGAAGTGGATGAAAATATGACAATAAATGATACTTGTGTGTGTAAAAAAGGGGAAAATTCAGCTGTGGTAAAAACAGATCTATTTAGAATTGGTGCTACAGAAGGAGGAGGAGAAGAAGAAGAAGAAGAAGAAGAAGAAGAAGAAGAGGAAAAAGAAGAAGAGGAAAAAGAAGAAGAGGAAAAAGAAGAAGAGGAAAAAGAAGAAAAAGAGGTGGAAGCAGATGCTGATGCAGATGGAGAAGGTGCCACACCTCATCTAAGTCATATTAAAAACGAGACAATATTAGACCAAACATACAATGAAAGTAGGAGTGGGAAAAAGGACCCAGGTTCGTCAAACTTTATGAACGGGGATGATATTAACTTCACTGGGAGCATGTCAAACGAATCTAGCAATGAAATTAAAAGAAAAAGGAAGGATTCAAATATTTATATTACTGATTCGAATGTGTGTGATAATGAAGAATTATTAACAAACAGTGAAAAAATAAAAAAAGAAAGTAAATCAAAAGAAGCTTTTCCAAGTAACGAAACTAATGGAATAGATTATGATAACAATTACCCTTTTGTGGAGACAAAGAAGAATAAAAAGGATTTAATAAAATATGTTACAGAGAAAGATATGTCTAAATTATATCGTGAATATTTACAAGTTGTGAAGGTGAAAGGGAAAAGTAGCAATACCTTTAGAGGTAACCCGAGTGCATCTACTTCTGCTAAGAAAAGGGAAGATAGTAAAAATTATTCTGAATGTGCTCATTTGCAGATAGAGAAAAACTTACCTGCAGGAGAGACTGTTCCTCTTCATATTCTGGAGGAAGAGGAAAGTGCAGCAAACAAATCGGGAGAAGCACAACTCACGGAGCCACATCTCACAGAAACACATCTCACAGAGGCACAACTCACAGAGACACAACTCACAGAGACACAACTCACAGAGACACATCTCACGGAAGCTCCTCCATCTGAAGCACGTCGATCGAATGAACATAACAAGAAAGAAATAAACAAAAGAAAGGGGAAAAAAAACGCGAGAATGGAAGCACGGGCAGCTCAATATGATTATACAATAAAGAGTAATTTTGAATTGTTACATAGAAAAGTGGAATGGTTTTATCATTGGTTCATTGAAAGTGCATCTAACATTGAGTATGATTATCGATGGAGTGTCATATTACCATACATAGTGTTCAAATATGATGATGAAAAAAGGTTTAGAGAAAATAAGTTTATTGAAAATTTAAACGCTGAGTTGGTTAGGAGCAGAAATTCTAATGTTAATCTTCTTCCTAGTGTTAAGTTGGATATGTCATCCACCCCATGTAATACTTCAAACGTTGATGATGTGATGAACAATATTGTCGATAAAGAATTGGAAGCAGTTGAAAGGACAAAATCAAAAAGGAGTTTAGAACCCATGATAGAAAAAAATCAGGGACATAAGAAAAGAAAAAAAACACGTCATATTATTCCTCCTGGGGGAGAAGTTACTCCTGAAGAGCACGAACATGAACGTAAACATGAACATGAACATGAACGTAAACATGAACGTGAACGTAAACATGAACATGAACATGAACGTGAACAAGTGCATGATGAAGTTAGCAAAAAGGAAGACCATTTGGTGCATGAAGAGGTGAAGATGAATCATGAACAAGACGAAGTTATGATAAAGAAGGAAATCCAAGAGGAGAAAAAAAGAAAAAGGAAAAAAAATTCAAGAGAAGTTCCTAAAAATAATGAAAGTTTCCCCACTGAAAAAGAGATCAACAATGTAAAATCATTAATTGACAAAAATGAATATGTTCTTACGAGCGAAGTAGTGATTACAGCAATTGAAAATACACTTAAAGATTTAAGAGGCAAAGAAGAGGAAGATTATTACTTGTTTCATAAAAATCATGATGTTGTTTATTTGTATTCAGATTTGCCGAGTGCAGCAGAGGACACGGGAGCGGAAGAAATGGCAGCATCAAAAATGGCAGCATCAAAAATGGTTGCATCAAAAATGGTTGCAGCAGAAAAATACCAAGGGAAACAAATGAAAGCAGAAATTTTTCACACAACGGACGAATTTAGGGGTAGAAAAAAAGGAAAAGGGAGAAAAGCATCTCAAACAGAACGAAGGAAAGAAATTCATGTTAAGGTGGAAGAAGAAGAGTTATTGAATGAAAATGAAAAGATAGAAGAGAGAAAAAAAGAAAACAAGAAATATAAAAAGGAAAAAGACTCTATGTACTATTTTTACCTATTCGGATTAGCTACTACGTATACTTTTTTTACATTTCAATTTGATAGAAATAGGATTTCCCAATTTTTAATATTTCCACCTATGCAAAGCAAAGGATTAGGAATGAAAGTTTTAGAAAAAATATATCATTTATCTATTGTCAATTCAAATGTAAGAGAAATTACAGTTGAAGACCCAGCTGTTTCTTTTACTCAATTAAGAGATATTATCACCATTAAAATGTGTATCGATTTAAGAATTTTGAGTCCAACTATATTATATCCAGATGAATATTTAAAAACAAAAAATATTGACAAGGAATATGTAGAACTAGATAAAAAAAAATTTATGAAGGTTTGTAAAGAGACACATAAACAGATTACAAGAATGATTGAGACTTTGTTATTAGCTGGAGTTTTGCCTCACCCAGCACCTTGTTATGTTGATACTAGTGATGAAAAAAACATGGGGCTCCGGAAAAGGGAGAAAAAAATTGAAAACGTCGATTCTGTAAATTCCATGGAGTATTTCGAATCGTCTGATATGTGCAAAGATGTGCGAATCAAGATTAAAAGGAGAATAAAAAATGATTACATAGGGAACTTAATTAACAAAAACATGAATTGCATGGCTAGCGATGTGTTCCAGGATTATGTATGCGCAAAAAGAGGGGGAAAAAAATGAGAAAAAGAATGAGAAAAAGAATGAGAATAATAATGAGAAATAGAAAAATAATGATAAGAATGAGAAAAAGAATGAGAATAATAATGAGAAAAAGAACAATAATGATAAGAATGAGAAAAAGAATGAGAATAATAATGAGAAAAAGAACAATAATGATAAGAAGAATAAGAATAAGAACAATCATGATAAGAAGAAATAATAGCATAACACCAAAAGAGCGAACATCGTCATGCTTGTGCATCTGTGATCGTCAGTTTATAAACGTGAAATTCATTCACCTAACTGTTGCAAGGATGTGATGTGTGTGTGTGTGTGTTTTTGCGTGTACGGATGAATATCTCTCCATCCATCTATCAAATCACTACATCAATTTGTTTATTTCATTACTTTTTTCCACCATTTTTCAGGTTAAGGAGGAGCTCTACAAACTTTGGAAAAAGCAGTGCAAGGTTTATTACAGGTGAATGCACAAGAAAAAAAAAAAAAAAAAAAAGGAACTTCATAAAGTATATATATATATATATATATATATATATATACCACAGAGTTTAATGCGTAGAGATATTGTAAACGAAAATTTCTTACACCTCTTCAAGACATACATAAGAGAGCCCCTTATGCACATTCATACCATTGTATATTTTTTGAGGAGTGTTAGGTGTAGATTAGTAGTAACATATGCGTTACCTTGTTCTTAATTCAACCAAAAGATTTCACATCTCTATGTCAATTGGTTAATTGATCAATCCTCCTATCTATTTACCATGTCATGTCGTGTACTTTTTTTTTTTTTTTTTTTTTTTTATTTCGTCCTACATTTACCCTCCATTTTGTTAACCTGTAGGACTATCAAAAAATTGAGATCTCTATATCCCATATAACAAGACATGGAAATACAAAAAAGAAAAAAATATATAAATCCTTGAAGAATGTTTTTTCCTTTTTTTTTTTTTTTAATCTAACTTTGATCGCCATTTCATTTCTTGTCAATTAATCCAAAGTTATATAATAATTTTGTAAAAGTGGTGCACACGTAAAAGAAGATAAAAAAAAAAAAAAAAAAAAAAAAAACAAGCTGTGCTGAATTAAATCGTTCTGCAAGCATAATTAGAAGAGGTACATACTTATATATATGTAACAAGATGAATGTGAGACGGAGATAAAAGCAATAGTACTGCTAAATTCCTACAATGAACCAAAAAAAAATAAAATAAAATAAAATAAAATAAAAAATAATGAAAAAATTGTAGAAAAATGAATAAATTGCAGAAAAATGAATAAATTGCAGAAAAATGAATAAATTGCAGAAAAATGAATAAATTGCAGAAAAATGAATAAATTGCAGAAAAATGAATAAATTGCAGAAAAATGAATAAATTGCAGAAAAATGAATAAATTGCAGAAAAATGAATAAATTGCAGAAAGGTGAAAAAATAATGAATTCGTCTTCTCAACCTGTCAGCTCCTATTCGTAACTTTACAAGCTAAGAACATTTACTCCGTTCATTTAATTTTTTAAATATGTCTCCTCGCCCATGCATCTGTGTTGTATACATATGCATGTTGTTTTCTAGTGATGGTGGAGGCACTTGGTGTCCCACCAGCAGCTGGCAGAAGCTACTACAGGAGTACATAAACATTAATATGTACCTGAAGAAGTGGAAAAAGACATGCAGAAGTAGACAAAGAAATGCAGAAGTAGACAAAGAAATGCAGAAGTAGACAAAGAAATGCAGAAGCAGACAAAGAAATGCAGAAGCAGACAAAGACAGACACAAGGAGGACTGATATTTTGGGGAGAGAGACAAATGGCATTTGCTGAGGCATGGCTGACACATGATCTTGAGAGTCCCCCGAGTCAGGAAGATGAATTTTCTTCGTCATATTCATTCTGATTATTGATGGAAGGATCATCCTGAATAGCTAAAAATATATTGTTAAAGTCTTCATCGTTTTGATGTTTATACTTTGGCTTTGTTATGCAAGAAATAAATAAAATTCTTTTATTTTTTTTTGCAAAAAAAAAATAATTAAAACTTGAAATACTTTCCTTATCAACATAAGGATCATTATCTGTGTCGTTCAAATATGTGTATACATCACAATATTTAAAATCAATTAACTCTTTTAATATTTTCCATGTTCTTTTATTAAAACCGTGATATATGTTTTCAATAACATAAAACAAGTTATAGTTAATATTATCTATAACCGTGTTCATATTTTTTATATGTTTTAAATTGGAGTTATTTAAATATTTAAATTCATAATCTGGGAAAACATAATTTAATATATTGATAATATTTGACAATATGGATTTTTTTTCCTTTGTGTTCATAACATCCGGTACTTTTCCTCTATTTATATTCCTTTTCTTACTACTTTCTGTGATGTGTGTTTTACTTACATTGGTGTTACATAAAGATGAACTTATTATATTACAACGTTCACCAACTTCTTTACTATTATTCTCCACCGCAGGTTCATCACAAATGCTTAAGTTATAACTTTTTGGTGATTTATCAGCTTCTTCAAACAACTCAATCTTTGCTTCAATAAATCTGTCGTGTGCTTCTAACCTTTCTAAAATTAAATTTATATCATTCAAGTTTGCAATGTCTAAATTAATCATTTTGCATTCAGTCTATAGCTAGTGGTTGTGGTCTATGTGGATTCTCCTCCTTCCCTTTTGAAAATTGGGGGTCTATCCCTGGAAGTAACTAAAAAGGTTTGACACTTCCTGTCTGTCTTAAAACGAGTGGGCTGGCATCCCTTGCATCACACATAGCACGACAAATGGGATGCAATTTAACCAGACGTATTTTTAAATTTAGATATAAAATTTTTACTATAAATATTGAGAACATGCACGAAGGGCAAATCTGCGAATATGGATAAACTTAAAATAAAAAAAAAAAAAAAAAAAAGGGGCGGAGGTTTAGACCTCTTGTTGTATTCCCTCTTACACTCGTGAACAAGGAACGAAGACAGGAGGGAGGTTAAATCAAAAGGATAATGTTCTCAAATTGACAGAATGGTAAAAAAAAAAAAAAAGAATAACAAGAAAAGAAAAGAAAAGAAAAGAAAAAAATAAACTATTAAGTGAAACGAAATAAAACAATCAAAGGGGGAATATGCGAGACATAATTATTGTATGCGTATAAACTTGCATGTCATAATTGGTCCCTCCCCTTGAGAGATTTAAAAAAAAAAAAGAAAAAAAAAAAAAATCAGTTGAATAAAACTGCAACTTCATGTTGCCAAATTATGTAAATGGATAAGCTAATGGTATGTAATCGTACATACACACATTTGCATATACAAACAGGCACATCCACGTGTGTATATATAAAACACGTACATGAATATATGCATATACAAACAGGCACATCCACGTGTGTATATATAAAACACGTACATGAATATATGCATATACAAACAGGCACATCCACGTGTGTATATATAAAACACGTACATGAATATATGCATATACAAACAGGCACATCCACGTGTGTATATATAAAACACGTACATGAATATATGCATATATAAACACGCACACTTACAATTGAACTTTCACGTACATTTCTATCTCTTCACAATGTAATACACTAGAACAAACATGCGTGTGGAGTTGCATGATTTTAAATTGATTAATAAATGAAAACATGGCAGTCTATTTTTTTTTTTTTTTCTTTCCTTTTTTTTTTTTTTTTTTTGGGCTTCATTCTCCCATCTCATAAGAAAAAGAATAAGGTGTATACAGAGATGAGCATTTTTCTCGTGTGAACAAAAATGTACATGTATACCAATGTGAAAAAAAAAAAAAAATTCTAAAAAGGCACACGAAAAATGGGCAGCAACGATTTGCGCTTGGAAAGAGAGAAAGCAAAAATGAGAGAAAATGAGGGAAAATGAGAGAAAATGAGGGAAAATGAGGGAAAATGAGGGAAAATGAGGGAAAATGAGGGAAAATGAGGGAAAATGAGAGAAAATGAGGGAAAATGCGAGGAGAAAACGAGGGAAAATGCGAGGAGAAAACGAGGGAAAATGCGAGGAGAAAACGAGGATAAAAGCAGCTTCGTGTGCTTTATCGTTGCTTAAATCTATTGCATTCACCAAATGTACTTGTTAGAGGAAATACTCACATTCATATGCATTGACATATGGATGTATATATTATCAAAAAGGTACACGCACACATATAAAAAGAATGGTTATGATTTTCCAAGTTATATTGCCCGAATTTACTGAAATGTCACGCAAAATAAAAAAAAAAAAAAAAAAAAAAAAAATGCAAACAGAAAGTTGAATAATCAATTGCAACCCTCTCGAGAATGTACAATTTAATTGCAACAAGGTCATTTAAAAATTAATTTTTTGTGTACAAAAAGAGGGATGTGTATGCCTTTTTTCCACTTTTCCATTTTTCCACTTCTTCATTTTTGCACGTATAACCATATAATACCCTTGAACAGTATAAATGTCTACACACACAACCATTTGATTTGGCTAAAAATTCGCATGTTCATTGATATCACACAGTGTTGTCAAATAAGTTACTGGTGTGCAGGAACTCAAAGAGGAAAAATCAAAAGGACACAAGAAACAGAGAATTTAAAAACATTAGCATTAATTCTAAAAAGTAAAATACAAAAATTTTATCTCGAACATATCTGTTCAGAGTGTACAGGTGTATTCACTGTAACACACACATTTTGATATGTGTCAATAAAAGCCATATATTTGTAAGAAAACCTAAGAACGGAAAGAAAGGGTGAATAACGAGTAGAGAATGAGACGACTCTCCTCCATTTTCCATCACCACCATAACCTTTCTTCTGTTGCAAAGAGTAGGAAAAAAGAAAAAAAAAAAAAAAACATGCCGAGAAAATATCCTAATAAACAAATGAACATGCCAAAAATGAGAAACACCAAAATGAGAAACACCAAAATGAGAAACACCAAAATGAGAAACCCAAAATGAGAAATCCAAAATGAGAAACACCCAAATGAGAAATCCAAAATGAGAAACACCAAAATGAGAAATCCAAAAATGAACGAGTGGCAAATTCAACATGTGCGCAGGACAGGTATATGCGAAGGTATGCACAAACTTGAACAACATTAAAGGCGAGAGTGAGAAAAAAAAAAAAAATAAAAAGGCTCTAAAATTTTTGCAATGAATAAAAATGTTCTTATATCACTGAATAATCATTTTCCTATCTTTAATAAAATATCATACCCACTCTTCCTTCTTGTATAAAAAAAAAAAAAAAAAAAAAAAAAAAAAGCAGTGATGACAATTACAAATTCGAAAAAGAAAATTTAATTTTGACTCTATTTTATTTTATTATTATTTTTTTTTTTTATTATTGTATATGGTAAAAACACATCAGTTTAAAAAAGAAAAAAAAAAAAGGTTTTCTAGAATGGATGAAACGAGACATTAATTAATATAGTAATAACTAAATCATCCAAGGTGATTCCAAATTGTGTAACCTGACACAATGTATATGTCGGGATGTGAAACGCAGACTTATCCCTAATATTATATATATATATATATATATATATGCAACACATGCAACATCGACGTGTAATGAAACTCCCCTGAACCCCTCAAAATCCTCTAACACACCCAAAGACTCGCGTTCTTGTCCCCATAAGAATACTCCACATTAATTGAGATTAACCGCTTTGAATCAAAAATGAGAAGGAATTTTTTTTTTGTAAAAAATTATTCGAAATGTAAGAAAGAAGGGAATCTTAAAATGAGGAGGAAATGTTATATACACAATTTAGCAGAATTTATAAACATCAAAAAAGTGGATAAGGAAAAGAAACAATACTTCATGTCATATAATAATAATGGAATTAATAAAATCGAAAGTCAAATGCAAAGACGTGTTAACATTCCACACGTTGATTTTGAGAAAAAGAATGATGGTGATAATGATGAGACCTTGTACAGTAACATTAACATGGCATCGTATCACAATGAAATGATACAACCGTGTGATGAAATAAAATTTGGACGTATGAAAAGTTTCAAATTGTTAGGTTTATGTTTAATCATGTCCCTATTTTTTTATTGCACACTTAAAAAAGTACCTGAAGGGTATATCTGTTTGGTACAGAATAAAAAGGATTATACTGTGTTGCCTTATATTTATGACGATCTGATGACATTTTTTTATAATCCCTTAAAATATAAAGTAATCATAATGAGAGTTACTCCAATTCAGAAGAAGTTTACACGTATATATGAAACATTGGATAAAAAACAAGTTAGAGTAAAATTACAAGTTAAAATGAAACCTAAAATTCCTTTTATTATTGAAATTTTTAGCTCCTTCGGGGACAATTATAGCACGAATTATATTGAAAGAGAGATGAATTTAGATATTATGAATGTTGTGAAAAATTATAACTTAGCTACATTAACTCAGTCAAGTAAAGAATTAAATAAAACAACTCATGACACAGTAGATGATGCAGTTGATCAAATAATGGATAGATTTTATGATTGTTCAATTTTTCATAAAATAATTCTCTTGGATGTGTCTATCCTTTTTGAACGGGCCGAATAGGAGAAAGACACATGGTGTAATATATATATGTGAGACCATATTGATATCATTTTTTCCATGGTCATATCAAATGGGAGGAATCATTCACTCTTGCAAAATTGATGATGTTTAATTTGTATGCACCCTTCGAACGGATGTGTGTATGCATATATCTGTATGCATACGTGTATTCCTACCCCTATTTCTACTTCTATTCCTATTTCTACGTCTATTCCTATTTCTACTTCTATTCCTATTTCTACTTCTATTCCTATTTCTACGTCTATTCCTATTTCTACTTCTATTCCTATTTCTACTTCTATTCCTATTTCTACTTCTATTCCTATTTCTACTTCTATTCCTATTTCTACTTCTATTCCTATTTCTACTTCTATTCATATTATTTTATTTTTTTTTTTTTTTTTTTGTATGAAGACTAAATTTGCTTATGTTAAGATGAATCATCACGTCAAACTTGATCATCCTGTCTTGTGTAACCATTATGTCCTCGCGTCAGCCGTTTGCATTGTCCTATTCGTTCATGTTTTTCCACGCACACACATACACTACTCTCTTGTTTGTTCTGATGGGTTGTATATATTTGATTACACACATTATTTACGCCTTCTCATAAACCCCATCGAATGTTAAGCAAATGGAGAATTTTTATCGAACCCTAACACTCATACATTAAAAGGAACCTTCATATTGTGTATACAAATTAAATTTTTATATTTCAACAAGAAGTTCCTAAAGAATATCAGGATTCACGATATTTGCACTTTTTGGATCAATGCAAATGTGTAACTATGCTTCCTCATTAATTCGGGTGTAATATACAGAAAAATAAGAAAAAAAAAAAAAAAAAATCCTACATTTTTCTGAATCTTAAAATGTTACTTAAAACAAACTGTCATAATTTACACTTCAAATTTTTTGCTTACTGGACATGGGAATATTCCTGTCACATGGTAGTAAAAGTTAAATAATCATTTTGTATAAAATTATTGGACCGTGTAAAAATTAAATAGTAACTTTACGTCACATTATTGAGACGTGTGAAAAAAAAAATTAAATAATTGGGGCTATTACTTCGAATGTTTTTTTTTTTTTTTTTTTTTTTTTTTCCTCCTTGCTGCTCAACAATTTATCTCTTTTTTTTTTTTTTTTTTTTTTTTTTTTTTTTAATTTTCACCTGACCTGTGGTATGTTCAGGCAAATTTAAGTTTTCCGCGATTAAACGTTTCAAAAAAAAAAAAAAAAAAACCTATCAACATATAATCATGTGAACACATGAACACAACTGTTCTTGTCCATATAGGTTCAAATAATTATATATTTTATATATATATATATATATATATATATATATGTTTCTTCCCCACGTCTCCTCCTTCCTTGTAAAAAACTTTTCACCTGTACGTATTACTACCTCGTCGAACTTCTAAAAGTAAGGGACCACAAATTACGCCCTGCTGCTGCAACTTTTGATGTGCATTGTCACAATAAGGGAAGTTATTGGATTTCCAACATCTGCAAATAGATACTTTTTTGGATTTTTTTAAAGGAGGGTATATAGTTTCAACATGCACTGCTTTTAAATTTCGTGTGTTTAAAATATCTCCTTTTTTTCTAAAAATGTTTATTTGTTTTTCCTTTATTAATAAATTTCCCATTTTCTCATCCTTTTTTTTTTTTTTTTTTTTTTTTTAATAAGCACGAAAAGGTGAGCTTCACTATGTCACTATACTTTGGTTCTTCACTACACTTCTCTACTTCGCTTCCTCACTTTTTTTTTTTTTTTTTTAATTTAACTTGTAAATACTACTTGCTTTGTATTGATTAAAATCTATGTGTCCCCATGGAGGTGCACAATGAACAATAAAATGAAACACTTTAATTACGTTTTCATCTTTTTACGCTTGTAAAAAAACTGTCAAATGGAAGAAAAAAAAAAAAAAAGTTCTCTTTTTTCCTGATTTTTAATAATTCTACATATAATGCTATTATGTCTTCTTTTTTCCTTGTCCATACCTCTCCGTGTCCATGTGTGTAAGCGGTGTGTATCTTTTTCTTCCCAAGTTAAAAAGTTTCTTATCCTAGTTTGGTAAAAATTTTCTCTTTTGTAACAAAGAAAAATCTATCACAACATAACACACTGGTGTATGTAAAACAAAAAATATTTAGAATCTCAAACTCTGGCAGATTAAAAAAAAGATTTGGAAATTAATCAAAATGGGATTAAAAAAAAAAAAAAAAGGACAGATGGAAGAGGAGCAGGAGTTAGAGATATACATATATATATATATATATATATATATATATATATATAAAATAATAATAACTCTGCTCTTAACTCAGGAATTATTTACATATACAAATTTTATTATTTCACACTGCAAAATTATATGTAGTGGCTTTGGCTTTGTTTTTTCATTTTTTCGTTTTGCTACGGTGCAAAAGTAAATAAAATATAAAAAAAATTGGAACAAATGGAACTATACATACTATATGTATATATATATATATATATATATATAGTGTGAGAATTGCACAATTTTCTCATCCCTTAAGAGGTGCATACAAATTCTCTTACTATTTTAAGTGAATTTTTCTAGGTTATACAAATGAAGGTTTATTAACAGGAGTGAGTTAAAACTTCAGATACTGATGAAAGTGTAACAAAAAAAAAAAAAAAAAAAAAAAGAGGATAAAAAAGAGGATAAAAAATACTGTATGCGTAAAGCAAAATAAACATTTGACATATACATATATGTAAAATAAAATAAAAATACCCAATATACATGTGTATGATGATGCACATTAGTGTGTATACATTTACATCAGGTATGGGAAAAGGAATAAAAGGTGTATAATGCCGTTCCAAGTTGGAGGGATATGGTAAATATATTATACATTTACATAAAGTTCTGTTTATGCAAAAGGAGAAAATTAATGACCTAACATGATATAACGTATATATATATATATATATATGTCAGAAAGGGTTGGAGAAAAAAAAAAAAAAAAGTTTTACATACATACGATAAATACACACGTACGTACTGGTTTGTTATATACTCATTTAGTATGCATAAATTAAACTAAGATTTTTTTTTCCAAAATATTATTTCCCCTTTGAAAAAGAAAAAAGAAAAAAAGAAAAAAAACTTGTAGGTAAATGCTTTTTTGCTTTACATTGAAAAATGTAAAAAGTGAAGATAAACGAAAAACAAAAAAAAGGGAAAAGTTATGAGAAAAAAAAATAAAATAAAACGCGAATATATTTAATACATAAAACATACACACACATATAGCATAAAAGTACAATATGGCACACGTAAAATTTATGTTTGCAGCGTGTTTACTAAAAGGCATTTAATTATGCAGTTATTACGCAACAAAAACATTCAATACAATACTCGTATACATATTATATACATATATATAATATACATGTAAGATAAATACTTTCGTGAACCAGAAACGTAACAATTTCTCTTTTTTTTCTATTCATAAATGTACCTCCCCACCACCACCATATACTCTCATTGTATTGTTGCTCTGCATTATGTAATTACGCATACGTTATATGTATATAATAAACCATGCGAATGTGTTTTTTTCTTTTTTAATCATAAAAAATAAAGCCGCTGGTGTGAATTTTCGAAGTTCATCTTTTGAAGCAGTACATGTACGTATATAATACATATATATTTATACATTCCCACTTACATCTGTAATGTATATATATTCACACTTCTCTATATGTATTTGTATGTATATATATATATTATGCACTTATATATATATAACATGATGGGTATTCTGCACTTTTAAATTTAGCTTTTTTTTTACTTTTAAAATTTCACTTCTGCAGTGTGGCCAAATAAAAGTTTTCGTTCTTTGTGTTTTTTTGTTTTTCCTTTTCTCTGTATTTCAGCTTTTCTGTTTTTCTCCTTTTCTGCTTTTCTCCCTTTCTGCCTTTTTGTTTATATATATAAATATATATATAAAGCAGATACATATGTAGAGAGAGTGGGAAAAAATTAAATTTTATTTTTTTTTAGTGAAAATAAAATACATGTGTTATGTAAGGCAAAAAAATAAAACAAAAACAAAATAAAAGAAACGCAACAGATTAAGGAGTAACACATTTGATGACAGTAACTAAAAATGTTTATTATAAATTGGTTAGTGTAGGAAAATGAGGCAAACAAAAAAAAAAAAAAAAAAAAAAAAAAGCACATATATATATATATATAAAAACATGAAACATTTTCAACTGCACACTGCGTGTTCATTTGTCCATGAGAAAAGATACATTTTTCTATAGAATATTTATATGCATTTTGTACATGGGATAATTTTACTTACATTATATATGCCTTTTTTTTTAAAAAAACTTTTTTAGGTTTAGAGATATATTGGCTCACTTGGGCCTATCACAAAAGAGCGCAAGGATATTATTTTTAGGTATCACTCCGCTTTTGTGTTCTTACATATGTGTATATATATGTATATATACACTGGTTTGTTATGTGAATGTAAAGTTTAATGCGAAATGGATATGACATTTTGTATGATTACAGCTGAACAATGCAACACATATAGTTGTATAGATTTAATGCAGAAAAACGAATGATGAGTAATAGAGGGGTAGTAAAACATGGTAGAGTATAATAAGGAGTGGGAGGATCTACTTTCACCATTCCACGTTTGCACCCATTGAAAAGTTTCAACAGTTTAAGCAGTTTCATAGGTTTATGCATTTTACTTGTGAGAGGGAATAGCGATGAAGCAGATGTAGACCCATTTATTCTTCCGAGACATCTCCACTTTTGCACTCGTTCATATTTCCATTCATCCACGTGTCTATTCATGCATTTACATCTGCACATTGTCATGTCCACTCCCTTTCCCCTCTTTGACTAGGTCTGGACAATGCTGGAAAAACAACACTGCTGCACATGCTAAAAGATGACAGAGTTGCGCAGCATGTTCCCACATTGCATCCACATTCGGAAGAATTAGTGGTAGGAAAAATAAGATTTAAAACTTTTGATTTGGGTGGACATGAAACAGCAAGGAGGATATGGAGAGACTATTTTGCAGCAGTAGATGCTGTAGTATTTATGATTGACACAACTGATAGGTCTAGATTTAGTGAAGCGAGAGAGGAATTAAAGCATCTTTTGGAAACAGAAGAATTAAGTAATGTTCCATTTGTGGTTTTGGGAAATAAAATTGATAAACCAGATGCAGCTAGTGAAGATGAATTAAGACAACATTTAAATTTATTTTCGAATTTAACAGTTCATAATGCGAAGGGAAATTCTGGAGTTAGACCAGTTGAGTTATTTATGTGTAGTGTCATAAGAAGGATGGGTTATGCAGCAGCTTTCAAATGGATATCACAGTTTTTAACATGATGTTTTTTTTTTTTTTTTTTTTTTTTTTGACATATAGGATCAGATTTGTGGAGACAGGTTAGGTGCTCCAAAAAAATTAGTAAAATATATACTATACAGTGTATCATCACACACATATTACACGCACACACACACACACACCCTTTGTTTGAAAGTGTATTTTTCTTGTATGTATATTTTTTTTTTTTTTTTTTACGTGTATTCTGTACATGTGTTTATACATGTTTTTATCCAAGTGTATATCTATATGTGCCCCTTCATGCATACAATCTGTGCTTTTTATTTTGAAACTACTTTGTTACATATTTATTTACATGTTCATTTATATGCACATCCATCCCATGTGTTTATGTGTACAGAAATGAAGGGTTTAAAATACAGTATGAAAAAAAAAAAAAAAAAAAAAAAAAAAAAGTTTTTTTTTTTTTTTTTTTTTTTTTTTTTTTTTTTTTTTTTTTTTTTTTTTTTTTTTTTTTTTTTTTTTTTTTTTAACAAAGAATCTTTGTCTAATTTATTTAAAAACGAAGAATATATTTCCAATTTGGGGTTTTATCTATATGTATACATATGTATATATATAAATACATATATATGTACACGTGCTTGTATAACGTGCAAAGCGCAAATATAAAAATTTTTGAATTGAATTGATTTTAAATTTTAATTTTTAACAAATGAAACAAGTTTTTAAGTGTGTAAAATTGCATAAACGATAAATGTAAAATGGAAAACGCCACCACCACAAAAACCCACGTGTACATGTATGTATACATATATTAGTGGATTATGTTTTGTTTCCAGATGGAGAAGTTTCCTCACAGGATGTGCAGACATAAGATAGTTACTGAGGATATGATGGAAAAGGGAACATGTCCTTTTAAGTGTGTGCAAGTGTGACAATAAAGGGATTATATATAAATGTATCTACAAAATGTGTCAAAAAATGGATGTACGGGTAAATATATCACACTACTACATTTGCAAATGCGTGAGTGGTAGAAATCATTCAAAATATAACTACATATGTTAAAGCATATATTTTACAGACATACATGCTATGCTTACGCATTTATGCGTGGACAAGGAATTAAGGAAATTTCAGGAAGAAACAAATAAGAATAAAAATGTTATATCTTTTTTATTTTTTTTTATTTTTTTGAGTAAGTAGGGGCGGAGGGGAGCTACAACAGGATGTAACAGCTAGCTAAACTAGCTATATATTTTTTTGATACATTTTGTCTTGAAAGAAAAAAAAAAAAAAAAAAAAAAAAAATATTTGTCCATAAGATATAACCTTTTTCTCCCTCTTTTAAACATTGCTATCATTTTTCTTTCTCATAAATAAAGAGTAAACTAGTTATGGAAAATAGCCTTTTTTCTGTTTTTAAGAGTTTTCATCATTTCCTGCACGAAAAAAAAAAAAAAAAAAAAAAAAAAAAATCCTTAACGTGTGAAATATATAAAAAAAAAATCTGAACGGTGCATGTGAATTAGAAGATATATCAAACACACACATATATATATGTATACACATTTGTGTTCGAATGTGTATGATACATTTCTTTCGCTTTTTTTTTTTTTTTTTTTTTTTTTTTTTTATATGAACAGAATTTGAAGAAGGTCAATTACCATGTAATCCTGCTTAGGCTCGTAACTTTGTGCGTCACTAGGCCACAATTTATAAAGTTTGTTCAGTAAAGAGTAGTCTATTTTATATCCACCTTTAAAACCACCTAGAGCTGCAGAATTATTTTGTCTTGTATCCCCTTGGTTTATATACTTATTCAAAGAGGTGCTCCCATCCTCCTCTGTTTGAATCCTCACCATATTAAAATATTCATGATATATATATTGGTGCATATCAAAATTTTTCAAATTATGAAATTCGACTGAGTTATAAATGTCTGATAATTTTTTGTTGTAAAATCCTATTACATGATTTTTAAAGCAGGTTATAGGTGTGCACTGAAAATTTTCTTCATTCACTTTTATTTCATTCTTCATATACTTTGGTATAGGAATATAGTACTCATTATGCATCATATGTTGAAAAGTTTTGTATGTAATGTCCTTACTAATGAAGAGCAGCTTTCGTTTTTTAAATCGGTCCAACAATTCATCGTAATTTGGCACAATGTCTTCCCCCCATTTGCTATTTTCTGTGAGCTTATCACTTTTGCTTTGTTCTTCACGGGTCATATCATTACCCCTGCTTTGTTCCTCGAAAATTTCATCATTACCCCTGCTTTGTTCCTCGTAAGTCTCATCATTACCCCTGCTTTGTTCCTCGTAAGTCTCATCATCACTTCTTCTTCCACTTCGCCTGGGATTAGTCACACGGATATCACAAACATGAGCATTATGTCGGAGCCTCACGAATGGATCTTCTTCCTCCCAGAGTGAATTCCAACAAGTGTGCCAATGCAATTGGAGTACAGATTTTCTATCATTTAAGTTTTTTTCATCCTCATTATTTTTATCTGGACACTCCTTTTCAGTTAAAGAATAGGGAGCATCCATTGTATGTGCACTTTTTTTGCCCTTTATATTCTTATAAATAAAAGGCACATGGTCATACAGGTAAAATTTTTTAATTTCATTCCTCACTACAATGTTGTTGTTGAAGAAGGATACAACATCAAAAAGAAATTCATATGAATTTATATATGTGTTGTATTGGAGTTTATTGTTCAAGTCATTGTCATATAGACAAAAACATATCGGTGCATCGTAAAAAAAAAAATTTTTTACAGGAATGCATTTGTTCAGTTCTTTGGGGATATTTGCACAAAGTTTCCTTATCCTCTTTTCATCCTTTCCATTTCTTATCCTCTTTTCATCCTTTCCATTTCTTATCCTCTTTTCATCCTTTCCATTTCTTATCCTCTTTTCATCCTTTCCATTTCTTATCCTCTTTTCATCCTTTCCATTTCTTATCCTCTTTTCATCCTTTCCATTTCTTATCCTCTTTGCTTTTTCTTTTTTTTTTTTTTTTTTTCCCCCTCCCTTATTTTTTTTTATCAATTCTGCTCTTTTCATGACATTTAATATGTAGTAAACCCCCATTGTGTTGTATATGCCGAATAGTTCTTTCATATTATATGCGTTTCTTAAAATTGATAAACTGTATATTCGTTTCTCCAATTCTTCCTTTTCTCGCGATAAATTCTTCATCTTTCTAGACCCTCCTTCTTTGCATAGTGTAGCTTCCTCATGGTTTATTAGTAGATCTTCAGGTGCAGGTTGTTCTGCATCATAGAAATTGTAGAATTCCTCTATTTTTTCTGTTACACTGTTTTGCATAAAAATTTGAACCGAGTTCATAAAACTTGAACTATTCCGTAATTCATCTTGTTGATAATCAACATATGCTTGATCCTGTTTACTTACATTTTGCAGTGTATCAAATGTATGAGTTTCATTTGAAGGCAAACAATTTATTTTATCAAACTCATGGTGGTAATTTTGATTAATTTCGGGGGAAAACTTTATCTGTATATCTCTTCTTTTACTACCATTGTTATGTCGTGATAAATCCTTCACTTCTTCATATTTGTGTGATATAATATTTCCATTTTTACACATTGTTGTTATTCCAGCTCGTCCAACAAAATTGATTAGCATTTTTTCTTTTTTGTTTACCATATTTAGAAGTAATTTTAAAAAATCAGAATTCGAGGGACGGTAAAAATCCTTAGCATAGTCCTTATCGATGTCTTTATGGGTACAGTATTCATCCCTTTCTTCCACATTTACATTTTCATTATACATATCGTTTGTCCTGTTGATATTTTCTCCCTTGGTTAACTTCGCCCGTTTTAAAATTCTACTTGGCTGGAAATTAGGAGAATAAGTTACATACGGATAACTGTCCTGTATAAATTTGTTTTTCATTTCATTGCTCAATCCATAAGCTGAATATTTCAAATCAGCCAATGTTTGTACATAGAAAAAATTATTAAAATGGAAGGTACAAAAGGAATATTTATTTTCTTTAAAAAATGCTCTGTTCAAATACTTTAAATTTACATAACTACAAGTGGGGGTTAAATTGGTTTGTATGACATCGTACTTAAATTCTTTCTTTATATTATATTTTGCAAATAGCTCATAAATATTATGTTTCGAACATAGTATCTCACTGTTTCGACATTGAGATGATATAACCTTTTTATTTTTTTTACTCTTCGCCTTCTTCCTGCAATCATTAATTACATTTTTTGAGGATTTTTTATCCACGTTTTTTATACATTTCTTCATGTATTCAATTATCAAATCTGCTTGTTTCTTTTCATGTCTGCATGTATGTCCACATCTTCCAACAAGTCCAATTCTACCACCTTTGTCGACCTTTCCTTCTTTAGATGTGAATATTGTTTTCAATTTTCTCCCCCTTGCCTGTTCAGGTAAATCTTTTTCTTCTTCTACAGATGGGTAGACAAATTCGCCAGAGGATATTCCATCTGCCGAGGCAGCCACATTCGCAGCATCTACCTGGTCAGCCACATTCGCAGCATCTACCTGGTCAGCCACATTCGCAGCATCTACCGGGTCAGCCACTTCTGAACTTACGTTTTGACTAGCCCTTTTTTCACTTTGGTCATATGGTCCACTTCTGTCGCAATTGGAAATGGGATCATTTAAGACATGCCTTCCGTTTTTTTCAACTGCCTGTGATGAACATTTAACCTCAGAGGGAAATTTATCAAAGATAGGATCATCTCTCATCATAATTTTGGACTGATCTAACAAAGTGGAGAAATTTCCTTCCCCTTCTTGCGTATGGAAGGTTGATCTTGAGAGAGGAAATGTTGCAGGTAAATAGCTATCACAGTGTGTGCTTGTAGAATTTTTTATATCTTTTATTTCTTTTGTTTCATACTGAACACGGTAAGGCATTCCATACAAATCTACATTTGGTGAGGAATTAAATGTAAGTAGTTCTTCTTCCATCTGAAGACATCTCCTAATTTTGAAAGCAAGATTTTTACTTAAGTGGAAATTTTTCAAAGTTCCTATTTTTATGGCATTTTTATTATTCTGAACAATCAGAACTTTATCTCGATACATTAGTTTAAATATATGGGATAAAAATTCATAAGTGACATTGGCAAATGGCGACCTCGTATTCTTTAGCATGTCGCAGTTATCTTTATTTAGATCTAAAAGACTATTCGATTTTATAGCCTTAGGAATAGTAGTACCACCAAAATTGTCTTCTCCATCTTGTTCTGTACCCATAATGGATTCATTTTGTTGGTGATCATTTTTTTTTCTTCTTCTTTTTTCTTCGTCTTTATCTTCATCTTCTCGACGTTTAACATCATTTGACACAAGTCCTTCCAATTCCTCAAAATTAAGAATGTTAAATTCTTCATCCTCTGGATCATCTTTGTAGTCATGTGGACTTTCATATAATACCGGTACATTATCAGAATTAGGTTGTTCTTCCCAATTTTCTCCCAGCTCTTTCTCACATTGATTTTGGAACATGTTTATTTCTTGTTGCTCCATTTTACCATCATCTGGTTTTGCTCCACCACCCGATCTTTCTCCATCACTCACCCTTGCTTCATCACTCGCCCTTGCTTCATCAATGGTTACATTTTGAACTATATCTACAAGCATTCCAAGTAACGAATATGCATTCTCATTTCGATATGTTCTTGTTGTGTAGGATTTATTTATGGGTATCCAGTCCTTAAAATATTTCTGGTCTATGTTCTTTACACACAGATTAAGAGGAGTGCAAAAAATTTGTCCGGCAGAATTAATGTGCAAGACGAATTGAACATAATCAAATTTTATTCCTACAATTTCTTGTCTCTTATGAAAAAATTCCTTCCTTTTTTTCTTTATAAAATATTTCAATGTTTTTGTACTTTTTTCATCAAAATAGTAATGTTTTTCCAGATGAGTGTTGAGAAGGTCTCCTTCCCTTCTTCTCCCAGCGCATTGTTCCTTTTCGTATGATTTTTCTTCATTTTGTTTGTTACAATATAAAACTGGGATACATAACTGTATAAATTTCATTCCATATAATCCAAAAAATAAATTATACATATTTGTGTTTATCGAATTGTACTTTCCACTGTCTGTTATCAGCTTTATGGATTCTGTTTTGTTCTTTTGCATTGAATTGAATTTTGACATGTCTAAAACCATTGAATCCTGTACGAACATTTTCACTGTTTTGTAGCTAAATATGTGATTAAACGATATGTCTTTTCGTATGTACATCTCGTTTGCATGTAACTCCTTTTCAACATCTTCTTTTTCTCTAACCGTCTTAGATTCACCAATCAGTTGTCTATCTTGTATCTGGTTATTTTCTCCTACCATAGTTTGATTTTTCTCATTCGGTAGAAATACAGAATTCTTAAAGTCAGCATTCCTTTCTTCAGCTGCGAACGAACCCAAAATGGATTCATCATGTTCTTTTTTTACCTCACTACTAGAGGAGGGAATGGGTTCTGGCACATCGACAGATGTAAAAGGATTATAACTATGAATGCTGATCTTGTGTTCATCTGTTATGTTAACATCCTGTACATTTTCTGATCCGACCTTAAAAATGTAATTATAAGCATAAGATGAAGACTCATTCGTGTATGTCTGCATACCTAAATCTTTGTATGTCGTAAAATTATCATAAATTAAAATTTTTCTAATGTACACAAAATGTTCATAGTAAGAAAATGTAACTAAATTGTATGCAGTCTTCTGTTCATATTGATTTTTTCCATTTGGATTTATACTAATCCATTCAATGTGTCTAAAATGTGATTCTGAAAATTCAGAAATATTCAATGGAAAAATAAATAATGGTTCATATTGACTTCGTATATCCCACAGTTCTATAACATTGAAACCTGAATTAACAGATGCAATAATGAAAGGAAAATCTGGATTTTTTTCTATAGCTGTATAACCTCTATTAAAGTGAGATCTAGTATTATCTTCATGATAAACATTCATGCCATTTTCTTTCAATTGTGGTGGCATTTCTTTTAAATATAATTCACGTGCACTCTGTCCAATTTTTTTTTTTTTCACTTTTCTAACACCAGAGTTACTGATGTTAAATTTAGACATTACCTTTTCTCTCTTATCAAAAATATACATATTTCGACAACCTAACAAAATAGTGTTGTCATCATGTAAATAACATAAGCATAAAGCTGTGTCGTTCTTTTTGAATATACTTCCTCTCTTTTTCAAATCAAGAATTTCTATTAAGTTTGTATTCATGTCATATGAATATATGCAATTATAATTTCCCAATATGCTGCATTTTCCATATGACCATGCGCTTGGGCAAATTTGTAAAAGTCGATCAAACAATTGAATATCTTTGAGTATTCTTATTTTGTAATTCAGAACGTGGAACGTATCGTCCTCTCTTTGATTTGCATAATTCATATTCATGTTAGTTTCTTCGCTCCTATGATGCAACTGCTTTGTCCAATCAGTATGCTTGTCACTTTTGCAACACATCATACCACATGTGGTGCATTCCTCATTCAACATTACATCTGCATAGAACCTATTTCCTGTTTGGCTAATCCCTCTAGCTCGTTGATTCCAATCCCAGTTAAATATTTCCCCCGAGGCATACTCCACTTTACAAATAAACAAGCCTACATCATTCCTAGCATATACTATAGATTCATTAATGTTGTTGTTATCAGTTTTTATTTCTTTTATCTTCAGATATTTACTAACAACAATGGATTCTTTTTGATACACTTCTGTAAAATTTCTATTTAGCTTATACAAGAGATGATTATTTTCAAGCTTATAAATATTTTTGTAAAGCCGATTCTTGTTGTATTCCTTGGCTAATTTTATTTTCTCTGCATATTTATAATATGTAGGTAATAATCCCCTTTCATTTGCATCATAATTTCCCGTAGACAAATTCGCAGGCACAATGGTAATCTCGTTGTTGAAGTTTAATTTGAGATTCATGGGAAGGTATTCACTGTTTCCCGTGTATCTGTCACCATTTGGGGCATTGTATCTGTCACTATTTTTGGCATTGAATCTGTCACTATTTTTGGCATTGAATCTGTCACTATTTTTGGCACTGAATCTGCTTGGATACTGGGGGAGAGAGGCTCCTTCTTGTGTGCTACCATTTTCATACACGCTGTCATCATCATACACATACTCATCTATTTGAACCTCCATCAGCTTTATTTCGTTGTTATAGAACCCACCTGGCATCACTAAAACGGGACACTTGATATTGAAATTCAAATCGTAAGTATATCTGTTATCTAGGTGCATGTTTTTATCAATGTAAAATATGGAGAGTGTATTAACTACATCTAGTGATGCACGAACTTTGATGTTATCATGTCGTATTTCTTTTTCATACGTACGAGAATTCTGCAAAAATTCATAGCAACTTTTAGTGGCCCTTTTCCTAAGGATGCTCAAGTGCTTATTCGTATGGTTTCTATTACCTACCTTCCCATTATTGCAATTGAAACAATTCTCTTCTTTCTTGCACATATTCTTATCAATAAATGAGCTCTTCTTCCTCCCCTTGCCATTCGAACCCGTATGGTTCCTTTTTTCATCTAGCAAATCACGTTTTTTCACCACTCCACCAGTTCTGTCTTCATAGTCCAGAAACACATTCACCAAATCGTCAGCGGCATCGTCAGCAGCATCGTCAGCAGCATCGTCAGCGGCATCGTCAGCGGCATCGTCAGCGGCATCGTCAGCGGCATCGTCAGCAGCATCGTCAGCGGCATCGTCAGCAGCATCGTCAGCAGCATCGTCAGCAGCATCCACATCAACATCCATATCAACATCATCATCCGCATCAACATCCATATCAACATCCACATCAGCATCGTCTTCCAAGTTCTGCCTTTCATTTTTTCCATCCTTATCTTGCTTCTGTTGTGTGGATAATCCCACCACGTGATATACCTTATCGTTCGCGTGAAAATTTTTAATTTCGTTTAATATGTTAGAATTTAGAGAATCATATATCATATGGGGTGTTTCCACAGGCCTACAATTCAAAGAATGCAATTTGATTCGACCTTCTCCCTCTTTCTCGTGTTCTTCTAATTTAAGTGGTTTCAATGTTACACCTATTGTGTTGGGTTGACCATAAATCTTGATTTTCTGTAATGGGTAGAAGTATATGTTCAGTTTTTCTTCCATTTCTGTATGTGTTTTTAAAAATACAGGTATTATTATGTGTATATGTCACATGTATTCTCATGAGGAAAAGATTTATTAGAGTCATGAATCTTTTTTTTAATGTGCTCCTTTAGCACCTTCCCATCTGTTTGGTGGACTACTTTGCGTTTTTAACTCGGTTCCCAAATATTAAAAATGGACATATATATATATACATACATACATACGTAAGAACATAATTTATCCCTAAATGGTGCATAGTGTCTGCCTCCCCTTGCCCAAGTGTTCTAACACACACACAAAAAAGATTTTTTTTTTTTTTTTTTTTTTTCCCCACGCCACCTTTTCTATATTGAGCAACAAGCAGCTAAAACTCTGTTTAGATTGTTCTCCCTATTTTTTTTTTTTTTTTTTTCATCATATTATTATTACATGACGAAAAAGTAAGAAATAAATTTTTCAATAATTTAAAAGGAATATTTTCATTTTATTTATTTCTTATTATTTTGTTATTTTCAACATGGTTTATGCTTAATATGCTTTAAACTGGTTCTTTTCTTTCTTAAAAAGGTTCTTTCCGTTTTAAAAAATGTTCTTAAATTATTACAAAAAGGGGAAAAAAAAAAAAAAAGATAGCATTTTTATTTCATTTTATCTGAACGTTCAGGTGCTTATGCCCCAAGGAAATGCATATGCTGAGGCAAATAAAAAAAAAAATAAAAATAAAATGTATAGTATAAAATAAAACCACATCAGAAAAAGGGAGAAAAAAAGAAACAAAAATTAAATAAAATCAAGGATATAGAAGAAAAAAAAAAAAAGAAAAGAACGGTTCTACCGAAAATGTACATTTCTAATAATATAAATGAGAAACATATCTGAAGAGGGAAAAGTATATATCTATATGAATGTAATATCTATATAAAATATATGTATTCATTCGTGTTATTTCAGGATTTTTAGAAAAAGCTACCCAAAATTGTTGTGTACAGATACAAATTGCAAACAAACCTTCAAGTGTTTTTTTTTTTTTTTTTTTTTTTTTTTAGGAACTCCAATTAAATAAATAAGAAAAAAGGTACGATGAAGTAGGACATGTATTTTTAAAAAGATTTACACATGCTTGAAAATATAAATCAGTCCCATTTTTTGTCCATGTTATTAAAAAAAAAAAAAAAAAAAAAGGATTTTGTGGCATATTTCATTTGTTCTTATAACATGTGTGTAATGAGAAAAATAATGTACAACATCAAATTCCTATTGTCCAAACATTTTTTTTTTTTTTTTTTTTTTTTTTTTAAGAAATACTTTAAATGCTCATTTGATTTTTGGTGTTCTTTGGACATTCAAATTGAAACTACCAACCAGCTTATGATAAGAGACCAAAATGGTTTGTATAGCGCCTTTCTAAAATGGGAAATTTATAACCGACATGAATGTGGAAAGTCGAAATCACTTAGGGGCTTATGAATTCGCTAATTTAAAAAAATAAAATAATAAAATAAAATAATAAAACAAAAAAGAAAAATTGCATAGGGAAAATATGACCACGTCTTTAGCGTAAATATAAACTTTTCTTTCATATTGCATTACGAATGACTTTTGTGCAAGCAGCATAGAGTTACATGTGAGGGGAAAAGACAAGGTTTAAAAGATATTTTCCCCTGAACATGCTTTATTCGTGGAAATTCTTTTTTTTTTTTTATTTTCCTTCATTATGATAAAATCACGATTGGGAAAATGTTAAGAGGATAATTCCTTTGTTTCTTCTCCCTCTATCTACCCCTTTCCTTGATTTCTTTGAACTTTCTCTGAGATAATAAAATTGGCCATACAAATCATTCACTCATGTGTTGAAGTCATTACTTGTTGATTTTATTTTATCCTATTTTTACTAAATCGTAAAACGAAAAGAAAATTGACGCGTACCCTGAAGATGGGAATTTGGGTAATAATCATGAGAAATGACATAAATATGAACATGTTCATACATAAACTTGTATATGTATAATCGCATATTAACTATGCAAATGTATATATATATATATATATATATATATATATAAATATATATTGATACATGAGCAATTTTTAATCCCAACTAGCCATGGATGTAACTTTTATTATTGATTTGAACCAAAGGGTTATATAAGGTAAGATGGGGAAAAATAAAACGAGGTTATCCTTTTAATTGTACACCTTTTGATAATTCAGAAAAAATAATTTTTCATCTGCATGTTTTGAGCAAATTTGATTTTTATTAGACATGAAAGACAACCCCAAAATGGCCTCCATCAAAATATAATATGCTTATCCTACAAATGTGATGTTACTAATGTGTAGGTTTTTTTTTTTTTTTTTTTTTTTTTTTACTTTTATTGTAGTGAACATTTTTTTTTGAGCAGGTAGGAAAAAAAAAAAAAAAAAAAAAAAAAAAAAAAAAAAAAAACCTACACATTAGTAACTTCGTAGGGCTATTTTCTCACTCTTTAAATTTTGAAAATGTCGAAATTTTGCTATAATAAAACAATTTTCAATGATAAAGAAAATTTTTTTACAAATGTGTTAGTGTAATTGTATGTGTGTAAGAAAGTACGTATATATATGTACATACATGTAACATACACATATTTAGGAGCACATTTCTTGGATTTATAAATTTTTTCATCTTACAAGCACACACATTTATGTTATTCTTCTCATAAATCTGTGAGGTTATTTCCATAAAGAAATTGCACACAAATTGGCTATTCCACATGTGCCAAAGGGAAAAAAAAAAAAAAGGAGAAGGAGAAGGAAAATATAAGATTTGTCCATAGAAAAGACTACTTCAAATTTTAAAACGAACGATAATGAGTTTTTCATGTGTTTTTCTTTTTTTCTTTATGTGGATACTTGCCACATTAGTGGGATATGACCAACCTGGATTATTGTTCAGACTTGTGAAATGTAATATTCGTGTTACTAAGAATAAGAAGAGAAGACAGAAGACGGGCGATAGGTTCATGTCACAGGATCTTGGGGGATATGAGCAAAATGAAGTAGACAAATTTAGCGTAATCGAAAAGGAAAATGAACTAGGCCAAATCGAAGAGGAAAATGAACTAGGCCAAATCGAAGAGGAAAATGAACAAAGCCAAATCGAAGAGGAAAATGAACAAAGCCAAATCGAAAAGGAAAATGAAATAATGAGAAATAATATCCTAAGAGAAGAAGTTCTAAGTGATATTTCACCACACACTGTGGATATGCTATTTTCACAAAATGGGAATATAGACAATTCCTCATTTGACACGGTTTCAAATCAGTATACGTTTTTTGAAACACCTAATGATAGGTTAGTCAATCAAAAGGATTCTTTAAGTACACTAGGTAAGTGTGTGAATATATTTTTTTTTTTTTTTTTTTGTTGACACCTGACAAGAACAGAGAGGGGGGAGCGAAAGGGTTTTACACATACACATGCATATACATACGAGAATGTGTTCATACGTGTTGGTTCTTGTATGTACTACCATGTCTACTTGCATGCACACATATTCTGACATATGAGATTCTTCTGAAAAGGAGGGCATAATGGCCGTATCATCTGTAAAAAAATAAATTAGTAAATATATATATTTCACATTCGGATTGAAACCATGGATATATGTTCATAACTTCTATCTATAGGTCAACAAAATTTACTACAAAATAAGCAGAATTGGAATCAAATGCCTGATATAGCTATTTCCTGCAGAGAAACCGGATGCCCTCAATCCTATAAGATGTGTGTACCGTTCTTTTATGATTCTGCTAATTTCCAAGGAAAAAGGCTTTTGGAAATAATTCATAACTCCGATGAACTTGTAAAAAATGGACTAAAGTTTGCAAACCAAAATATTATAGATGATGAAAGAAAATACATTCTTTTATATTCTTGTATTTGTAAAAAGTACACCCCAGATGGTTTATGTGATCAATCCGTTGAATGAATAGAATTTTTAGCTCCATTATATTCCAAAATGAAGAAAAAAAAAAAAAAAAAAAAAAACAATATAATCTCAGCAAAAAATGGTGCGTGATCGAGGAAGCATGATCATCCTTAATCCTTCCATTTTTTTTTTTTTTTTTATTTCTCATTTGAACGGAATACTTTCCATCTTTGTGGAGGTTTTTAATATTGAGTGTTCATTGGTTACACACCCCTTATCAATTTTGTTCGTAGTAAAAATGCTTTGTGTGAGCTCTTACTTATATTCCTGTTTGCACTTGCGTAAGTTTGATCCACAAATACTTTTTTCTCCTCACAGAATAAATGGTGAAAGATTATGCACACGAATCTATCGCTTACTTAAGGAACCTCCACTTGGTTCAGCTCATCTAGGTGAAAATCAATTTCACACACATGCATGTGCATGAAACTTTGCACATGGACGTGTCCACATATGTACTTTATGCTGATGTGTATATGTGCATACATATAAATATGCATATGGATATGTATAGGTATATATAAATATAGATAGATATATAATTTTTTTCTTTTACCTTCTCTTTTTTCTCCTCTTTTTTCTCCTTTTTTTCCTCCTTTTTTTTTTTTCTTTTGTACCCCCTTTGTGGGCGCTTCTGCACATGTTTGAACAACTTGAAAGAACAAGGGAAAAAAAGTGCTTTAAATTCCACTTTGAAAATGTGGAAATGGTTGAGCCAAGGTTGTGGAAATTCTAACGGGTGTTCATCCACATGGAGATTTAAAAAATGATAGATGCAAAACTTACAAATGTATAGTTGCAAGATGTATAACTAATGATGTAAAAAAAAAAAAATGAATACGCAAAAATGGGAAAATCTTTTATGAAGAATACAATGTTGTGAGGATGCCATTTCGGTTAAGATGTTAACACAAAAAAAAGAAAGGGAGAAACGGAGAAAGAAAGAAGAACCGAAAAAAAAAATCTGTAATAAGCTGATACAGAACCAAAACTTGGGAAGTTAAAAAGCACGTAAAGGACACACCCAGTTTGATGAAAAGAGAAAATGTTGCTATGAGACACACTCAAAAAAGCACGCATTAATCCTATAACATTTGGGAAACGCACACATTAACTGGGTTGTTATATATACATGTTTGCATAAAAAAATTGCACCTCAAAAATTTTGACGCATGAAGTAAGGCTTTCCTCTGTTCAGGTCCAACATAGATAAACGAATTATATATCTTATGCTTCTAAGTTGCTTATAGTTCTCAAAATGTATTTACCTGGAAATGCAAAAGGGGAGAGGGAGGGTGTGGGAGTGAAGCGCATGTGTTATACATATGTATAATTATATAGATGTAAATATGTAATATCGTCAGAATTATTCTTCTCTCATTTGAAAAAAAAAAAAAAAATATAAATAATAAAATAAAATAAAACAAAGGTTCTTTGCAGGTACATTTCTACCTCTTAAGACATGTGCTCGCGAAAAAAAAAAAAAAAAAAACTAAAAAAGAGAGTAAGAAGAAAAAGAACTTACCATACGTTTCTTCTTTCAACTTGTCAACATTTTCAACAATCATCTTAACAATTAAATTTCTTTCTTTTTGTCTACACGTGGTCAAAAGTTTCTGCATCATGAAATTTCCGTAACAGTCTTTGCAAATATTTATGATGTTATCATTCCTGTGGAGGATGTGCAATGAGGGGGTAGAAAAAAAAAAAAAAAAAAAAAAAAAAAAATGAACCAAAATGAACCAAAATAAACCAAAATGAACCAAAATGAACCAAAATGAACCAAAATTTGTTTATTCACGTATTTGTCATGTTCACATATTCATTTATTTATTTTTCCAAATGCCAAAATGAAACAAGTCTACATCCATCAACATCTTTCCCAAATCTCAAACTCAGCAATGCTGCGCTAAGCCACTTACCCGTTCGAAATGTCATTCACAATTTTCTTGATAATTTTCTTCTTATACTTGTATTCCTTTTTTAGTAAAATTTTCTCTATTATGTTGCTGCAGTGAAGGGGAAAAGAGGGGAGAGGAAAAAAAAAAAAAAAAAAAAAAAAAATGTTTACTTGGTGGCAGTATATATATGTCTAGTTCACCATCACGGTTTGCATCTGGGTAGAAGGGAAAAACGTTGTTCATATAGACACCCGTTTATGGAACCCTCTACACACCCGCTTATATACACCCATTCTCACCATGCATACTTGTGAGACGACAATTTGTAAATGTCGCTCACAATTTCATCAGTAATGATGAATCTGATTGTATCGTCAGAATATTCGAAACATTTTTGGATGACGTAATTTCCATATCTGTTTTTTATCAAGTGAATTTTTTTAATTATTTTTTCATTTAATCTTTTAATTTGGTGAGCATTTCCAACTTCATAAATGCGTTGAACGATTCGACATCCATATGAATGGGAACTTAAAAAAGGTAAATATTCTTCAATGATGGTTATAATAGTATCTATATTCCTAGATGGTAAGACTTCAATACACTTTTGTATTACATGATTTCCATTTTGATGGCAGATGTATGTAATTAAATCATTTTGTAATTCTTTAAAAATTTTGCATTTATATTCATCACATAAGGATTCTAACGATTTCTGAATTAGTCTACATCCATATGTGTGCAATGTTAAAAAACTTGTATGTCTCAGAAATTCATCCGTAAATCTTTTCTTGTAATTTTCATCCTTTAAATCGAACACGCTCTGTGCTACATAACTTCCATACACATCTGGACATAATGATCTTGCATCTAGTAGGAGTGAATCTAATATTATTCTCTTTTCTTCTGTGTCTTCATTTACTTTTAGTTTCTTTATAACATATTCGCACCCATTTTTATGGAAACATAGAAAGAGAATGTCATTCATTACTTGCTTCATATCTACCTCTTCACCTTCTCTTTTCCCTACCTCAATTGGGGGTTGTCCTTGATCCCATTTTTCTTCCTTCAAAAAAGGGGTTCTACAAATAGCTTTTTCACCCCATCTTTCTTCGCTACCCAATGAGTAACCACGCTCTTTTGAATCCACTCCTTCTATGTTCCGTTCTATGAGATTTACTTCTTCAGTATTTCCTTGTGATACCTTTCCATTTGATACGACTCCAGTTAGTGAGCCCTCAATTGGTGAGCCTCCATTTGGTGCAAGGGTTGAATCCAAGATGTGCTCTTCATCAGGTACAAGCTTTTCCAAATTTTTTTCTTCTACACAACACTCCAATTGGTACGGTTTAGTCATATGCTCTTCTCCTCTTTCGTCATTTTCAACCAAAAATGAGAAATGTTCCTGCATGCATGCTGTAGAAAGGTTAATCATCTTTCTGTTGGTAGATTTATATAATCTGTCATAAGCAGTAGAATAAGAATTCAGTTTTCTCAAATAATTAAATTGGTCTTTTAAAGGGAAATCAATCATCGAATTAATTAAGTCATCATTCAAAAGGGGTTCATTAAGATACTCAGAATCCATCCTCTCGTAGAGTACAAAAAAAAAGAGAGGAAAGAAAAGAAAAAAAAAAAAAAAAAAAAAAGCAAACACGGGGCAAAACAGAGAAAAAACACAAGGCAAAAAAGAGGAAAGCACAGAGCAAAACAAAGCAAAACAAAGCAAAACAAAAAAAAAGAAACTACTTTTCATGTACACAAAATTGGACTAACAATTCAGATTAAACCTGAAACTAGAAAGAAGTGTAAAAAGCAGGTCAGTTGATGTGACCAGGTGGACAATATCTCTTGAGTTTACTCCTCCCAAAGTAAAAATTCACACTTGCATGTGTGTGTACATATATATAAGTGTGTATATATAGATCGAGAGACAACTGTCTGCATAGTTCTACTTGAATATTTTCATTGTTGTAGGGTCATATTCTCATTGTGTGTGCAGTGTGAAAAGCAATCAACAGGTCGTGGGACGAGGAGAAAAAAAAAAAAAAAAAACATTCAACATGACAAAAGGGTGATATGTGAGATGGGCAATGTGTCAGATGGGGAAAGTGTCAAATAGGGAAAGTGTCAAATAGGGAAAGTGCCATATGGATAAACAAAATGTATAGTTATACATACCTCCCCCTCCAGCATATACTCTTAAAAAAAAAACTTTTTAAAGGAAATTAACTTTTAAGCAATGATATTGAGAAACCTTTCAATTATATTTCAACATTTGTTATTCGTTGACAATGCGTAGCATAATGCAAAGTGGCAATTGGATACATGCACATGTGTTTACTTTCTGTATAAGTACATATATGTATATTTATATATATGTATATTCATATATATGTATATTTATATATATGTGTATTTATATATATATGTGTATTTATATATATATGTGTATTTATATATATGTGTATTTATATATATATGTGTATTTATATATATATGTGTATATATGTTATGTATATGTATACATCCGTTCGCACATCCAAACGAATGAACACTTTACTCCTATAAATAAATTACTTTGCCCACAGGTTCGAAGAAAAAACAACATGAAGAAAGAGTAACTTTTGAGACACATCTGACATTTTCTTTTGTCAAAAGGGCATGCAATATTTCTTTTTTTTTTTTTTTTTTTTTTTTTTTTTTTTTGCTCTTGTTATTTTTGCTTCATTTTGATATCTTTCCAACAATTTAATGATTTTTTGTCAATGTTTTTATATCTCACCAGCATTTTGATTATTTTTTGTCTACATTTTGATGTATTTTTTCCACTTTTTGGTGGCACTTTTTTTTTCACCTGGAAAGAGTAAATTGACCCCCTCGTTCACCTCTTCACAATTTCAATGTGCAGAGAAAATGACATGGACGACAGAGAGAAAAGGGACTTTACTGCTGCTTCTCCTGATAACATCAACTTTCTCGTTTTGGATTAATCGCATGCACAAAAAAAAAAAAAAAAAAAAAAAAAAAAGCAAAACAAAACAATGCATCCCATGTATTGATTTCCCTTTCTTGCTCTATAAGCACATTTTCAGGATCAGTTTTTCGAAAGGGAAGAAAACAGGAACAAATGTTGTGCTGAAAAAATCTCTTTGAATGAACTCTATCAGAATAAGTATATGTTCAGTGATTTACCATTTAAAAGGAGGCAGTTTTTTTTTTTTTTTTTTTTTTTTTCCGTCTTTCTTTTTCAATTTTCTTTCTGTTACACTTTTGTTGCATTTCTGCCTTTTTTTCCATTCCTTTTCTATTTTTTTTTTTTTTTTTTTTTTTTTTTTCTTCTTCCCCCCTCTCCCATTTCTGAATCGCAACCCTGTCAATAGGAAGTTGCCACCAGATGACCTCCTTTTCTTGTGAACATAATTTTTTTTTTTTTTTTCTCATTTTTCAATTTCAAAAATAAATGTGCATATTGGGCTGTGGAATAGGTGAAAATAAAAGAAAATAAAACGAAGAAAAGAAAGCAAAATGAGGAGAAGGAAAAATATGGCTCGATTTCTCATTGATTGGAAGTGCTTCCTATTTTTGCTCTGATCTTACGTGAATTTACAAATGTGTATGTCGTGTTCATATGTCAATTCATTAACTCTGACATTTACCCTTCATGTTGTGTATAACACATGTAAATTATATAATTCATGGAAAGTATAAAACATAAACAATTCCCTTTTATTTTATAACTTATCCCCACGACAATGAATCCACTAGTTCGGGTTATGTCCCCCCACCCCCGCTCTTCCCCTTTTACATTTTTATTTTGTACATTATCTTACTCCAATTATTTTTTGCTCCACCTCTTTTTTCCGTCTTGGATCCTCAAACTCAGGCTCATAACATGGTTCCCTTTTTTTTTTTTTTTTTATGCAAAAATGTGTATGCATCGAGAGGGAAATTAAAACAGGAGCACGCTTCATGTTGAAGTTGGCACTTCCAGTTAACGTCCATGCTTCAAGCTAAAGTTGGAACTGTCATTGAATTTTTTTTTTTTTTTTTTTTTTTTTCCTTTAAATTTTTTGGAAATAAATAAGGGAAAAAATCCACTAATAATGTTATGAAGTTTTGTCTAAGGGGGTACAAAATTTTTTTTTGAAACACTCTTTCCCTTTCATCACTGTATCAAGTTCCTATATCTACACTCTTCAAAAGAGAGAACCGAGGGGTGAAGGTCAACACTCGATTCCTTTCATATAAATGTGAAAAAAATAAGTATCTTAAGGGAAGACAAGAAAAGAAAACCTTTAAAAAAATATATATAAATGGGCACAACAACAAAAAAGGGAAGTATTCAAAATGGATTAAATAATACACCCAATTTTATAACTCTCCTCTTTCTCTTTCTTTGTGAGATCCTATTTTTTCGTTATTTTCCACTAATTTATAGAGATTACACAAACATACACACCTTTTTCACCCATAGTGTATGTTTGAAGCTGATCATGGGTTATGGCTCTTATATTGTGCTTTGTATAACCTTAGCTTTTAACATACCTTTTCATATCTTTCTTAAGAAACTAGTTCATTAGAGGAAGTATAAAAAAAATACACACTTTGCAATACGGCACATCATGCTAATTGTTTAATAAACAGTACATGGAAAAAAAAAAAAAAAAAAAAAAAAAAAAAAAAAAAAAAAAAAAAAAAAAAAAAGAGAGTTAGCGAGCGAATGGACTATAGGGATATAATGCATGTGCAGAAAAAGGTGCAAATTGGCAAAAAAAAAAAAAAAAAAAACCATAAATATCGTCAAATAAACACTTTGATATATTCGTCAAGTTCTCATGAGGAATGTTCCTTTTTTTTTTTTTTTTTAAACACATAAACCCAAAAAAGCACTTTTTAGAATTTATGTTCACTCCCCTTTCAGACCCTTGCATTGAAAAAAAAAATAAAATATAAAAATACACAATTTTAGTAAATTTTCACGTTTAACACATTTACAATTTTGCATTTTTGACATGAACCAGAAAACACCCCGTTTTTTTTTTTTTTTTTGATGATTATTCTTTTCATTGCACTTTACCATCATAATTGGAAAGTATGATATTGCTATCTTCCACAAACAAACAAACAGAATAATAAGCATACAGACGTAATCATTGGCACGAGGCGAAAGCACCGAAAAATGGTCTACACTTATGTGCATATATATACATATACATGTGTACCACTTTCGAATTAATAATGTAAATCATTGCCATGTAGTAACCTCTCTTGATTTGGACAAATTCACTTCATTGCAGCTGGAAAAATCCATAAACATTTTTATTAACGTCAAACGTAATCTCATTAAGTAAAAAGTTCAATGAAGGGGGGGGGGAAAGGTAACGAGACGTCTGACAATTTTGAGAAGTAAATTATTTCCTCATTTAAATGAATGACAGAAAGTGAAATCCGAAGATTCGTACATGCTACTCCTTTAGACTGCACGTTTTAATTGGACATTGTTTACAGTCACTTTTTTTTTTTTTTTTTTTTTTTTTTGTTTGTCCTTTCCTATGTGTCGAAATTGCATTGTTTGTGATATATCTCCCCTTTGCTTTGTATTCCAATCTGACATTTTACCCATGCACATATATGCAAAAAAGTGGGTACTGAAAAAGAGTTAAAGTAAAAATATAATAAAAGAGGTGTAAGCATAAATACTGCCTCAGAGCAAAAACTACACAATTGTAAGAAACGCAGAAAGTATTGATCCATCCTAAAATCGATGAAGGACCTTTCAGATATTTTCGATATTTATGCGATCTGTGCATGCTGTAAGGTTTCTGCCCCCCCTAATGAAGCAAAAAAAAAAAATGAGGTCTTCAGCGATAGAACATTTAAGGGAATTGGGAACAATGGGACATTGCCATGGAAGTGCAATACAATCGACATGAAGTACTTCAGCTCAGTCACAACCTATGTGGATGAATCCAAGTATGTGAATATGAAAAGGAAGAGAGAAAGGTACCTTCAAAAGGAAGCATCCACTGTTGCTATGGAGGATGGTAACAATAGCAGTAATGACATTTGGAATGATAAGAAGACATTCGATTTTCAGATGCAACTGCAAAACATTGTCGTCATGGGGAGAAGCAGCTGGGATAGTATCCCAAAGCAGTTCAAGCCATTGCCAAACCGAATTAATGTTGTTTTGTCTAAGACATTAAAATATGAACATGTTCAGGAAAAAATTTACATAATTAGTAGTATAGATGAACTTCTGCTGCTTTTAAGGAAACTCAATTATTATAAATGTTTCATAATTGGAGGTGCACAAGTATACAAAGAATGTTTAAATCGAAATATAATTAAGCAAATTTATTTCACAAGAATCAACAACTCCTATGAGTGTAATGTTTTATTTCCAGATATTGACAGAGAGAAGTTTCGAGTAACATCCGTTAGTGAGGTATACAACTGCAAGGGGACAACTCTAGATTTTGTGATTTACAGCAAGGTTGAAGGAAGCAATAACAAAATTGCTATTCATGGGGGTTCTGCCAGTAGCAATGGGGAACGTTGTAAGATACCCAGTTGTGGCAGTGAGAAGTGCAACAAACTTAGTCATTCTGAATTGACCAAGGGGAAGTGGCACGAATGGCGTAAAAAAGGAAACAATGGCGATGAGGAAGCGAGTGGAGATTGTGATGGTAATGGAGGTAGCGATGACGACTGTGATGAGGAGTGGGATGATGATGATGATGTGTACTTTCGCTTTAACAAGAAGGCGGGAGAGAAGAATACAGAGCATCTAAATGACTTTGAAATTTATAAGAGCCTGAAAATTAAAGAGCACCCGGAGTACCAATACTTAAGCATTATTTATGATGTTATTATGAATGGAAACAAACAAGGGGATAGAACAGGCGTGGGAGTTTTGAGCAAATTTGGGTATATGATGAAATTCAATTTAAACGAATATTTTCCCTTACTGACAACAAAGAAATTATTTCTAAGAGGAATAATTGAAGAATTATTATGGTTCATTCGAGGAGAAACAAATGGAAATACACTTTTAAATAAAAACGTAAGAATATGGGAAGCAAATGGAACGAGGGAATTTTTGGATAATAGAAAATTATTTGATAGAGAAGTAAATGATTTAGGGCCTATTTATGGTTTTCAGTGGAGACACTTTGGTGCTGAATATACAAATATGCATGATAATTATAAAGACAAAGGAGTTGATCAATTAAAAAATGTGATTGATTTAATAAAGAATGAACCAACTAGTAGGAGAATTATTTTGTGTGCATGGAATGTAAAAGATTTAGATAAAATGGCATTACCACCTTGTCATATTTTATGCCAATTTTATGTTTTTGATGGTAAATTATCATGTATTATGTATCAAAGATCCTGTGATTTGGGTTTAGGAGTTCCCTTTAACATTGCCTCTTATTCCATTTTCACACATATGATTGCACAGGTATGTAATTTGCAACCTGCACAGTTCATACACATTTTGGGAAATGCTCATGTGTATAATAACCACGTAGACAGCTTAAAAACACAATTAAACAGAATACCGTATCCATTCCCAACACTTAAATTAAATCCAGACATAAAAAATATTGAAGATTTTACAATTTCAGATTTTACCATTGAGAATTATGTACATCATGACAAAATTTCCATGGACATGGCTGCATAGTTGCGTGCACGCAGAGAAAAAAAAAAAAAAAAAAAAAAAAACTGCCTGAACATGGAATAACATTTTGATCATTTCATCCTTTTTTTTTTTTTTTTTTTTTTTTTTTTTTTAATCATTAATTTTAATTATCCCCCACCCCCTACCCCATCTTGATATGTGTTTTTCCTAAATTAGCAATTTGTTTGCTCTATCTCTCTTTATTCCTTTTTTGGGGATGCGGTAGGGACCAAAGAATAATGTTCATTTTGAGTTTCACCCCTGTCCAAAAAAAAAAAAAAAAAAAAAAAAAAAAAATTGGCTATTTATCAAGTGCGAATACATAAAAGCGAACTAGTTACACAACTGTTGAAAAAAAGAAAACACACACACACCAACGCACAAGGGTAAGAAATCTTCCCAAACAAATTTTTTGCCATGGCGAAATAAGAAGTTTAAGGTGAATTAAGGTGAAGCCCTTGTGTTGAATTAGGATTTATGTTTTGTCGTTCTTGGGAGAGGTGTACATTTTTAATATATATGGGGGGGGGGTACCTCCATCATTGCCTGAGGTTGCCTTGATTTCATGTATTTTTATTTGTTTATTTATTTATCCATTTATATTACTTTTTTTTTTTTTTTTTTTTTTTTTTTTTACCCCAACACATGGATCGTTACTAAATGGGCACTTCCCATTACTTCACGTATAGCTACTTAGAACAGTTTGTCAGACGTAGTCCTACACATGTCACGGAGGAGATGCGTACGGCACAACAACAATCCTGTTGTTGGTAAATTCATTTTCTCATATATTTGAAAAAAAAATGCAAAGTTCAGAAATGCATGATGATATAATGGTGAGAGTAAATTCGAATTCTGGTTTTTTTTTTTTTTTTTTTTCATTTGTTTTTTTATCTATATATGTGCCTACACATGTGCCTATTTATTTCTTTTCCTTTTTTTTTTTTTTTTTTTTTGCCTCCCCCCCTTGGTTGAGATCAGCACTTTTTGAGTGTTATCAAATGTGTACACATGTTCATTTGCAAGCACATATAAACGAACATGTAGTTAAATATGAGTGCAAAAATAAACACACCGAATAAGCAACTTGGTGAAGCAACAACGCAAGGAAAATCACACCGCTCAACATTAAAACAGTGTTGAGTACAAAAAAAAAAAAAAAAAAAAAATATAAAAATAATTGAAAATAGCAAAAAAGGGGTAATATTGCAATTGAACAAAAACATTTCAATCGTTTTGATATGGAGGGCATAATTCTGCATGTATACACACATTTATATGTGTTGTTCTTATTAGTATTCCATTTTAATTTAGTTCTTTACATCCACCACGTCATCGGCTTTTTCTTCTTCTGGGTAGAAATATTCATCCTAGGACAGGGAGGAATACAAGAAAAAATAAAAAAATAAAAAAATAAAAATTCGAATGTGAGTACAAATCAGAGTGCCAAGACGAATGGACGGTTTGCAATTTTGCATTGTGGGAAATGAACAAATCTATTAACGAAAAACACGCAACCATGTTGTTTTCCATCCATTCAAAAACGTGATGTAAGAAGAATTACCATTTCTACTTGCTTGTGTGCATTCAATTCGCTTATATGCTTCTCTATGTCTAGAAGTCTTTGGGACATATTTTTTATTACTTCGTTGATGTCATCTGTGGGAAAAAAGCAATGGAAATCATTAACAGATGGGTCTCAAGTGTGTATAGAATAATTCAAGTGAGGACTTTCACCCTCGCTAGATAATTTTTTTTTTTTTTTTTTTTACATGACTGCTTCCTCTCCGCAAGGTCTGTTAAAGATGTAAAAGCGATTTTCAGTTCCCTAAGAATTACAAAAATTTTGAAATACACACAAAGGTTGAAATGGAGCAATTGGTGTAGTAAGATCCATGTGGGAGAAGATGATAATGGAAACTTCTCTCAATTACACGCAACAACAGATGAGATCTGTCAGATGCAAAGTTGTACAGTTCCACCAAGCGTGATATTTCTAAACCGCCCGTGCACTCTGGGAGTGGTAGTGGTGGTGATGGGGGTCCCCTTACGTGTGCTGCAAATCGCAAATCTGTTTCAACATGTTGAGTTCATTCTGAAGGTACTTGTTTTTTTTGAGAAAATCCATTTTGATTTTATTTTCGCTGTGCTGTGGAAGAACTTCTTCTTCGTTAGTTTCTTTATTAATATTTTTTTTAATTTCCTGTTCCTTCATTTTTAAATCATCCAATTTTTCTTTGGCTTCTTGTATGAGCTTCTGTTTGTCATCCATATTCGAGTTCTTTGTGTCTTTTTCACTTGTCGCACTGTTAACCTTATTTTCATCTTGTATATCCATAATAGCATGTGTAACAACGACACATCGAATATACAGAAGTAAAATGTATGGTACTTCTTTAATGCTGGCTAACTCTAACCACTGCTGTATTTGGAGTTTCATTTCTTTTTCTGTGGTGTTAAAATTCATACCTCTGTCTTTACATATTTCTATTAATGTGTTTTTTTTTAGATTATCTACGCCTTCATATATCAGTTCTCTGTCTTCTCTTTGTAATCGCAAAAAATGATGTCTCAATTGTAACACAACATGGTAATGTATTCCATATGGTTTGAGTCCCAGCAAATGACAAATAGTTTGTAATGTCTTGAGGTTCATTTGATCAAGTACAAAATCTTCTTTAAATATTTTTGCTATTTTTAATGTATCTGCTACGCTCAAAAATGGGTTTATATCTTTTTCATCTTTATTAATTAATTGTTGATGAAATTTGATTAATATTTGTTTTTTTTTTTCTGAATCGATTCCTATATTTTCATTTAGTTGTTTTTCTTTCTCTTCAATTAACTGTTGCAAAAATTTGGCTAGCTGCTGTTTTGCATACAAATTTTTTTTTATATTCATAAAATTATCATCATTATTTTTAAAAGTGGAAGGTAATAAATTGGGATATATTTTTAAAAATAAAGGAAGTAAAAATTCAGCAAATGGAACAATTATAAAAAAAGAAAATGGAATCAATTTAAACATATCATTCATTGTTCTGATTAGTAATTTATATTCTGAATAAGACAATCTATGTCCTTTTAATCTTTTTATAATTAAATTTTTCGAAATTTTCATATTCGTTAGGAAAAGAAGCACTCCTGTTTTTACCCACACTACTGTATGCTTTATATTCTTTTTCAAATCACTATAATATACTTTTAACATAGATGGTTGTAAAATGATAATTTTCATTTGTTTTCCAAATTTTTTAAAAAAAGAAAAAATTAATTTCATTCCATTAGCTCCTTTGCTGCACATTCTTATTATTTTCCCTTCTTCCTTTTCAGCCGTTTTTATTTTTTTCTTCTTCATCATTTGTATCATGTTTACATGTTCTTCTTTCATGCAGCTAACACCGTTCGTGTGGTGAGTGCCATTTGTAGGTGAGTCGACACCTTTGGAAAATTTTCCATTTGTATTTTCCATTTCATCATTGTGATTAGTTCTATTGTGTTGGGAAAAGCATGTACTTTCTTCATTTGTATGTGTCTGTGAGTCATTTCTTATATCTTTATCGGTTTGTACCTTTGTAGTGAATATTTTTTTTCTTACATTTTTTGTATCAAAATGAATTTTTTCTTTTCTTGAGAAGAACTTATTGGCTACGTCTAAAACTTTTCTCTCTTGGAACCCATGGTAATGGTGGTCAAAAGATCCATATCTGGTGTTCCTTATCCTTTGAACTTCACTTGTTTCATATTTCCATTTATGCAAATTTGTATTTACAAATATGGAAATTTGCTTACCTCGTACATCATAGGGTCTGTCATTAATACATTTTCCAGCCTTGAAACAGCTGAAGAAATTCTTTTTAAAATAAGCTTGCTCATTTGTTGTGATGAGTCTATAAATTACTCTGTTCGATCGTAGTTTCATTTTTTCCAAACCTCACAACCTGTGTTCATGCAAATTTATATATTTTAGCTTTTTTTTTTTTTTTTTTTTTTTTTTTCTTTTTTTCCTTATTTTTTTTTTTTTTTTTTTTTTGTTTTTATAAGAAGCAGGAAAATAGAAAAAAAAAAAAAAAAAAAAAAAAAAAAAATCAAAACAAATGCAAAGCAAAAACAAAAAGAAGAAATTTATGGAAATTGAAATGGTTTTTAGATTAAATTTGGAATGCCGTAAGTTTTTTACGGATGAATTTTTTTTAATTTTATTTTTTTTTTTTTTTTTTTTTTTTTTTTTTTTTTTTTTTCCTCTCTGCCTAAGTTTTTATTTATTTTCCTTTCGGTTTTATAAGAAGCAGGAAAATAAAAAAAAAAAAAAAAAAAAAAAAAAAAAGATCAATACAATGCAGTGTCATACACAGAAAGATGAATTATATGGAACTTGAAATGTGTTTAGGATTAACTTGGCATTGCTGTACGTTTTATACGACTGAATTTGTATTTTTAATTTTTCTTTCTTTTTTTAGGGTTATGGGGAAATGATATCACATCTGGTTGCATTTTTTTAAAAAATATTTTCACTCCTCTTTTTCGCTTCTCTTTTTCGCTTCTCTTTTTCGCTTCTCTTTTGTGCTCCTCTTTTTTGCTCCTCTTTTTCGCTTAATTCAATGACTTACGTTGCTATTTTCTAATTCTTTTTCTCTCTCCTTATATCTCTTATTCTATAATACACATTTTCGCTGAGTGGAAGATTTACTTGACTCTTATGTTTTTGTATGTCTCGATGTTGAGAATATTATCCTTGCTTCATATTATGTGTCAGAATGCTTGGGCACATATTCGTTGGGCAAATTCAGGGGTGCAGTGGTGAAATGGTGAGACCACTTAGAAATGACTAAGCAGATTAGAAATGACTAAGCAGCTTAGTGGTGAACTGGAGAGACCACTTAGAAGTGAAGTTGCAAAATTCATTTTCTAAATGCATCCACGCAATCGCACATTGGCGACGTGATATAAATGGACGAAAAGAATAGCTCCATTTGGAAGTTCATGTAACTGTCCACTTTTACCAAATGATTTTTTAACAATATTGGACAGGGAGTGGTGGTAAAGATATATTTGTTGTTTGGATGTATGTGCATATACATGTGCTACCTCTTATGTTACGAGAGTACTTATTTGCACACACAGATTTATAACCCCATTTGTGGGATCACACAAAATTTATGTAAAGACTAAAATGGAAAATATGTTCTGTAATTGTATATGTATGCCATATATATATATATATATATATATATATATACATATTTTTTCCGTTTTGAATAAAAACAATAATTTTAATTCAAAAGGATGCCATATGCGCGATGGGGCTACAAATTGGGGTTTCTCTCAAATCCACTTGGAGGTGGAGGTGCAGCAAAAAAGGGTTGTGAAATGGGGATGGAAAAAAAATAAAAAATAAAACAATAAAAAGGGGAAAAAATAAAACACAATAAAAAAGGGAAAAAATAAAACAATAAAAAGGGGAAAAAATAAAACAATAAAAAGGGGAAAAAATAAAACAATAAAAAGGGGAAAAAATAAAACACAATAAAAAAGGGAAAAACGTAAAAAAAATGAAAAAGTAAAAACGTAAAAAAAATGAAAAAGTAAAAACGTAAAAAAAATGAAAAAGTAAAAACGTAAAAAAAATGAGAAAATAAAAAAATGAAAACATATAGCTGAACTAAAATCTTATGATAGGATGACATATAGAAAACGCCGTGGAAAAAAAAAAAAAAAAAAGAGTTTAAGAAAAATAAAACATACGTGTATACACTCTAAAGCATGGAACTTGTTTACTCTTGTATACATGTAAATGATGCATATGTTATATATATATATATATATATATATATATGATGGCACAGCGTTTCATGTATTATAGTAACGTTGGTAGTTTTTTTTTTAAAAGAAAGAAAATACAGAAAAATAAGGTAAAATAAAATCGAAATAAACTCTACGAGGAAGATAGCACTTTTTTTATCAGGACTGTGTTACCCACCCTCTACAAAAATCACAACTACTGAATTAAAGAATATATAATAAAAAAAAAAAAAAAAAAAAAAAAAAACACACACAGTGCATAAAATATAAAAGGGGAAGGGTATCTCACAGCAAATGATAATTAAGAACACAGCTACATGTCGAGAGAAGAGATAAGGCCCATATGAGTTTTTTTATTTTATTTTATTTTTTTTTTCCATCCTCTTTTTCTTTTTCTACTTCTCCTTCTTCTTTGTTCTTAGCACTAAAAAAAGAAACAATAAATAAAAACAAATAACAATTTTTTGCATAAAAATACAGAACCACAAGTACATGAGGGGAGATAAAAAAAAAAAAAAAAATTTTTTTTTTTTTCCTGTCCCACACCTCTTAATTTACATATTCGCACGAATGTAAAAGAGGAGCGAAGGGCAGAAATATCGTATGAAAACAGTACGATATATATATATATATATATATATATATATATATATATATATAAATAATATATTCATAAACGTGCTTGTGTTTAAAATATACATTCACAAACACATACAGACGTTATGAACACACAGGATTGTGAGAATAAAAAAAAAAAAAAAATTCTTTCACAACAAGAACCCCAAAAGAGTGCAAGCCTTTTTATTTTGCATTAGCACCCATGAAAATTTTGGGCTGACCAAAAAAAAAAACTTGACACTCTCCCCTCCTTTATGGCCAACTTTAGCCATTACTATAACACCACCTGACTCTGTAGCACCTTGTGTTTTAGTATCTGCATCTTATTTTGTGTGGTAGCATGTATCGTTTTTCCATTTCATTCCCTCATAATTTGTTATTTCCATCTCGCGTGCCTTATTTTGCTATTCCACTCGATTTTGTGTACGTGTATGTGTGTTTTTTTTTTTTTTTTTTTTTTTTTTTTTTCCCCTAATTTCCTTCCCTTTTTTTTTTTTTTTTTTTTTTTTCCTTTTTTTTCCTTTTCCTTTTTTTTTTTTTTTTTTTTTGTTGTTCCGAAAACTTGTGAAAACACACATGAGCATAAATTAAAATGGACTAGATTTATGTAAGTCCATAAATAGCTTCTGCACATTTTCGCTCAACGGAAAATTCAATCTGGAGAAGCGAATGTAGAGGTTTTAGGAGAACTGTTGGGTGAAGCAATTTTTGCAGCGTGAAGCTGGACAGGTAGTACCAGAAGGGATTACACTAACCTCTTCATCCTCGTTAGTTATGCCAATATCGTGTATTGCAACAACTGTGCATGTATCCCATATACAAGGGAGAGTAACTAGCGCACCTGTATTTTATTTGCTCCCCTAAGAAATGCCCTTCATTTAGAACTGCTATGTAAACATTTTCCCCCGTGTCATGTATTTGCATATCAAATAATTTGCAACAAACCAAGATTCCATGCAATTCCACCTTTGTACGTCTTCTCACTTGAGTGAAATGCATTTCTAAATGAAGTTATAGACGTTGCACCCGGTGATAGCTTTATTTACACTCTTATTGTAAGCAGTGCTAGTGACAGTGGCAGTATTATTATTTTTTATCTAATTTTATTATTTTTTAATATATTTGTTTATCATTTTTTAATATATTTTTTTATCATTTTTTAATATATTTGTTTATCATTTTTTAATATATTTGTTTATCCTTTTTTAATTTATTTGTTTATCCTTTTTTAATATATTTGTTTATCCTTTTTTAATTTATTTGTTTATCATTTTTTAATATATTTGTTTATCCTTTTTTAATTTATTTGTTTATCCTTTTTTAAGTTATTTTATTTTACTTTTTTTTTTTTTTTGTTACCACGGTCCACACAAATGTGCATTTACAAAGTGGGGGGAGCACACGTTTAAACACACATTCATGTGCCATAAATTTGAATCCGTACATGAGAAAAAAATAAAATAAATAAAATAAAAATAAAAACGATTAATTAAGAAACTGAGTGGAATGTGTTTCTGCAGATTCAACATATATATCAAACAAATCGTGTAAATCTGAAGTTTCTTCTCCACTTTACAGAATACATATCGATAAGAACTTAAAGTGGGAAGAGACAGCACAATCGATAAAAACAAAATGTTTTCTAAAAAGTTACAAGTTATAAAAAAAAAAAAAAAAAAAGTATGCCAATTTACCTTTTATTTGTAATGTCTATTTTGCATTGGATTTTTTCTTTTCAACAAAAAATAAACAACACAGAGAGGATAAGAAGAATTGTAGGAGTAACATGAACAGGGCTCGAGAGAGGGCGAACAAGAAAAGCAAATAAAGTAGGCCAAAAAAAAAATAGGTCACAAGAATAGGCCAAAAAAATAAGCCAAAAAAATAGGTCACAAGAATAGGCCAAAAAAATAGGTCACAAGAATAGGTCAAAAAAATAGGACGCAAAAGTAGCAAATAAAAGGCAGAAAACATAAAGCGGGAAAAACATCAAGTGGGCAAAGGGAACAATTTGCAGACATGTGCACGTGGACGTATGCACTGCATATCCAATAAAAACAGAACAGTAATACACAATATCCCTAGAAGAAATAAAATTCATTTCCTCTTTTTTTTTATTTTTATTTTTTTTTTTTTTTTTTCTTTTTCCCTCCTTTGTGAAAACAAATGCACACGAGAAAGCCAACCGAAATCCTCCCCAATGCCCAACATCCATATGAGGGGTCAAGTCGACGAATTTCAGAGTTAGAGAGAAGAAGATAAACAGATAAACAATTAGTTGAAGTGCAATCAAAGGGTTTAATACAAGAAAGAGAAGAAGTAAAAAAAAGGGGTGGAAAGGAGTGAAAAGAAGTGAAAGGGAGTTCAAAGGAGTAAACAAAGAAGAAAACGTATTTCATACGCCTCACAACAAACTAAAGCACAATGCTCCCCCAACTACAACTAGTAAAATATTTTCTGGAAAAATACATAATTAATAAATATGTAAAGAGTGTGAAAAGAGTTTGCATTAACAGCATTAAACACCTTATTTTGGAAGAACTCGAACTAAGCTCATTCACAATTAACCTGCATGATGGTGAGACAAATGAACCCAAGGTGAAGAAAAGAAATAGAAATAAGAACACCTGTGGGAAAAACTTTAGAAAAAGGAAAAAACGTCAAAATAGAGAAAAAGAAATGTTTAATGAATATTTATTGTACTTAAAATCGTTAAGTAAAAGGAAACATAAAATCACATTCGACATATGTTACTTCGATAAGGTGGATGTGGAATGGAAGAGCAGCAGCAGTTCTAGCATTTACAGTGGTCTTATTGCACAGATTGAAAATATTTTTATAAGCCTAAAATTAGATGAACGGGATGAAACAGTTTTTCAAGACAGTGTTATAGATGAATCAGAAAGAATGGAGAAAAAAATGGCGAATCGAATGGCGAAGCAAATGGCGAAGCAAAAAATTGGGAAAAAAAGTTGCAAAAATGAATCGAGTCCCCAAAGCAGTAGTGATAGCAACAGTAATCGAAGGAATAACGATCGAGAGACAGGAGTTCCATTTCTTCAGGAGGATGGAAGAAAGAGCACACACGTACTTTTTGTCATTTTTTTTCTTCTTATTTTTTACCTGAATGTTTTAAAAACGAAATTTTGTAGCATAGTGTATTTATTCTTGAATTACATTTTACAGATTATCATAAAACGTGTTTTTATTAATTTTTTTAAAAAAATTATTTTTAAAATCGTGATGGAATATGTCATTTGTATTGACATCAAAAGCATCAACATTGTGTTAGAAGACAGATTATTGAATGGAGAGAAAAATATTTTTCTCTCTTTTCATATTAAGAATATGCATCTAAACAATTTTAGTCATATTAAAAATAAGAAGAAAGAGGAAAATGAAATCATAGGTTTCAATCTGGATTATCCACTTTCAAATAAAAGCAAATTAATTCATAATGAAACGAATATACAAAAAACATATCAAAATTTTGACATACTCCAAATTGTTATAACACAACTAAGCATATATCATGACGACAGAAAGCAACACATTAATAGAAGCAACATGTCTATTGACAAATATAAGTATAAATTTTTTTTCTTTCACAATATGAATATTATTCATAAGAGGAAATGCTTACTGCAGGAAACAAACATTTCTTGTATTGTATCGCAAGAAAGAAAGGGGGAAAAATACTACTTCAATTTTAACATCCCGTGCATTCATATCAATCTTTCCAATGATGAATTGTATAAATTGTATTTGTTCTTTTATAAATATTTGTACATTGTACGGTTAAATCAATTGCTGCACACACATGTAAAAGTTACCTCTGGCGCAAAGATATTCAGTGAAGAGGAAATCCATAAGACGACATATTTCAAATCAAAGAATATTACACAAGGAAAAAATGCAAACAAGAAGAAAAATTTTCTTAATCATCGAAGAAGAAAATGTAAATATTTTACAAAAGGGAGTAAATTCTTTGAATTCCATGTACAAGTAGAAATTTTCCAAATCGAGTACCTCTACAGTGCAAGTAAAGATTATCTCACCTGCTGTTATAAAAAGATGAACATTTTTGTTTTAATGAAAGAGGAAAATTGGGTTTTAATGAAGAAAAATAAACAGATGCAAACCTACACAATGCAGGATTTGATTTTTTCTATCGATTCATTTTCTATAACAGAATCATTATCCAATTTATTACTCACTGTAAGCACCGTTAAGGAAGAACTTCTTCGCTTCAACAATAAAAAAAATTCCGAATTGAAGAAGGTGATTTATAACAATCTCTTAAATATTACATCTGTAGAATACTACAGAAGTGTAACTACTGTCGCTATGGCTAGTAGATACGGATTAAATACAACTTCAAAAGGAAAAAACAGATTATGTTTCTACGTACGGATACAGAAAAAAGGAAAAAGGAACTCCTATGTGATAAATAAAAACATGTACACTATAGGTATACAGATTGAATACATCAATTTAATTATAGAACACATCGATAAGTTCTACATGTTAATATATAACATGACCGAACGAGATATGTTTGTGCTGCATCATATAATTAACATGGGGAATAATAGCGATGGTGCAAGTGATAATGAATGTATAAGGTGCATTATGAAAGGAGAAAAGAACAATCCAAATACTGTGATCAGGATTAGCACACAGATTAAAAGAATTAAAATAGAGCTGAAGAAGAAGTACTCTCCTACCATTTTTCTTTGTCTAGACCATATGATTTTACATTTGACAAATGAAAATTTAGTTGATGTAATAAAAAAAAAAGCGATAAACAAAATTTTTCCGAATAAAAATTTTTTTTTGTTGAAAAAAATAAAGAAGAATTGGAAATGTCTTAATAACCATGTTAACATTTCGTGCAAAATAACAAATATATATTCCTTTGTGAAGTATAACAAATGTACACATATATTGATATTTCCATTTTGTTTATTTTTCACGCTTGATAAAATAAAATACTATAGGGTGAAAATATCCATCATTTCGCTAGTTATAGAACTAAACAGCTATATTCTGAATATGCTAAGGATTTTATTTTTTAGTGAGAAACAAGACATTCTTGCTTCTGAATCTGAGCACTTTAAGGGAACCAACGATCAAGTAGCGTACTTCTCACCAAGGAATAGTTCTAAATATTTCCCACTAGATGCAACAATGCTTTTATTCAATCGGAAAAATGAAAAAAATGAGAGAAAAGGAAGACCATTTGTAATGGCAAGTTATACACAAGAGGACGATATATCCACGCAGAATGAACTTAATTTGTTATTCGGATCCCTTGAAGTGTTTTTTGAAAATAATGAAACATGGAATGAAACAAAAGAACAAGACGATTATGTAAGCACCTCCTTCAGTGTTACATATTTGTTGAATTCTTTTACCAATGCCAAGGTGAAACTTTCCTGTCGTCATATGAACTTTTTCTTTTTCTTACATAATAGAGAGATCCTAAATGTAGGCAGCCAGAAGAAGCAGATGCAGCAGAAGAAGCAGAAGAAGCAGATGCAGCAGAAGCAGCAGAAGAAGCAGATGCAGCAAACGAAACAGACGAAGAGAAAAATATTCAACCTTTTGAACTTCCATGACATTAGTGAGACGACAACCCACCGATTGGATAAATCAAGAGTAGCAACTAAGCATGTACAAGTATTTTACATAAAATGTAAATCAGAAAACGCAACGTTTCACTTTTCTGCCAGCAAGGAGGAGGAGCGGCGGGGGCAGACTAAACTGACGAAGCAGACGAAGCAGACGAAGCAGATGAAGCAGACGAAGCAGATGAAGCAGACGAAGCAGACGAAGCAGATGAAGAAGGGGAGAGAGAAAAAAATCACGTACCTCCTTAAGACCAAATTGCATGTAGGGAATTTCTTTTCCTTTTGTGATTTTAACTTCCGTTTGATATCTTTACTTTTTGAAACACGAGAAGGGATTCGGCTGTATAAACTTGTCGACCATGAGGGAGAAAAAAAAATATTAAAGTTGAAACCGTGTTATGAGGAGGACGATTACCCGAAGGTGACAGAAGCAAATGGGGCTACAAATGGAGCTGCAAATGGAATACCGAATTGTGGGAGATTTTGTGCAAAACGTGAACTGAATGGTAATCTGAATTCTCAGGCAAAGCAACGCGCACTCACCCTTAGATACAGATGTCAAGTAATCTATTTAGAGAATCCCAAAAAATATAATTCTAAAAGCACACATTTGATCGCGTGCTACATTAGAAAGATGGATGTATACTTTTATGATTTTTTCCTTAACGTGGCATATTATACATACATGCATTTCAAGAAAATGAGGAATGGAGAAGATTCCTATCAAGAGATAAGCGATATAAGAAATGGAATAATATACAAAAAAAAATCATCTTCAAATGGAATTATCAACAGAAAGATTTATGCATCGGAAGAAAAAATATTGCAAGTTCGAAAAAATAACAACACATTTTTGAGAACCCTTATGAAGAATATATATAGATTCATCCCTTATTTCATAGCAAAAAGAATTACTTTTTCTTACCTTTTCCTTGACAAAAGGGATCTGAATAGTTCGGAATGCACCACTATGATGAATGAAGAGAAGAAGCATTTTAAAATACAGATTAATTTTTTGGTTCTCAAATCGAAAAGCCAACTTATGAGTATAGTCACATCAAAGGAGTTAGATATCTTTGGCTGGTTGAAACAAGCAGCTATCCATTTCAAGCAGCATCAAGGGGTGAAAGTGGAAGAGGTGGAAGAAACGGAAGAAGTGAACCGAATGAACCGAGTGGGCGAAGCTCATGTTGGAGTAGATGCACCCAGCGAAAGAACCAATCCTTCGCAAATTAAACAAAACGTTATCGGAAGAAAAACACATGGAAAGAAAAAAAAAAGAGTTGTAAAAAACAGCCCAAGGTGCGTTAAACTGAGTAAGCAGCTTTTCTATGTATGTAAATTTTTCTTCCACATTTTTGTAAAAGATATAATTTTTCTGAGATATTCAATTGAGATAATCCAAGTGGAGAAGAGAGGGAAGTGTGAATGGAATCCAAATTGTCTTGGCAATTCAGATAAGGGGATAGGAGGGGATTCTCAAAATAAGCAAGACGATACTAATACTACTCTTGCATCTAGGGCTGCCATTCGTCGCTATAACCACAGGGAGGAACGAAGAATGAGGAAGCGAAAAGATGCACAAAACATAGTCTTAGAAAACAAAGATGTAGAGAATACAAATAGAGAAGGAAATGTGTCTATAGTTTTGAAAAAAAAAAAAAAAAAAATTCTTTTAAAAATTGAAAAAATTAGTATAATTCTATCAGATATATGGAACACGTTGATTTATTTGAACAGTGATAGGGTAAGAATATATTCTTCCGTAAGCTGCTTGGATACATTAGAAAATTACATTAGAGCAATTAAAGAAAGTTTTGAGGACCCCTTCTTAAGAATATATTTTCCTATTTACGAATTTACTCTAGATGAAAAAAAAGGAGTTAAAGAAAACAGAGTTAAAGAAAACCTAGTTGAAGAAAACCCAGTTGAAGAAAACCCAATTGAAGAAACCCCAATTGAAGATATTAAAAAATATATTAAAAGGAAAAAAAAGTATGCACATCGGATTTGCAAAAAGGGTGTAGTAACACACTCCATAAACGGAGACTTCCTTAGGCAATTAGTCTCTACCAACGATAAGGGAAAAAACCTTTGGTATCAATCTATAAATAAATTGTTTTTCCAGATTCGAAGGGTGTACATTACCATCCATAATGTCACATGCAGTTTATGCTTTTTTGTAAGTCCACCATGGTTGAATGGAGGCATCAAACAAAAAGATGAATGTTTATATGGAGTAGTGAACAAAGCAAAAATAGGAAAGAATAAAGAAAAGTTCATCTTTACCATAAAAAAAGTAACATCTGTTATAGTTCTGAATTGTAAAAAAACCACAGTGTGTAGTAGACAATTTCTCCAAATGACATATCGTCTGCATAACAAAATGTTTGACGCTCGTTTTCACATAAAAGGGGTTAGAAATGGAAAAAAAAATCTCATTTTTCAATCGAATTATTTGCATTTGTGTAATCAGATCAAGTTTAACGCACCCATGGGTAAGGATGATTTATGCCGTTTCAGAGATGAGGATAGGAGGGGTGCAAAAGGATGCATGATTGGGTGGTGTAGAAGTAGAATCGGAAAAATCCAGAGAGGACGATGCATGATTGGGTGGAGTAGAAGTGGAATCGGAAAAATCCAGAGAGGACGATGCATGATTGGATGGTGTAGAAGTGGAAGAATCGAGAGACGAGGAAGAGTGATTGGGGGGAATACTATTGGTGGCACGGAGAAAGGGCGAGGATCCCAACTTTTAGATGTAAAAACGGTTCTAAAATCATACAGAAGCAACAAATGGAATGAGGAAAAGCAAGATGAGAAAGAATCGAATAACAATCCTCCTGAACCTAACTCCTCTTTTAATATTTTCTTAAGCAATGAAAATATTATATCATTGATAAATTTGTACTTTTGTATGAGAGAGATTAGTGTCCAATTTCAATCCCTTCAGCGGCGATATAAATTTGGTACAAGTTACAAAACTCATAAATCTCATAGATGTAATGATTTATTGAAATGCACATCTGACAAACGTCAAAGGAATAACAGTGAAAGACTGACTCACACAATTAGAACAATCAATTCTAAACATATATTGGAAAAAAAACGATTCTCAGAAATGATGAAACTGGGGAAAATGAAAAGTGGCTTAAGCCACCATCTACAAATTTCACGTTTCAATCGTAGAGTGCTAAAGAAGAGGGAAAATATATTAATACATAAAAGGAAGAATAGAAGGATAGAAAAAGGGATGAAATTGATGATTAGTAAATGGAACACTGAAGACATTATGATAGCTTTTCTCAAATGGTTCAAGTTCAAACTGAAGAACGTTTTTATATTATTCTACACATGCAATATGAAATTTTTCATAGGTGCATACATAAACAGTTTAGAGGGTAAACTAACTGAGAAGGAACATGTAAAAAGTAAACAAAAAATAGATTACAACGTGAAGTATGTACACGGGCTGAAAGAAATGCTAATTTTTAGTAGCAATAACAACTATTTTGATTTGAGCAAAAGAATGTATATTTTCGAAATATTTAATACTCTATCAAAAAAAAATTACCTTGTTTGTATGAACACGTTCATATTTTTTTTAAAGAATGCAAAAAAGAAGACAAAAATAATATATAGTTCCATCCCTATGGGTACAGGGAACACCAACGGGCGACAGCAAATGATCCAGAAAGAAGGTGATTGCACTGTGAAGAATTTTTTTATTCGACATGCAAGAGTCGATAGACAAGATAACAACAAACAAATAATAATGGTGAGAAAGTTAAAAAGTAAAAGTACCACAAGGGATGATCAAGAGAGTTCCCACAAGTTGTCATGCGTAAAGAGGAAGATGCGTTCAGAGGCTAGCCATCCTTATCGAACGAGCAGAGTGAGCAGAGTGAGCAGAGTGAGAAGGAGAAGAAATAAAACTGCTTTCGATGCGAGAAACGTTTTAAAGAAATTGACTAGAAGCAGCAAAGAGATGCTTAGTGCATACTATGCGAATGTAACTTGTAAAGAAAGAAATTTTACAAAAATACAAAAAAGTGCCTTTTTTTTTATTTCAAAATGGGGAGATATTGATGAAGAGATGATGAATCATTCCAAATGGGGTGATGACATAGAGTTAATCTATAAGAAAATCAAAAGGGTGTGTGCAGAAAAGCAAATTAATAAAAATGAGAAAATCAGGAGGGGAATAAGAAAAAAAAAAAAAAAAAAAATGAATGTGTTCATAAAATATGTCATGAAAAAGGATGCTTCATTAAGTATATCCACAAAGTACACATACAGGAATATTTGTTTTTACATTCCATTACATTCACTTATCCAGTTATATAAAATTTTAAGCACATCCAAAATGTGGAAACTCCTTCACTCACATCCACTAGATGAAATTCATAGGGATAAGCACAAATTCGTCTGGAATGATGAGGTGAAAAAAAAAAAGCAGTTTTTCCTCTTTTATCATTTTAAAATATATTTTGTTAATTCAAATATCCATGTGTTGTCTCCATCCACATATCATGTGACCAACTTAAAGAATAAGTGTGATACTGTGATAAATGAAATGAGTCTCGTAAAGAAAAAATCAACAAGCACCTATATCAGTCTAGGTGCAGAATGTGGAACCCACAAGGGAGAAGCAAGCTGGGACACACACGCGAAGGTAAGCAGCAAAGGTAGAAGCAGAAGAAGTAGAAGCAAAGGTAGAAGCAGAAGCAGAAGAAGTAGAAGCAGAAGAGGAAGCAGAAGAAACAGAAGCAGCAGCAACAGTGAGAGGGCGATGAAGGCGAAGGGACGAAGCGACACGCATAAACGAAATCGAGAGTCGCTATTCATAATGTCAGCGAAGAAAACTAAAGAAGGAAAAAAATTAACGCACATAAATCAGAATGAGATGAAGTATTACCCAGCATACTTAGGGGACGAAAGAGGAATTGAAAAAAGAAATGTGTACATGTGGAAAAAAAAAAATGATAATAAAAAAAAAAATAAAATAAATAAAAATGCAAAGAAGAGAATATATCTCTACGATTTGGTGGTTAATGCTAGTGTGAAATTGGACATAGAGAAGAAAAAAAAAAACAGGAAAAAAATCATTCGAAAGGATAGTCATAGTAGTAGTTCCTATATGCAACGTGAAAAAGACACTAATTGGAAAAATTTTTCTTATATGGAAGGTCAAGCAAAATACAAAATAATCTCCCCAAATAGACTCGTTTTTGGAAAAAAAAACAATTTTAACATATCGATGGAGAGTCTGAAAATTAGATGGGGTCTTCTTTATGCTGTAACAACTGCACACACAGCAATAAATATTATTAGGGTAGAAAAAAAGATGGAGAAATTTTCAAATCGAATAAAAAATTGTAAAGTGTATTTAAGTATGACTTATGTTCGTAAATTTTGTCTGCAGCATAATGAGATGCACTTAACAGAATGTAGTGAAAAAAAAAAATTTGACATAGAACATGAAACAAAGAGAAGTATAATTCTTCAGCTGCATGATGGAAGAGAAAGACAACTTAATGTGATTACTCTGCGTGAGTTCTGTATATATGACGTTATTGAAATGCTGAATATTTTATGTTTCTACACAAGGATTAACTATCTTTTGAATCCAGGTGAACATTTGTTCATTAAATCTGATAGGAAAGAGAAAAAAGAAATATCATCACCCAATTTTTATATGAACAATTTAGTATCTATTGATAAGGATTATTTATCTGAAGCATTAGAGAATAGAAAACACCAAGAAGGACTTGCAACAACCAAGGGGATGAACAGAAGAAATCTCCTTTCTTCAATTTCCAAAAAGAATGAGGATGTAGTCCCGATGCATCTTAGAACTGAAACATTCAATCGTAAGTCTTCTTCGAAAAATGTCGCTAAGTCCACGTTAAGAAGTAGCATGAATGATCCACTGAACCCGTTCGAAAGAGAAGTGGAGGACGAAGAAAGCAGAACCCGTTTGAGGAATATCGATTTTATAGGAGCCAAAAAAAAGAGGGAAAAGAAACGAATCAATAGATACACACAAGTAGATATGGTAAAAAATTCCGTGAGTTTATTTGTGAGTAACATATCCGTAGGGATTAATAATAACGATTTACTTATTTTGAAGATTATCATTAATGATTTGGAATTCCACATGAGGAAATTACGGGAGAGAAAAGTTTACAAATGCAGTTACATCTATAAAGATGTAGTGATATCATCGAAATTCAGAAAAATTATCCGTGGGGTAGAAGATTATCCAAATCATAAATCATGTGATAATAACACACGTAAGAAGTCTTTTATAAAATCAGCTAACGAACCTGGTATTAAACACATGGGCAACAAACATTTTGCAAAGACGAAAGATAAGGTCTTGTTGACAAAAAGGACGAATAAAATACTTGTGAATGTGGATATGCTTAAGATATTTTTCATTACATTGGGATATGTTCACGAAATATGTTCAATGAGCAGTTTCAACAACCAAATGTTAATGAGAAATATGTATATAAGAGAAAAAGTTAAAAAAATGCAAGTTATAATAAATCTGAGACAGGTGAATATACTTCCCATAGATATAAACGATTTTAAGAATTTTTTATTTAATAAGTCTAGGAGAATACCATTTGTAGAATCTTTTGACATATGTTTTCATTACAACGTGGATGAAAATAAAAAAAAAAAGTTTTGGATATATATAAAAGATGACATACATGTGAATATACAGAAAAGAATAATAAATTTTTTGTTCCTTTTCAAGTATCATTTTGGACATAATTATTTTGTGTACAATGAATACAATATATATAATCAGGTAAATAAGGAAAAGATAAGAACATTGAGAGATTTGAGAAATATATTTTCATACCAAAACTGTTTATATAAAGAGTATGTACTAATTAAAAATTACACATGTTACAATTTAGTTTATGAATATGAGGAAAATATTGGTTATGTAAAAAAGAATCACGAGAATATTATTGTATCACCCAATTTGTTTTTTCTTCATATATATAGTGCTGAAAATAACAATTTGAAGAGAAAAATTTTTCTCAAGGGAAGGAACTACCTCACCAGTGGTAACCACCACCACTTTAGTCAACATTCTAATCAGCACCAATATATCTATGACCATCCTTATCTCAGCCCCAAACAGTATGCTAATGCATATTCGTGTTCTAACATGCATCCGTGTGCTACTGCATATCCATGTGTATATGCCCACCCTGGTGCATACCAGAAAAAAAAACTTACTGAGAAAAATTATTTCCACATCGACATAGGGATTCATAAAAATAAAAAGTGTGTTTATGTGTACCCGTATTTTTTTATTCATATTCTATTTGACAAGTATATTAAGAGGAACGCAAAAAGTACTCTACATATGGACGACACTTCGATGAATGCTGAATGTTCAAGGGAAAGAAGCAGAGAAAGAAGCGGAGAAAGAAGCAGAGAAAGAAGCGGAGAAAGAAGCAGAGAAAGAAGCGAAGAAAGAAGCAGAGGAAGAAGCAGAGAAAGAAGGGAAGAGAAAAGAAATAAATTTCTTTATATGAAACTTAAATTTGGCAAAGCTAATATGATCAACACATGGGTGATAAAGGAAAATGAAATGATTTGCAGTGTTCCATTTCATTTCATAAAAAGATGTGAATACATTCAACTAATCGTCCGGATGCATCCGGATAAGCTTTATGTAAGCAACAAAATGAGGTATTCTCAATTTTTGAAACTAAGAACATTTGTCTTTAAAGATATATATGACAATCTAAATGTATTTTTTTGCAATTTTTTCTTCTTGGTGAAGAAGAAGAAGCACTTGAATTATGAGGACATTCAAGAGATGAGTTCGAGACAAATCGCCCCAGTTGGGGACACGTATGCATGGAAAGGTAGAGAATCGTCACCAAGATGTGAAGCAAGAGTGAAAATAAAAGATGAAAAAGAATTAGATGGAAGCACAACAGAGAAAAGAATCAACCGAATAGATGATGCCATGAAGGGTGCCACGATGGGTGTCGCTATGGATGCCTTTATAAACGATGAGAGAAAAATTCAGATGCTGAGCCATGAGAAAAAGAACAGTGGTAATAGAACAGATGCAGAAAGAGGAGGGAAATACTCCAAAATCTTCAGCGTTACTCAGATTTTAAAAAATAATATACATGTTATTTCTATCCAGAAATGCATGAAAATAATTAACCTCACCCCATTCAATATTAATGTATTGCTGAAAAAAGAAAAGGGAAGTATTAAAACATACAGCATAAAAAGTTTTGACTATGTTAATGTGTATCACTTTTGCTTCCTTGATAATCTCATCTTGAATTTTAGTTTATCTATCTATCGACAATGGATGAAATTTCTCAAAGTGAACAATGAGGAATACTTTTCACGAGCCAAAACTGAGCACAATTTCTACATGAACCTTGAAGGTGAAGGGGGAGAAGCAGAGTGGGAACCCACAAATGGAGGCACAAATAAAATGGGTAAGGAGAGTGGAAGAACAGAAAGAGCAGAAAATGGAAGGCAGAATCTAAACGAGATGAAAAACCATGGAAGATCGAACTGTAACATAAAAATAATATTCTATGAAATCGTGAAATTCCATAAGCTTTACTTTATTGTTTATATTTACATGTATGAAAATAATTATCATATAACCATTGTTAGCAAATACAATATTTACAACTACACGAGGAATGTATTGCAGTACGTGGTGGTTAATGAAGAGGAAGATTGCGTAGATGATTTAAAATTTGAGTGTGAAATTAAGAAGCATAATTTAAAAGAAAGTTTCATAAAATTGAAAGAGGATTTTCTTCTTTTGTATCCATTGCTTGGAAATAGAATAATTACACTAAATAATGATATGATAAAGATAAAAAAATATAATAAAAATGAAAAGGAAGGAAAGAGAGGGAAGAAAGGGAAGAAACAAACGGAGCAAGCGGAACAAACGGAACATACGGAGGAAAAAGAAAATGCCCATTGCATTAAAAATTATTGCTTCAACCATCGCTTCGTTCTTAACTGTCATAACAAAACTATGAATAATGACTCCTTATGTTATGAGATAGACAAATCATACACCAAAGTGATATTAATAAATGAAGAATACATAACCATTCACGTTGATCATCTGTATTTCCACTCCTTCAGTGTTTCATTCATTCAATTTTTTCCTTACCTTGTTCTAGTCAACTTGACCAAGTATAACTTCAAGGTAAAGCTAAAGAATTATGAATCCATGGAAAAAAACTACCTGACAATGAAGAAGAGGGAACAGGAATGTAGGGAGGCAAGAGAAAAGAAGGAAGCGCGACAAGTTCAAGAGGAAAAAGGAATATCGTTTGACACTCATAATGGTATTCAGTCCTCGTCACTTATGAATACCTACGATTCGATCGAAAATGATAATTTGAATTTTAGTGAACACTCTTGTTTTTCACCAACTAGCGAAGAAAACTGCTTGTCAGATCAGAAAAGCTCTTCAGATGGGTGCAGAAACGAAAGACGAAGAGGAAGAGGAAGAAGAAAAAATCCTTACGTAAAGAAAATCGTCTCACTGTTTGAAGAAGAGCAGAAAGCAAACCTCCACCAAGCGGACAACATGAACATTTTGAAATCCATGAATGTGCAAGAATTGAAAATAAAGAACAAAAGTGCGTGGGATTTTATCAGTTTCAAAATATGGGAAGAAGGGGAAGAGGAGGAAGAGGAGGAAGACGAGAAAAAAGATGCTGTTGATGAAGCTGGCTTAGAGTGGAAATTGTCCGGGGAGGAGGAGGACGACCTGCCTAAGACACTGGTACAGCTCGAATCAAACGAGAACTCCGACACAAGGAAAGTGAGTCAAGAATGCCAAGTTGTGAACTACACATCTGCGTTAAAAATTTTAGCGGAGAGAGTGAATCCAATATACAGGAAAAAAAGGGATCATAGAATTTTGAAAAGAAAAAATGTAAGAGGAAAGTACATTAAGATACAGAAAAATTGTAATACCTATTTTTATACGCACAAATATGTTGAAGTGATAACGAAGAATAATCACCATATGACACTAGTGAAGGAAAAGCTTTTTTATATCTTCACAATAGAAAAGGAAAAAACATATTACCTTTTTATTAAAAGAATTCCACTCTTTTCTGTGTATGGAAAATATTCGAAAGTTGGAAATTCCATGGTTTGTAGAAATCAGCTTAAGGGAATCAAAGATCAACAGGAAAAAATACCCAACCTGCGAAAACAATTGTCTTCACAATTGGCTTCAGGAAAAAGAACCAACAAACGGAATATCTGTGGAAAGCAATGTGGGCAAATTACTACGAATGTTGATACACATATGAGATCTAATTATGTTTGTGGAGAAAAATTACTCAATGAAGTGCCACATAAAGAAGTAGAGACAGACGAATACGAGAGTTCGATGCATATGCACAGCCATTTAAAAAATAGAAACGTTGACATGATTCCATTTATGAAGAAGAGAAGAATGAATCTCATTTTTGACAACTACAAGGAAAAGATAATAGATCAGACAAACAAAAATGGAAGCATACATATATATAACAATTTGGAGATTCCTTTTTTCATTAACCCATCCCAAAGTAAGTATCTTCTTTTTGTAAAAACGAAATATGTCCATTTCAAGGATGAGAAATGTATTTTTTTTCATTTTCCAAAATTTATATTAATGGATGATAGAAAATTAGAATTGCTGCTCAAAGGTGTGGGGGGAGATAATAAAAAAAGTCTGTACAAATATGACCCAATTAGAAATTACGTTCACTTATTGAAACAGAAGGAAATGAATCCAAACTATCACATAATGAAATTCAGCCTAGTTTGCAACTTGATCTCTTCCTTTTCCTTTTCATTTTTTCTGTTTAAAAAGAGGAGAGTTCCTAGGGGCGAATGTTTTTTAATGAACAATCCAATTGGTGGAAAGGATTTCTGCCAGAGAGAAGGAGAAATGATATACTACGAGCTGCACTTGGTGAAGTATTACTGTGACATAGTGCTTAATAAAAACAATCAAGTAAACATAATTGTGAATGGGTCTAAAGAGTCCAAGTTTGTGAAGAATATCATATCGCTTGAGTACTTTTTCAGTTTTCTGAAATGGGATAGATGTATAGTAGAAGAAGAAGTAGAAGAAGAAGGAGAAGAAGAAGGAGAAGAAGAAGGAGAAGGAGAAGAAGAAGGAGAAGAAGAACCATGCGCACACCAAAGTATGATAACCAAGCCAAATGGCACATACCACATTGAACGCAACAGAAATAACACTAAGGGAATAATTTACATTAACAACCTGTACGACCTCAGTGAGAACGATCTTATTAATATGAAAATTTTTATTAAAAGTATAAATATATTGCTCAATTTTGAAGACATATCACGAGATGACAATGGCGTTCAGAATATGCAACAGAAAATTTATCTTAGTAAAATTTTTCTTAATTTCTACACTTTTCAATGTTTCAACAGTAAATTATTAATGAGGAAAAAGAGGTGCATACAATTTTATGATCACAAGATGGGGATAAAAAAAAAAAAAATACAACGGAAGAAAGAATGCAAGATGCAGAAAGTCCAAAAAAAAAAAATTAATTTTTTTTCGAAAAAATCCATTTGTACACCTGAAAGCGGGAAAAAAAGGAGTATACATAAAGACCATTCATCCAACATCAGCACAGGAAATATCAGAAATGATTCAGATGATCATGGCAAACTGATGGTAGATCATGAAAGAAGGAGTAGTACCTCTATTGCCACCACTCCGCCTCGCTGGGATGCTGGATGTTCTAACTCGGATAGTATCTTTACAAAATGTAAACAAAGATGGGAAAATAGGAAGAAAAAGAAAAGGAAAAATGATCCAGAGGCAGAAATATTAGCACAATCTAAAATGAAATCATCATCATTGATGAAAAAAATGTCGGACAAATGGAACGAAGGCCAATTAAGAAAAAGTAAAAGTATTGTAAAATTTGACAGAGGAAGTAGTGTAGACACAGTAAGCACAAGAAACAGTGTTGTTCTCATTCATCTGAGAGGAAGAGATTGTGTCATGTCCAAAAGGAGAACAAGTTCGAACATATATAACATATACATGTTGCTAAAAAATAAGATATATTCACAATATAATTGTTATATATTCAGAAATTACATGAAGAACATACATCTGTATAGACATCTTTTTGAAATATTAAAAGGTAGAATACATGTAGTTAGTCTTAATTTCTCTGAGTTTTATGAAAAAATACACATATTAATAGATAATGTAAGTATAACGAAAGTGGAAGATATGTATGAAAAGAAGAATTTTGAAAATAACAATGATACCATTTTGACCAAACATAATAACCAAGGAAATTTTATTAACGTGGATATAGACATGCTTAAGCAGAGAGTCATGAAATACAAGCACATCTATAACACTTTGAATATTGTGCACGCATGCTCTCAGTTAGAGATGTCCCATGGTGGAGAAACACTTCGGAGGTGCAGGAGTAACATAGGCAGAGGCAGTAGCAACCGAAATAGAAACAGAAGGGATATCTCCTCTGAAGCTATCGATTTGGCTAGTTTTTCCATGGAATCAAACTCGAAGAATCTGAAGAATGCGAGGAATGCCCCGAGTAGAAAACTAACCAAAGGGAAGCCACGTGCTGGTGAGTCAGACAAAGGGAAGAAAAAGAGAAAAGTTACATTTTCCAAAATAAATAATACGACAACACGTATCATCAATTCGAATAACTTCACAAGGAATAAAGCACACGCGATATTGTACAATGCTTACTATTTTTATAAGAAAGGAATAAACAATTTTGATGTTCATACTATGTATGGATATCATAATAATTGTTACACGTCTCGTGGTTTGTCCGATCAACATTATCAAATAAACAACATTGTGCAATTCATCGAACATATTAAGAAGCAGAAATTTCAAAGGATACAAAAGGAAATAATAAAAAATCTGTTCATTGAAATAGCTAGTCTTAGCCTCACATTGGACTATAACTACTTTATTAATATTATTCCATTGTGCTATTCATATGTATGTAAAAAGTGGTTATACTATAACTTTATAGATAAGATAAAGGATTCACATGGGGAAGAAGAGAATAATGCTTGGGTTGGCAATATGAGTGGTGAGAACCTTCTGGAGAGACTTGTGTGTAGAAATGTCGAAATGAGTGATGAAGAGGAAAGAGAAAGTTTAATAAAATTCGAAAGATATTTCTGTTCGCAAAATTTATATATAAACGCAAAGAAAAGAGAGAAGAAGTTTCTTCTGTATATTTACAACTTAGATATTAAGAAAACGAAAATTTATATTAATGTAAATTATATATTAAAATTATTATTAACGAAAAACTTCCTGATGAACATATCAGCAATAAAAATAAAAAATAAAAAAAAAAAAGATATGCAATATATATTAAAAAAAATTAAAAAAATATATTTTTATAATTATATCAGTATATTTTTTTACCTTCTTAAAAATATTAACATATCAGAGCATTCATCATACACTACTCTAAATTTATTGACCTTTCTAGAGAATTGTTTAAAAAATAATTTACAGTTATTATCTCCCTTCAACAATATATACAGCCTTGTAGTAACTTTGAGACACAAGTGTGAATATGAACTCGACAACAGAAATAAAACAGCTGCAAAAATTAATCAAGAAAATAATTATTCTAGAAATAAAAATATAAATGCTTTTCTTAACGTGGAAAATAACCACTCCTTCTTAATTTCATCTAGACATCATGCATTTCATTCTGACCAAGGAGAAACGCGAACAAGTGCTTATTTAAAAAATTTCTTTTCTTTTAGTTATCCCACTTTGTTTTTAAAACACGTCCTTGCAAGTTCTTTTATCGAGGCTGAGAATCAGGTAGACTCTGGAGCATCTGAATTCTCTAGAGTCGTTCAACCAGCACCCATTCCCATGAAAGGACAAATTATGTATCATGATGTAATAAGAAAGGCGACCGAGAAAGAACCACATCACAACATGGAATGGATGAGAAGAGAGGAGGATATTACAAATAATAATAATCTAATGAAAATTGAGCAAAACCAGCTTTATCATAGAGTTGCTAAGCAGGTGGATTCAGACACAAGCATTTCAAAATCTGACATCATGAACATACTGAATTCCTCTGCTCCATATGCAACTGAGTACCAATCGCTCTTAAGGAAAAAAAAATACGTACACCAAATGCCGGAGCACGAAAAGAAGAAGAAGAAGAGGGAAAAAAAAAAAAAAAAAAAAAAAAAAAAAAAAAAAAAAAAAAAAAAAAAAAAAAAAAATGCAAATAAAAAAAAAAAAAAAAAAAAAAAAAAAAAAAAAAAAAAAAAAAAAAAAAGAGAAAAAAAAAAAAAAAAAAAAAAAAAAAAAAAAGACGTTCAGAATATAACACATATATCCTTTACGCACAATCTGAGCATATCAAAGTAAAGCGATGTAGAAGCAAAAAAAAAAAAAAAAAAAGGCAGCACAAACAGGTATAGTGGGACGGAATGAGATATAACCAGATAGAACAAGCTGGAATAAGAAACCACAATCGAAACCCTCCTTAAATTGATGGAAAGCAGCATACATGGTGTGACACCTCTGGAAAGAATAGTCTATGCTGAGGAAGTATTACCAAGGTGCATTCGTACAAGAATTACTTTTTCCATTTTTTTATGCCTCCGTTTTTCTGGAAAACATAATTCATTATGTTGATATATATATGCATATTTACTTTTTCATCATTTCACAGCTTCACTTTTCACTATTCCACCCACATATGTGTGTGTGTATAATTTGTACGATTCGACTCGAACCCGAGGCTTAATTTGTTTAATTTTGTTTCATTGAAATAAATGATTTTTTTTTTTTTTTTTTTTTCCGAATATCATATAAACTCAATTCATTTGCCTCCCATTCGTCAAAAAAAAGGTATGTTTGTTTTAGTTGGATGAATACTGTACGTGGAGATTTTGCCTCACAGTTAGACTCGCTGGGTAAAACCCCAAAAAGTGTTCACACATGTATACATAATGCATGAAATAAACTTTACGGGTGCGTAAAAAAAAAAATCCGTTTAAAAATAGGTACTCTTATTTGTATACCCAACACATACACAAATGTATGTACATAAGGAAAAACATTGTTATATCGCAAATGTGAATGTGTTGAGTTCAACTTTTTTTCCATCTACTGATGTGGAAATTATTCCTTTGATTCTTTTATATTCATTAAAAAACTCTGAGGGGAGACTAAATTAATCAATAAACGAAACTATTCCAGCGTAGGAGACAGATGAGTCATTCGTGCTTTTTGCTCTGTTGGACTGTGCAAATGTGTTTAAATGTGTGTACAAATGTGTGTACAAATGTGTGTTTAAATGTCTGTACAAATGTGTGTACAAATGTGTGTTTAAATGTCTGTACAAATGTGTGTACAAATGTGTGTACAAATGTGTGTACAAATGTGTGTACAAATGTGCGTGGGAACCGACCTGAGAATAGTGCATCAACTTGGTAGACACATTTCCTGAAAATTCTTGAAGCAACTAAACGAGTGAAAAAAAAAAAAAAAAAAAATCAAAGGGAAAGAAAATGGATATACTAATAAAACCATTTGTTATGTACCATTCTTGATACGGTTATCCAAATGGAAGCACACACACAAACGCACATACACAAAAAGTATTACAATTGATATGGAATTTTACTTGAAGCATAATTTTTATCGGATTTGAGCCACATATCGTGTTGTGTGTTTTGCTTAGGTAATCAATAAAGTCTGTAATTATAAATGATGTATTTGAAAAAGTGAAGAGGAATGGATATGCTTAATATAATGAAATAGAACTGTATAATAAGTAGGATGATCAAACTTTGATATATATCTCCTTTCCCCTCTTAGTAAAGGGAGGGGAAAAAAGCAGATACAAGTACTTAATTTTGAGTTAACTCATTTTTTGTAGAAAACACGATGAATATATATATATATATATATACTAACCTGTTATATCATGTCTACTGATTATTTCAGCAGCATCTCTATCCATGTTCTGCAAGTATTTTTATAGAAAGGTAGAGAAGAGAAAAAAAAAAAAAAAAAAAAAAAGTGAAAGGGGGAAGGGCCAAATGTCAAAATTGTATTTACACTTTACTCTTTACACAATTGTGCATTTTCAAACAGTTCAAATTTGCACATTGTGCGATTAGTATACCTCAACCTGCTTGTAGATATGTGTGTCGTTGTATTTTTGCAGAATGTTGGTAAAACTAAATCTGAAATGAGAGGAAAAATGGAATCGATGTGGAGACTGTGTTAAGGATGCGGTTAGAGATGCTGTTTAGATACAGAAGGAGAATCTCAACTCCTTTATTTTAGCCCTCGCGTGGGGTGCACGACTTATAAGAGATATATTTTTGATGAGTAACCTTGGTCCATAGTGGCAAAAATCAGAGGAAAACAAGAACAAATTTCCTTCATCTTGAAAATACTTTTTTAATGGTTTACCTACAATTAAAAAAAAAAAAATTTCCAAATATTGACCTTTTTGATTGCACACAGGTAACAACAAAACAGTTACTTGTCGAAGAAAAGAAATTTACGTGCACAAATGGAATCTTCTGCTCAGATGCACAAATGGAATCTTCTGCTCAGATGCGCAAATGGAATCTTCTGCTCAGATGCGCAAGTGGACTATTCTGATCAGATGCACCAATGGACTCTCTTTTTCGCATATGCACGCAAGGGTTTTATTTTATTTTTTCTCTGTGTCCTACAAAAAAGTTCAATTTTTTTAATGTCATTTCCGATGCATCCCACATAGATGGGTATTATTTTTATGTTCTTTCTGCAAAAAATGAGGAAAGAAATTGATCCTAGTTGATAACAACACTATGGGGGAACGGAAGAATTTTTTTGCACGTTCATATTTTTCCCCATTCCGTGCAGGTGTTTTAAGAAAAAAAAAAAAAAAAAAAAAGGTTACTCCTTAATTAAATATTTGATCAGTGGCAATTGCATTTCTATGGAATGTTCTTCTTCGTCGTCTACATCTCCAATAAATCCGAATAAGTTCTTAGTGCCATTTTGCATAATGTCTGAGATGACTAGTGTGGTTGGATCAATCATAGGTATGTTGTGATGACGACAAGGGTGTGCATAAGAAATGGTACAAGCAATATCACGCAAAATTGAACAAAAAATTGAGCAAAAAATTGAGCAAAAAATTGAGCAAAAAATTGAGCAAAAAATTGGACAAAAAATTATTTGAGAAAACCTTGCAAAAGCATTGCGAGGCTTTGATAACGGTGGGAATACCTTCCTCATTTATTTCTAAGAAGCCGAATGGTGTCTCGTATTTTTCTACTCTGGGGAATAGACACCCTTTGTTGTAAATGTGGTGGTTCGGGCCTAGAATGAAGATGTTCTTTCTGTTGTTCAAGGAGAATGTGAATTGTACAGGTGTTACAAGGTGGGAAATTTTATTTTCTCTCACTGGTTTACACTATCCACACCGAACGGATGAATCATAAGGAGAACACTCAAAGTTGGGCTTACATATTCTCCACGCTGATACAAGCATAGACATGGGAATTTGTTTGGAGTGCATAATCATATCCTGCATGCCTAATTTGGAAATGTAAAAATGGGGAACAAAAAAAAAAAAAAAAAAAAAAAAAAAAAAAAAAAAAATTATTACTTATTGATCTGTACATGTACAGACACGTGTTCAAAATGAAGGAGAGAATAATGTGGATTAAATGGTTCAGTAAATATTACGGGCAAATGGCCGCTTTAATGTTTTGCTTTTTGAAGTTTATTCTCTTGAAAAGGGTATCTATTGAATTCTTCAATTCAGTGCCTGAAAATCAAATGTGTGGTGGAAAGGGGAATGTTAAATTTTCTTCTAAATGGTGACATTGAGGAAAGGGGGTGGGGGTGACGAGAACCATCTATAGCTGTACAGCATGATAAAGTCATGTCTCTTCTTCTACTCAATGTGAAAGTGCAGCATTACAATTGCTGGAATACCAAGATCCTGCATGATGTGCCCTTCGGTAGTTCCCCATGGTAAACAGGGTCCGCAAATTTTGAAATTTTTATAGGTTTAAGATTTGTAATTTTTAGAGATTTATGATTTGTAATTTTTAGAGATTTATGGTTTTCAATTTTTAGAGATTCATAATTTGGAATTTTTAGAGATTCATAATTTGGAATTTTTAGAGATTCATAATTTTCAATTTTTAGAGATTTATAATTTTCAATTTTGAAATTATGCTTCGAGCCAACGTTCTCTCTACAAATTTACCCCCGCTCACCAAGTTGTAGTTGGCTTTTCTCAAAAACCTTATGGCGTAGTTTATTTAGAACTGCTACTGTGTGTAAATGTCGGTTGTAAGGAAAGAGAAAATTCGAATGAAGGTGAGAAGAGCCTCAGGATATGTTTCAGTAAATTTAAACAGGATTCACTCAATTAGATCCATTCCTCGACTTTATTTTTTATTTGCATTTTTTATTCGCTGCTTTATTTTAAGAAAATTCACAGAATTGTCAGACTATATCGAAAAATATCTTCTCCATCTGCATACACTTACAAATTTATTACGTTTTGAAAAAATGTAAAGGAGAGAGTGCTTAAAGTTTGGTATACCCAATATATAAAAAAAACGTTTCATCCTTTTTACCCCGATATATATACGTGCACATTCATCCACACAAAACTTACAAAAAATATGTGCAATAAAAGGAGAATGTAAAATAAATTTACACTTTTAAAATTTCGTCATACTTATCACTGTAGATGATGCCGTAACAGCAACTCCTCCATCATCTACACACATGAAAAAAAAAAAAAAAAAATAAAATAAAATAAAAGGAGAACTTCAGCTATATTGAATATACATATGGGTATATGAAAGCACTTTATGTTATGCATAAATGCAGGAAAAGACATTTCCAAAGGATGCCTTGAACTTTCCCTTTTTTAATACTCTTTTATAGAAACAGAAAATGAGTGTGTGGAAAAAAAAAAAAAAAAAAAAAAAAAATTTTACGCGTTCATTCGTAATAAAAATATGTTTCTGCCCAATCACACGTTTGGATTAATCACATATAGATGTATCTCCCTGATAGATGCATTCTCATCTTCCAAAAAATGTTTCATCTCTGTGTAGGAACGAATGTTCTTCCTGTTGAATGTATATCATGTGTTGTGTGTATTACCTGTTCAGTATTATATGTTTATTTTGTTTTGTTTTATTTATTATTATTCTTTTTTTTTCCCCCATTTTTCCTATATCCCCTCTTAACGGAATATGATTGTGTTTCATTACAGTGAAATGTGTCCGCTTTCCACATCAGGTGTATTATGAGCATTGTTCGTGTTATGTGTTTTTTTTTTTTTTTTTTTTTTTGGCAATTACTCACAATTTGTGATTTTCTTCTTCTACTTTCCCTTGATATAATTTCCCAACTTCCTATTTTCCATGTTTATCACTAGTTTAGCTATCATTATGTGAGCCATTAAAGTTCTGTGTTTCCGTATCATCATATAAATTATCGCTTTCATTCCTCTTAGCACATTCAAATGTCTCTTTACCCTCCGACATTTTTGGAATTTCGTTGTTGCTTTTATTATAGATTTTCTTTTCTGTCGAATATGGTGTTTCAATTTCCGTAGATTTGTTATCCCTTGCCTGAGACTCACATAGGGGATTTTCATGCGGTTCGCTGCTAATGTTGCAACTTAATTTGTCATTTCCAACTTCATATTCAGCTCCTCCGGTTATACTTTCCCCCACCACATTCACATTTTCCCGTGCATTGCCATTGCTCGCATCATATGGAATTTCTTTTTCTTCCTCTTCCGGGCCTTTCATCACGTCCTCATATATCTCTTCTTTCACCACGTCTTCATCTATGTCTTCTTTCGCCACGTCCTCATCTATGTCTTCTTTCACCACGTCTTCATCTATGTCTTCTTTCACCACGTCCTCATCTAAGTCTTCTTTCACCACGTCCTCATCTATCTCTTCTTTCACCACGTCCTCATCTATCTCTTCTTTCACCACGTCCTCATCTATCTCTTCTTTCACCACGTCTTCATCTATCTCTTCTTTCACCACGTCTTCATCTATCTCTTCTTTCACCACGTCTTCAATCTCTTCTTCCTTCATCACTTCTTCAATCTCTTCTTCCTTCATCACTTCTTCAATCTCTTCTTCTTTCACCACTTCTTCAATTTCATCCTCTTTCACCACTTCTTCAATTTCATCCTCTTTCACCACGTCCTCATCTATCTCTTCATTCACCTCTTCTTCTATCACCCCTTCTTCTATCACCACATCCTCTTTCACCTCTTCTTCAATCTCGATTTCTTTCACCACGTCCTCATCTATCTCTTCATTCACCTCTTCTTCCATCACCCCTTCTTGCACCCCTTTTTCTGTCTCTTCTTCTTTTTCCTTTTCTTCGACTTCCACTTTCTCTTTCTCCTTCTCGCGCTCGTGCTCGTCACTATCCCTGACCTTTTGTGTGAGCTGCTTTTCAAGCTTCAAAAGCATATGGGCTTCAAATTGGGGAAGGAAGATTTTTTTTTTTTTTTTCTTTGTCTTTTTCAAATCATTTTCATTGTTAACTTGTGCTGTCAATATGTTGGACCTCGATGGAATTGTAAGATGATCTTCACAATTATCTTCCTTTGCTTCCTGGGGTGATATTTTTTGTTCGTCTTCATGGTGGTAGAGTGTCATATGCATTGCACCTCGTTCAGGTTCCTGTGTCTTGTTCAGGATTTGCTTATCTGTGAACTCGTCCTCATTTCCAGATTCTAATAAATTTTCTATAAAATTGTTTTCTTCAGTTGGATAGTCATTTCTGGAAATATTTTCTCCTCCTTTTTTTGTGTGATGCTTCGAATTTGTGCGATCATTTGTGCGATCATTTGTGCGATCATTTGTGTGATCATTTGTGCAATCATTTGTGCTCCTGCTTTCATGTGCATTAGAATGAGCATCAGAACGGGCATCGGGATGGGAATCAAAACGCTCTTTATTGTGTTCCACCTTTTCTGCAACATTCCTCTTAGTTAGGTATTTTGGCTTGACTTCATTTTTATTACCTTTTTGCAACTTAATGTTTAGCGCCCTTTTCAATATGTTATATTTGTCTAGATTAATTTTTTCTTCATTTAACAAATTCCTTTTTTCATCTTCCAAAGTGGAAATTTGTTTCTTTAATTTCATTAATGTGTTACTTAAATTATTTATAAAGCTATTTTTTTCTTTTTTCAGTTCATCTCTTTTTGTGTTAAGGAGAAAAATGCGCCGTTCTAGATTTTCCTTCGATGTGTCATTTTCACATCCGACCAGAATGTCTTCATCTTTTTTTTTGTCTATATTTAGTTCATTCATTTTTTTTTTTATCTCCTCAAGCTGGGTTTCTATTCTGGGTATATTCGTTGCATGGAGATGTAATGAAAAGAAGGGAAAGGGGAAATGAAAAATGGAAAAAGAAGAAGGAAAAGGGAAAAATGAAAAAAGAAGAATGGGTAAAAATTGCAAATAATTATGCTCAGAAATGAGGAAAAACGATCAGTGAATGTTGATTCGCGATGCAAATTATGGATATCTGTACTTAAATAATAGAGAGGGAAAACATTTCTATTGAATATTTCTCATCGAGGGGGAAGTGTTCTTACTTGGAAATGTTATCTTCATAGAGTTTGTTTCCATTGTTCAATTGGATTAGACGAGAACACAGCGTTGATTGCTGATTCAACAGATTTTTATATTCCTTTTCTAACGCATTTTGGTTAGGTTTTCTTTTATTTGAATCTAATAATTTTTCATTTTTTCGTATGCTATCTTTTAAAAATTTTATTTCCTTTTTTCTATTTTCTATGTCTAAACAGATTTGTTTATATTTCTGTTCTAGTGTAGAAATATATAAAGGATCAGTTGATTTTTTTAATTTTTTTTTTAAAAGCAAGCTGTCTTTTTTAGCCGTTTCTATGTGTTTATTTAAGTAGTGAATATTACTTTCAATTGAATTGTATGTTTTCTTTAATTCTGGCCTGATCTGATTGTTCACATTTACTTTGTAATTTTCACACAACGACGTTAATTCGTTTATTCTTTTGTTATGATCGACGAGGTACATTTCACTGAGGTCATTCTGAGGCAAAGCGGAATGAGTGTGTACACACACACACACACACATGTATGTATGCATGTATGTATGTATACGTTTTGCTCACGAAAATATGAACATGTACATACGAATGTACATACTGCGGGACCACGATCCTATTGGAAACAAATATACTTTGTACCTATTCACCACACTTTGCCTACTTGTGCACTCAGCTGTATGCATGTTCAGGTGAAATATTGCATATATAAAACACATTACTATATCATGCATTATATATATATATATTACATTCTTCAATAATTGGTCACTCTCTTCTAGAAACTTATAAACATTTTTTAATTCGATAGGGCAGTAAACTTTATTTTTTATTATCTCATCTCGGTTTTTGGTTATTTGAAGAGCTGAAAAATGGGGGAGAAGTTTAATCTGTTTTATCTCACTTGGGCGAGAAAAAGGCGTCACAGTGTAGTTACGCCTAAACATGTCAGGCATTTTACAAACATAATAAAAAAAAATATAATAAAATAAAATACGCAAAAGAAGCAATAAAGAAGTAGAAAAAAAAAAAAAAAAAATAAAAATAAATAAATAAAATAAATAAATAAAATAAATAAATAAAAGAAATAAATAAAATAAATAAATAAAAGAAATAAATAAAATAAATAAATAAAAGAAAAGGCATATTTTTGCCTGGGTGCAGTACTTGTAGACGATGCTTCCTTCTCGTACGAAAAACTCTTTTTGGAAGAGTACCTCAAAGACGGCTTCCTTTCAGACATGTTCATTTTTTCATTTTCTTTTTCTTTTTTGTAGGTTAAGAGTTATCCCTGTTTTTTATATATTTTGTTATGAAGTGGGGAAGTTCATTAGAAGTATCGATTAACACGGTGGTGAATGTATGTCTGTATCCTTTTACAATATATGAAACTCACGTTGAGCATAAGCCTATACACATATACACCAATACGTACACACTTGTACATATGCATGCATATCCCTTCCACCCCACGTGTGTACAGTTAATAATTCCTAATAAAAGAAAAATAAATTTATAAATCAGAAAAAAGGACTTTTAAAGGTTAGCCCATCTCTTGGTATTTTTCAAAACTTTTGCAGTTCTAAAAAATGAACTCTCTAAAAGTGCGAAACAAATAATGGGTTACATTCTCAAACACACACGCTGAAAAAAAGAGAAATGATACAAGATAAAGTAAAATTAAGAAAAAATAATAGTTTATATTTTCTCAAGCATGCAAAGGAAGAGGATATAAGAAAATTTATGAATTTATATCGGTCTTTCCATTTCAGTTCTATTTTTTCCTCTCTAGTTATTTTACTTTATTTTTTTTACTATATACTTTTTTTTTTTTTTTTTTTTTTTTTTTTTTTTTTTTCAGATTTGTATCATTTGTCACACTCGTACAAGCCCATATGATAGGAAGAAGCCCGTAGCGTAAAAAATAGACAAATTTGTTTTATATCATATCCCTATGTGTATTCTTCGTTTTTATTTTAATTTTATTTTAATTTTATTTTAATTTTACTTTAATTTTACTTTAATTTTACTTTTATTTTTATTATATTTCATTTTTCTTTTATTTTTTTGAATAATATAAGCGTCTGTTTCTTCTATGTTTTTACTGCTTATGTGAATTTAGCAGAGTAGGAAAAATGAAAAAAAAAAAAAAAAAAACCTTAAAAACGCTCTTAACCAATCCACACATGAGTATACATAGTAATGACATTAAATGGCCTCTTATGCTTGCACACTTTTTACGAAGTATTCCAAAAAATAAAATAAAATAAAAATAAGCGCATATACATATATATATGTTCAAACTTGCATGCACAGATATATCCATATGCCTTTTGTGAGTGTCAAGCCTACTTTACCCCCAAAACATCTGAGTTTAAGTATCGAAAAAAAATAATTTAGAAGCTTACGCCCATCCTTTTGCATACCTTAGCTTGTTCATATTTTTCCAATTTTGGATGTACTAATGATATTTACTCATTCTGGAAGTGTCTCTTCTATGCAAATTTCGCAATAAAATGATAGACATGATCCTGAAAATGCTTCTAGGGAAATATTTTGAATGTAAATCCAAATACCATTCACAAAAGGAGGGGAAAAATGAAGAGTAGAATGAGTAGAAAAATGAGTACAAGAATGAGTACAGGAATGAGCACATGAATGAGCACATGAATGAGTGGAAAAAATTTAATAAAATAAACTAGAATTACGCAAAAATACGTTAAACAAAATGAACAATTAGAACGAGCTTTCTCCAAATCTCTACACTCATGAATGTGTAGTGGTGAAAAAGACATCATTATGCACCAACTTATAATTTACACTTGCTCGATTTTCACGTTTATAGCAGGTGACAACAACTTCGTAACCATGAACATGAAAGCGGGGATTGAAATTCGAAACATCATAATAAAAAACGACGAAATTAACAATTTTTTAAAAGTTATCACTTTTTCCTGCAAACGTTATAGCTGACGCTATTGCTGACGTTGTTACTAGCGTCTTTTTTTTTTTCTTTTTTTTTTTCTATCAAACTTCTGCATTTTTAAGGTGCATGCAAAAAACCATCTCTCCTTCCCTAAAAAAGTAATTATTCACAAGATAATTATTCCCTTTTCTCCCTCCAAGAGTAAAAATATAGATATAGAAATAGTTTATTTGAAAATAGAAAGAATTAACATAAGTTTCATAACTCTGTCAGGCGTATTAACTGTAAAATGATATAATATATAAAATAATCTCTACACCGTTTTTATAGTACCTTTGATAACTCTTTTTTCTTTCTCATTTTCATAAACTATTACATACTAAATGGTGAATGATACTTTTTTTTTTTTTTTTTTTTTTTTCTTCTTTATGAAATAACCCCAAACGGATACACAGCTAAAATTACATGGAGTGGACTTAAGACTTAAGCCATATATTCATAAAAATGCTTCCAAAGGAATTAAAAACAAGTTGATCAATTTGTTAAGGAAGAATCAAGAAGGTAAACTAAACGCGATGATTCAAATAAAGATGGATCACAGTTGTGTCTTTCATTCGTGTGTCAAACATATACGCCATTCGAATTACAGTCATATTTCAACAATGCACCAATCTCTGTGTGAAGATTTCCAATCCTCATTTTTATTATGTTCACATTTTTTCAAATTTCGTAGGAGAAGAGGTTTTGCTTTGTACACCCAGGGTGGAGGTTAAAAAAAAAAAAAAAAAAGTGGAAGAAAAAAAGGGAATACAAAAAAGTGAAAAAAGGAAAAAAAAAAAAAAAAAAAGACGTGACATGATGTGATATTGATTTGCTATTGCTCACCAACTCATCCCCCCTCTTGCCAGAATTTCAACCACTCAAAATTCAAAACAAAAAAACAAACTATGTGTTGTTGTTGTGAAAGCTATAAAGATGAAGAGAATAGTCTCTCTTGCTACAACAACTTTAGCAAAATAAAATCCTATATATGTGAAGAATGCTGCATTCTGAAAAATAAAGATAAGGAAAAAAGTTGGAAATTTATTAAAAATCAATTCAATTTAAAAATAAAGTACTGGAACCATCAGAATGATACGCGGAGTTATGTTGCACCTAAGACAAAACCTGTTCCCATTACCACTGCTGCTGCTGCTTTTAGTAGTAGTAGTAATACTACTACTACTACCACCAATATAGGTAACAAATTAATCACCATCAATTGTGGAAAATTGCACCTGAGGAGTGCAGAAAAGCTTAGGTGTAATGATGACAAGGAGGAGTTGTTACACACAAGTGTAATTAGAAGAAAATGCATGAGAAATGTCCTAAATGAAAAGGAGAAAAATACATTTAATAATAAAGTAGTAGAGAAGCAAAACTCAAGAAAAATTTCCCCTCATTTGGCAAATCTAAGTAGTATAAACAAAACTAGTGTACCATTCGAGAAATGTGCGAAATTTGTCCCCAGGGGTGTAGAAAATTTTCGTAATGATAATTCAGTTGTAATGACAAATAATGAGTATATCGACTTTGGTATGTTAAATGGTGCGAAGAATAAACAAACTGCTTTTGATAGATATAAATGGGATTATAATTGTTCAAATGATAGACATTCACCAAACAACACAAACATGAAGATGCAGTTGAATATGCCCATGAGTAATGGTGGAGAACATTTGAATGCAAAGAAAAAAGACTCGAACAAGTGCTTTGTGCATGGTAACAGTGACGATTTGTGGAATATAAACATGGAATTAAAAAAAAAAAAAAGTGTGAACAATTTTCATATGTTTGATGACAAAATTGGTGATAATATTTATTATCATGAAAGCGGTAAATTAAGTCATCATATACCAGTAGGTTCGTTGGAGAATATCCCTCATGGGAGTTACCAGAATGTAGGTAAAATAAATACGCATCATCACTTCAGTCACGAATGCAGCAATTTGTTGTATACATACAACGGAATACATAACAATAATTGCATAAAGGTAAAAATTGATCATCTTTTTCACGAAAATTTATAATGTAATTCCTACTTGGATAAAATCACGTGTATTATAAAAAAAAAAAAAGTGCACACATTTTTGCGTCTCGATGGAAATTTTTCGCTCCCGTTTGTTGACCCCTACACAAACGCAAACACAAACACAAACATGCACATTTTTTTGTCTTTCATTTTGTAACCTGCATGTGTTCATGTATAAAAAAAAATATATTGACTTCGTTAAATGGTTTGATGTATTTTATAAATATGCTTCTTTCTTTTTTTTTTTTTTCCTTCGTCTTTTCTTTCCCAATTTTTTAAAAACAAAAAATTGTGCTGGCGCACATTCATCATCACAAAATGATCATACCCACCCTGCTCCATAACAATTCACACAAAGGTGTAAATCTATGTGTGCATTTTTATGTGGGTTTGGTCCAGGTATAATTCAAAAGTTGTACGCATTTTTATTCGCACATTAGACACTGCAAAATTCGGGAGAAATGCTTGAAAAAAAAAGGCCGTGCTTCTAATATGACAGAATGTGTCAAAATTGGGGAATGGAGTGGGGCGCAAAAAGAATACCCCACAGTCGCCTGTATAAACAGGCACGTGACAATCATATATGATCATACATAATCAAATGTGCAAGCATGTAGAGTGAAAAAATAACAAGAAAAGATTAAGAAGCATTTAAAATATATTTTTCCCTTTTTTGCACGTTCTCCTCTTCTATATGCTGATGGTAAGTCTCTCATTTCTAATATAATACATTGGTATAGTTCGAGATTTATGGGTACAATTCAAAATAAAAAAAAGATGTGTGCTTCCTTGTACAAATTTTTTTTCATTTTTTATGAACTGTTCAGGTAATAGTGTCACTAATTTGGCTAGCTCAAACTTGATAGCTATGTTTTTTTGTTTTTTTTTTTACGAATGGAACCGGATGTTATTCTGACCGATAAACTTAAACTGGTTAGCCATTTTGTTCGACCGAATAACCTTATTGGTGTCTGGAATAAAGGGCATATCACCAATGTCCAATGGTTTAGGAAATTCCTTAAAGTAAGGATGTTTTAAAGCGTCCGAAGCAGATATTCTATTTTTGGGATTAAAATGTAACAACTGTTGCAATAAATCAAGCCCATTATCTGATAAATATAAACCTGAAAATTGGTTAGCAACATTTGGGAAATGGGAACGTATTTTGGTGACATTCATTTTTATTTTTTTTTTTTTAAAAAGTTCTTTATTTTTTGAAATAAAAGAATATTCATAAAATTCTGGGTAAGTTTCTCTATCTGGTAACCCTAACAAACTTAATATTTTCAAAATTTGATCAATTTCATTATCACCTACAAATAATGGTTTTTTCAAAATCATTTCAGCAAAAATGCACCCAACACTCCATATATCGATTTTATTTGTGTAGCATCTTTCTCCTAGTAATAATTCAGGTGCCCTATACCATAAAGTTACAACATTTTTTGTAATATTATGACTATTTACATGTCCAAATTTTCTTGCCATACCGAAATCACAAATTTTTAGTACTCCTTTGTTGCTGTACAACAAATTTGTTGTTTTTAAATCTCTGTGCATGACCCAATTCGTGTGTAAGTAATCAACGCCGCTTAGTAACTGTTTAAGTAAGCATTTTAATTCAGATATGGTAAAACTCGGAGTCTTATTGTCCAAGAGCATTTTTAATTCATGCTCTACATATTCCATCACTAAATAAATATCATTTAAGTCTTTTCCTATCACGACTTCCTTAATTGATAAAATATTTTCATGCTGCAATTGCAGCAATATGTTTATTTCACGCAGGGATGTTATTGCAAATCCTTCATGTCGCATACTTGAAAAGTGCTTTAATTGTTTCAAAGCAACTATCCTCTTCGTTCTTCTATTCTGAGCGCGAAATACTGCTCCATATGTCCCTTCGCTTATTTTGTTTAGCCTTTTGTAATTTCTTATGCTTCGGCACCCGCTCATGAGGCCACGTGCTTTGTTCGCCTCACTGTCGCTGGGGAATTCGTCACTCCTAAATTCGTCACTCCTAAATTCGTCACTCCTAAATTCGTCACTTCTGCATTCATCACTCCTAAATTCGTCACTTCTGCATTCGTCGCTTCCACCACCTTTACGTGTCGTGGTTCCCATTTCGTTCTGACCATCCTTGTTTTCACCTTCCTTGCGTTGCATTATGTGCTGCTCAGAATTGTCACTCTTTTTTTCTTTTTTTTTTCCCCCCTCCAGTTTATCAGCAGGGCAATTTTCATGCGGGTGTGATGGCTGTTCTGATTTAAATATGTCCGCATGATCATCGTCCTTCCTGCTTAAATCTTTGTTATGGTTCTCGTTTGAACAATCCTTTGTCCTTTTATCCCTATAACTAGGATAACTGGGTTTTGTAGTTCTGTCCATGGAATGCTTTCTTTTATCACTTTTTCTAAGAAATTGTTTCGATTCATCAAAATAGCTGTTTTCATCTGTTCGTCTATTATAGTAATGATAACGCGATTTTTCAAATTGGTCCTTTTTTTCTTTTTCTTTTTTATTATCTCTTGTTTCGTCGTACATTTCTGAAGAATTTTTATATTTTCGTTTTTCTCGACATTTCTCCATTTCATTATTCCATCGAGTTCCTACGAATTTATTGTTACTACTTGAACCTTCCTTTTCCGAATGGAAATTTCTACGATTTTTTTGGTTTTTCTCAAAATTATCGTGAGGACCATACCAATGGCTTCTGCTTGAGAAATCATCACAATAGTCAGAGTTACCATCCCTACGGTCACATTTGTACAATTTTCCTCGTTTTTGTGAACTCCTTTTTTCCATTTTGTAATTTACTTAAAAAGGGATTTAAATATTTTATGTTCACCTTTTTTTTTTTTTTTTTTTTTTTTTCCCCCTCTCCGTTATGTAAAAATTGGATCTCATTATTCTTTCGTTTTGTATTTAACTTTTGTAAAATTCGTATCTGCAATTATGAACAACAATTTTATGGAGTTGTGACTTAGTTTGTACGTGTAAAATTTTTTTTTTTTTTTTTTTTTTTTCACTTGATCTTAATTTTCGTAAACGTGGAGTACATATGTAATGTCTACGTTGGACGGTATGCTGTGCTTATTATTCGCATTTATGAGAATGTGCACAAACGTATGTATGTATATATATATATATATATATATGTACATATGTATATATGTGGGAACTGCTATCACTCTCCTGTTTGTATACCTACTTGATAGTGAAGATCGGAGATATGATATGGGGTTTTCCCACGATATGACAAATTCTTCTTTCCATCATTAAATATGCACAGAATGAAGTTCATCTATTATGTTAAAGTTGAATCATTCCCCTTTCCCCTTCCCATCCCCAATTAGAACTTCGTCATGGTTTATGTTGCTAAGTTGTAACTTCTGTTAGCGCACTTAGGTTATTTTTAGGTCATTTACTAATTCTTTATTTATTCCTCCGTTTTTTCCTCCTTTTTGTCGCCTCTCCACACATTGCACCATTTCCATTAAAATAGGAAAAATTGTTCACACTAGAGAAGAAATATTCCAAGACACAACTCTTCCTGTACTCTCCATCCATTCGAGGCTAAGGACAAAACAATCCCTATAACGATATATTTTTTTTTTTTTTTTTTTTTTTTTTATCGTAAAATGACAATATATTTAACTTTTTTTTTTTTTTTTATTTAATTTGTGTGTATATATTTTTTCGACATAAAAGTTAGAAAAAGTGGACGTTTTATTTATCCTTAGTATTTTTTTATGAGATATTTGTGTGAAAGTTATGAAAAGGAAAAAAGGGTTTGGAATGTTTTATTTTTTTATCTATTTTTCATCCCAGATATTTTTGTCTACACTCATTGAAGACCTTTTCTCACTGGAAGTGAATAGAGCGAAATGCAACTGCTGGATTGTTTCCTCGTCGTCACACAAATTTGCAGATACCAATTGGTAGAAAAGAATTAGCAACGTGCAACGTTTATATGGACAAAGGGGTGTATTCTAGCATGAGACGAAGGGGAAAAAAAAAAAAAAAAAAAAGAGAGTCATTAAATGTAATCTTTGGTGTACTTCTAACAATTTGTTTTTTTTTTTTTTTTTTTTTTTTTTTTTTTTTTTCAAATGGTTATTTTCTACTATTTCGAAAGGTTCCTTATGCAAAAATGACATCAAATGAAAAAAAAAAATAATAATAATAATAAAATAATTGTGTACATGTGATTACACAAGTATAGACATGTTTCAATCCACAAAGTTTACCATCAGATGAAACTAACCATTGTTAAGGTCGAAGTGAATTTTTTTTTTTTCTCCTCATCATAACACATATGAGTTTAGTTTACACATATGGATAGTAGTACAAATATAAAGGGGAAAAAAAAAAAAAAAAAAAAAAAAAAATGAAATATTTTAAAAAATGATATTTTTCTTCCTGCGTCTGTATACACATAACATTTTACTACAGTCCATTTATATTTAATGACTTAACGTTCATGTCTATATTTTCCAAGCGGACACTTGTAGTCACGTGGTTTAGAAGTGGAACAGATAGGGGAACGAAGTAGCCCCATAAATGTTTTAATGCATATATATATATATATATATATATATATATATATATATATATATATATATATATATATATATATGTAAGTAAGGGAGGCATAAGCAAGCGGAACTTTTTTTTTTTTTTTTTTTTTTTTTTTTTCGTGCACAAATTGTATCTTTACAAAAATGGTATTGTCTGGGCGAAGAGAGGAATGAAGGATTTTTATGCGTAAAAATGTATATGTCCCTTTTTGAACATGCTTAATTGCTTCTGGACAATGCTAGTGATACTACTCACTACTGTTAGAGTTTTATTTTTTATATTCATTTAAATTTGTCTAAGCTTTGAAACCCTTGAGCCTGTGCAAGGAATGACGAATAGTTAGTCTTCTTGCCAGAAGAGGTGACTCAAGCTATTCGAGGGATTCATAAGAATCGTTAAAAAAATTGTAATTCTTTTATTGAACCCACGTTGAGCAGATTTTTTTTCTTTCTCTTTCTCTCTCCCTCGCTCCAGTCTTTCCATTCGATATAGATTTCCTGCATTTGAGTAAAAAAAATAATAATAATAATAATAATAATAAAATGAAAGCTCCTGCATTTAAACCAATATATGATGTCATAAGGATCAAGAAAAGGGAAGAATTAAACCTAGACATAGACACCAAATTGTATAAAGACTTTTTAGATGCCAAGAAAAAGAACCAAGTCGAACTTAATAACACAAATGTAAAAATACATATTTATGAATATGTACAATGTAAAGGGAAAAATCAAATGAACAGCGACTCAGATAGTAGCTATGGTAGTGTTTCCACAATTGGAGAACACAGACCCTTCAAGGAAAAAAAAAGAGAAACGGATGAACCTAGTAAAACAAATAAACAGGAGCCAAAGGATGAACAGCATGTTAGAAGTAAGAAGGGAAAAGGTGAAAAATATGAAAGCCATGAAAAAGGTGAAAAATATGGAAACGATGAAAAAGGTGAAAAGTATGAAAGCGATGAAAAAGGTGGAAAATATGGAAACGATGAAAAAGGTGAAAAGTATGAAAGCGATGAAAAAGGTGAAGAATATGGAAACGATAAAATAAAAATACAAGGAAAAGAAAGGAACCATCGAGTAAAGAAACAAAACGCAGGAATAGCAACCAAAGACAATGTAACAAACTGGACTCAGAAAAATGATCCAAGTAGGGAAGAAGTTATCTTTCAGGAAGAATCAGCAAAGGAAGGAGATTCACGAGTATGCGAAAAAGGAGATGTGAAAAACGCCAATTCAAAATCGACAAACGAAAGTCAACGGTATGATATGGTCAAAGAAACCAAGTCTTTTAAAATGATAGGGACAGTTAAAATATTATACAATTTTTACGTAAATTTATTTGAAAAGTTAAAAGAAGACGTGGAAAATATACAAAATAACACTAGTAATAGTAACGTAAATTTGTTTAGAGATGTCAATTTGTACACTAATTATATATCCATGTTTGATATTATTAACCTATGTGAGGATTTAAAAATTATAAAAACCTTTCTGAATTCGAAAAAGGAGTGTGAACTCATCTGGATCCTTACAGTTAACTATTTTGATAGAGTTAATCTCAACGTTTTTGAGACATACAAGCATAAAATAGATGTGGTGTACAGGAAGAACTTCCCTGTAAAGGAAAGAAAAGAAGTAAATATGAACTCTGTCAATCTTAGTGCTAATCTCAAGGAAGCAACAGCTGATTCACCTAGTTCAACAGACCCACCTATCTCAGTGAACATGATGAACGCTGCAGAAAATGGAAATAAACGGTGCAGAGGGAAAGTTAACAAATGCAAGGAATATACACAAGAGGGAGAGAAAAAAAAAAATGATACTACCGAAAAATTAGACAAAGGGGATTGGAAAAATGAAACAAATGGAGTAATGGAAGAAAGTGAGGAAGGAAGAAAAATTGGTGGTTTTGGAAATGTTGAAGAAATGTACAACATAAAAGAATATATTTATGAAAACTTGCACGAAAAGAAAAATGCAATTATGTTTAGAAAGGTGAACTTTTTCGTCTTTGTATATGTATTAATTTATATTATCAAAACGAGCTCAAGAAAAATAAAATCCATTACAGATGATATAAAAAAAGTGAGAAGTTTTTTCTTTTTCCTAAATTTATATGAAAAGAAAAAAACAATCGAAACGTTAACAAATATATATAAAGACAAATATTTAACCTTTTATCAAAATTTTAAAGGGAGAAATGAAATAGAAGATTATAGAAAAAGAAAAATTTTTTGTCACAAATTTTCATTTTATAATATTAATAAAATTTTAAATGTAAAAGATGATAATGATGTTGGTGACTTGGTCAGGCTTAAAAATATTTGCAAAAGAGAAAATAAAAATTCTACCACTTTGAAGGAAGATGGAAAAGCACAGGTTTTCGATCAGTTAGATATTGATAACAAAGATGAAACAACAGTACATCCTGTTAACACATCAAAGGATAAAGTTAAGCCCAAGGAAGAGGAACATAATGAAGATGCTATATGTAACTACCATGCTACCGATTTTGTGCAGACGTCTGAATTGACTAGCGATTTTAATGTCATGAACAAGTTAAGCGATGAAAATAAAAAAGAAAATAGTCTTTTGAACCAATATATATTTGATTATATATTTAAAAATTATTGTTATAGAAAGAAATATTGGAAAATAAGAGAAGACACATGTATAAATTTTGGAATCGTTCAAAAGGAAAATAAAAAATATAAAGTGGAGATTTATAATCATACAAAATATAACATAAGTGTCGATGTTCATATTGATCCTGACCTTCCACTATTAGCTATTTTTAAGGATAAACTATTTTGTATTAGTTCAAAATATACCATTTATTTGCAAGTGGACAAGACCAAACAAGGGGAAAAATTCGGATTTGTCAATGTCATTTTCAGATATAAAAATGTCAGTAAGGCAGATGACATTATAAAAATTCCCGTCTATCTTTTTGTTTCTCCCTAATTTGTTTTTAATCCTCCGGTGTGTGCATAACATGTTAAGCTTCTTTTTTTTTTTTTCTTTTTTGCAAGAATGGATTTTAAAAAAAAAAAAAAAAAAAAAAAAAAAACATTGCACAGCAAAACCTGTGAACATATAAAATCGTCTCATGGATGCACATTCAAGAGTTTATAAATATGGCTCGTTTTTTCTTTGCCTATTCAATTGATTACATATGAGGAAGGAAAAAAAAAAAAAAAAAAAAAAAAAAAAAAAAAAAAAAAAAAAATCCGAACACACATTTTACCTTTATTTTAAGCCTATGTATATAAGAACCATTTTTTTCTCCCTCGAGGGCAGTTGAAGGGTGTTCCATCCGCTACTTTTTTTTTTTTTTTTTTTTTTTTTTCAAATGAGCACAGCCATACTAGAAACTTTTTTGAAAAATGCAAAGGTGCGATAAAAAAAAAAAAAAAAAAAAGAGAAATAAAAGAGAAATAAAAGAGGAATAAAAGAGGAATAAAAGAGGAATAAAAGAGGAATAAAAGAGGAATAATAGAGGAATAATAGAGGAATAATAGAGGAATAATAGAGGAATAAAAGACATAAAAAAAAAATTGCTCTTCACTGTAAGGTAGTGTCAAACAATTCGATCAAAAAGACCATACATGGTATAAAAAAAAAAAAAAAAAAAAAAAAAAATAAGTAGCATTCTCTTGTACATGCTTGACTACCACTGTCCTGTACATATTAACCTATGTTGTCAGACAAAACGAAACAATTGACTTAGAAGAAGTGCCAAAAAGAAAAAGAAAAAGGAAGAGTGGGGTGATAGGGGAAAAAATATATGGGCATCGATTGTGAGCCATGTTTTGGTTATAAAAGAATGAGATAAAAAAAGGCACGCTCGTTTTCTTGTATTCTTGTATTCTCGTTTTCCCATTTTCTCGTTTTCTCCTTTTGCAACATGAAAAAACGGAAAATGATGATCGATGAGGTAGAAAACAAATTCGATCTCGTAGATGTAGAACCCCCAGTTCTTGAATTTTATTACGAATGCACAGAAAACATAGAGAGTTTTCTTGAAAATAAAGATAAGGTGATTGAAAAGAAGACGTTGAAAATAAAAAATGTATGCACAAAAACACAAAATATAAAAATCTTCGAATCTGATTCAAAATATCTAAAAATAAAAGGAATAAAAAAAAAAAAATTGGCTCCAGGAACGAGCGAACATATATTAGTAGAATTCTCCTTCTGTAACATTGATTTTAAAAAGTATAAATGTGAAAAAAAATATGATGTATTGAATGTGTTAAATAATGTGGAATCTATTATATATGTAAAAATACAAAGTGAATACACAACACTGAAAATTCCAATATATATAAAAAAAAAAGTACCCATATTTGTTTACGATAGTATAGTAAATTTTGGAATTTGCAAAAATAATTTGACTTACCATTTTCCACTGAAAGTAAAAAATGTTGGAAAAAAAAGGGGAACCTTTAAGATTGCTTTGGGAAATTGTCAAGTTGGAGAAATGGGTAAAGGGGACATTAAAATTGGGGCCTCATATGGATGTAGAAATACAGACAAAAATTTAGGGAAAGATGCTGATAATAAAAAGAAAATCAGACATAAGAATGGCAACTACAACATTGTCGAAACAAATAACCTGTGTGTTAAGATTGATAAATCCTCCCTCGATCTGAATATGAACGAAACAAAAATAATCAACATCACTATTAGCAATAAAGCAGAAGGTAAATATCAACAAGAATTTAATGTAATTTCAGAACAATATAGTTATTTTACCAAGAAACCAGATAATATTACCATATTTGCCATCTTTACCAACAGCCAAACATATTTTATTTACCAAGACATGAAAATTAATCATATAAATCTAGATTACATGTATTATGGAAGCAAAAAAAAATTCCAGGGAAAAATAAAAAACGAAAACAATTACCCTGTCTTATGCATTCCTGAAATAAATAAAGTGAATATCTTTTATTCTCTGAAAGATTTTCAAGCATATGCCTCTGCTAATGAGTTTGATATGAGTCAGATTGGTAGAGGTAAGTACACTGACAGTAGAAACCAAGAAAAAAATGTGTCTAAAAAAAAAAATATATGCAAAGCATAGTGAACAAAATTGACACATATGCAAAATATAGTATTCAAGTGCATGCACAGCAAGATTTGCTCGCACGAGGGAATGGTGTGGTGCTTCATAAAAAGTTTCCTTCTCTTATCATCGCTCATAGATTCATTGGGCGGAACGAGAAAAAGAAGGATGTTCATGTGTGTTTACCTCATCGTGGGGAGGAGTTATAGACACACAGTTACAGTTTTTCTAACATAGGACGATTTCATTCCTCAGAAGGAGAGGCAACAGAAGCTGAGGCAGAGGCATCGTCACTACGCACACACATGAACACTCACATTTCAATTCTCACCCACACACTCGCACTGGTTTTCTCCCCTCCATCACAGATGTCTTCCAGAATGTGGAAGACCAACTGAGCGAAGAAGAAAAAAAAGAAAAAGAGAAATTATTCACAATTACAAAGAAGAGACTTAAGGGTAGTGAAAACATAAGTGTCAATTTATGCAAGAAAGACGGTTATGCTGTCGAAATGTTATCTTATCACGATGTTTCCTTTGAAATTCAATCCAAAAGTGACGTGAATTTGCTGTGTAAGATTAATAGGAATACATCTTACCTATTAAACTTCCCAGTAGTGGTGGAAATGTCACTTCATGTTAAAAGACAAGAAGACAAATCAGAGGGTAAAAACGGAAAGATAGTTCAAACCATGACATCTACCCTTCAACTTCAAGCAGATCTTGACAAATCGGATGAAGAGATAAAACTTTTCTTAATTTTTTTTCTGACATTCCCATGCATTATTCCTAGTACTTATTTTCTTAACTATGAGAATGTAACAGTGAACGAGGGAAAAACTTTGATAATAGAATTAATAAACAGAAATAAATTTCTAAAAGTAAACTACAGTTTTTCGAAAATTCCACACTTAACAATGAATAAACAGGAAGGAGTTATAAATTCCCAATGCAAAGAAATAATTTCGCTTAAATTGCACTGTGATAGTATTAAAAGAATGAACGAGTATATATATCTATTTTTTTGCAATAATTTATATTTCTTTGTTATACTAATGAATGGAAATATTACCTCGACACACACATTAAGACAGGAGTTTTCTTCTTCTTCTATTTTACTTGACGCAAAGGAACATATGAATAAGAATAAACTTACACATGGTAATATTAGCAATAATACTTTTCTTTCCCCATCTAGGAAAATAAAAAATGATGAAATTTATGAACAAGTCATAAAAAATTTGGAACTTGAAAAAGTGAATAGGAACTTATATCAGATCGATGGGCAGTTAGACAAGTACAAATACAATGAAGGTTTTATGAATTTTTTAAAAGAAAATAAAAAGAAATATAACAATATATTAAAATTTATGTATGAGAAACGGAAAAAATTGGAGAAAAGAACAATCTTAACTGAGGAACAGTCACGCACAAATGAAAAGATAAAAACAAAAGATAGAGTTGCAAAAATTGTAGATGACAAAAATATATATCCTAATGATGATCCATTCATGGAGAGAATTAAAAACACTTGTATTCATAAAACATTGTATGAACAGAAGAAAAAGATGTATATCGAAATAAAGAATCGAGATTTGAAAATAAAGAATGGAAAAGTAAAAGAAGGTTTGGAAGAAGAGCCCTACTTGTTGCAGTTTGACATGTTAGATGAGAAGGAATTGAAAAATGTGAAATTCACAAAAAATATAAAGTTCAATTATGTCTTACTGAATAATCTTTACACAAATAAATTTTCTGTATTTAATGGAAACAAAAATTGCAACGTTAAAATTGCATTAATGCATAGTGATAATGTTACGAACGATATAAATAACATGCTAATTGTTGAAAGGGGTTCAAAAAAAATAGCCAACATCAACTTTAAGTTAGAGGATTTTTCCAAAATGCAAAAACATTTCAATGAAAAAAATGGATATTCTTTCTGTGTTCACAATGATAACACTTCAAATGAAAATTCCAAAGTCGATTTTTATCATAAAATTGAAGAAAATAAAAATTCGTATCAAATTAATTCATCACATGATGCTGACACGTTTACACTATCTTTTATAAACACAACCAACGATTTTTTTCACCTTCAAATGTACAGAGAAAAAATATTTTTAAAAATTAATGACTTACACGAAAGGGAAGTAACTCTTAGAGCAACACTCATCCTCTTCAATATCCTCGTGAATCATGACATTCTATATTTCCAATTCCAAAATGAAGACATTCAGATGTTTTGCGAGAACAATCTGATTTTGTATAATCCATTCAACACTTCTCTTCGATTGCATATGGGATACAACAGAGATATGTTTTCACTAGTCCCAGACATTACAGTAAGGATTCCTCGCGTCAGTTCTGATTAGAAGTGAGAGGGGGTGAAATGTTTTGTGGGGTTACACGAGTGTTAAAACGTGTGCACACAAAAAAAAAAAAAAAAAAAAAAAAAAAAAAAAAAAAAAAAAAAAACCAAACTTAGAGTGTCGATAAGTGGTCTCGCAATCCTTTCCTTCCTATTTTTTCCCCACTTTAGGTACGGCCATATGAGCACAAAATAGTACCCATAAAATTTGTCGCCACAGAAAATACCAAAAATGTAGAGGATTCCATTCGAGTGTTCTTGGATGGAAGTAGATTTTACAAAAGGTTACACTTGCATGTAGTTTTCTCTATGGGAGAGTGGATATGTATAGATGCATATACGCATGTATGTATGTATGCATATGTTGGAATATCTCTCTCTCTCCCTGCAGAGAGTTACAAATTCCTTTTTTTTTTTTTTTTTTTTTTAAAAAGTATCATCTGAGGTGGCAGATTTGTATGAAGTATCACACATAGGGGTCGGAAGGGGTGATAGTTCTGAGGGACTAGAACACCTGTTGAGTGCGCGAAAATGTGCACAATGTTTTGCAAGAGAAAATTCATACACATTTTTATTCCCGTCTACTCATACCTGTGCAGCATAAAATGCAAATGGATTGCAAATAAATGCTCCTACAAAGTTAATCCCAGTGAAATAAACTTTGATAATGTTCTGCTAAATAAGAATTATGTGAAAGAATTTTTCTTAATCAATACAGGTATGAGCCAGGGCAAGTGATCAAAAATTCATCACTGCAATAAGTATAGAACCTTTTACAGAGAGAACGGTCGGAATTCGACCATAAGAGAGTTATATGGATATTCTCCTTTTCTGCACTTTTGCCTCAAACGTGCAATCAATTGAGTGCGCGTCGGTTCATAATTGTAGCAACAATTCAAAAGTGTCTAGACAAAAAATTTCTTCAAAACTGTGATGGAATGATTCATTCGTTTTGTTACTTTTGGTTCGTTATTTATTTGGTTCGCTATTTATTTGGTTCGCTATTTATTTGGTTCGTTATTTATTTGGTTCGTTATTTATTTGGTTCGTTATTTATTTGGTTCGTTATTTATTTGGTTCGCTATTTATTTGGTTCGTTATTTGATTTTTTTTTTTTTTTTTTTTTTTTTTTATCGCCGCTCCCTTTTTTCCCTGTGCAGGTGACAGCCCACTAGTATTCAGATGCATACACAAACCTAGCTGTGTGAATATACTTTCTAAATTTAATTATGTGAACAGAAATGAAAAGATAAAAATTGTAGTGCAGATAAATTTAAAGGAAAATAAAAAAATAAAGGACAAACTTGTTTTTTCCGTTAGAGGATGTGCACAATTAGTTCTTCCCGTGAGTGCCAAGGTTAGATGAGACATACGAAAAAATGGACATCTCTTGAGTTATTGATGATACCATTTAGAACTATGTTAAAGTAGAGAATTGCCCTTTTCCCTCTTCTGTCATGATATCTACATACAGCTCCGTTAAGCTGCTTTACTACCTACCGCTTCACTATGTAACTTTATATCCCTGTCAACATCGAACATTCAGGGCACTCCTTCCAAAACACTACTATGCAATGAATTACATTTGAAGCAAAGAAGAGGAGAATGGAAATCCTATGAGCTGCAAATCATAAACAAAGGAGGATGTGATGAAACTATCCTTTTAAACACATCGAGAGTAGACTTTGTAAGTTTCGAAATAAATAACAAAAAAGAGAGAAATTCCTTAACATGCAATAGTAAAGAATACAAAGATGCGAATGAAAAAGAAGACTTCTTAACAATGGAAAAGGTTTCCATTCTAGAATATGATGACATGTTGACAGATGAATGTATAAAATACCATTACAATAATTTCATTAATTTATACAATTTTGTTTGTACCTATTTTAAAAATAAAGGTCGTATAATTTTTAGAGAAAAAAAAAAAAAAAGTAAATTAAAAAATATATACAAAATAAGTGTGCCGTCCAAATGTTTCCTTTCATTATACATCCAATGTTATTCTTCTAAAACAATAAAGAAAGAAATTACTTTCAACAGTTTGTTTAATAGCAACAATATTATATATGATAAAGTCCAGGATTCAATAAAAATCGAAATTGAAGAAAGCTTCTTAGAAATATCCCCACCTATTCTTTACTTCACGGATTTACTACCTCAAAAATCCGATGAATTCTACATTTCGTACTTTGCAAGAGAACAAACCAAAAGTCTAACAATAAAAAATGTATTTCATCAAAAAATCCTATGGAAAATAAGAGTGAATAATGAGAAGCGAAGGGAATTTCATTTCACTGAATCTTCGTCAGATTGTGTCCCCAGTGGAAGGGATCCAAATGAAGCAAATCCAAGCAAAGAAATTGGCTTAGTAGGTGTACAGAGAAAAAGTGCAGAAAAAAAAAGAGACTTGAGGAATCACACCAAAGGATTTGCAATCAAAGGTGGCAGTGAAGAAACAGAAGAAACAAAGAAACAATCAGAACTGGGTTATACAAGGCATGAAAGGAAATACCAAGTGCAATTAAATAGAGATCAAGGAGTTCTAGAACCGAACTCAGAAATAACAATAGACATAAAGTTAAACAATTTAAAACTTTGTGGGAGGTATATGGACGTGTTAGACATTTCGTCGTGCATCTTTGATGGTAATAATTATGAAAAAAGGAATAAGGACAACGAAATAATGACATGTAAAAATGAAGAAAAAACGGGAAATAATTTCTCTGTTTATATGTTGATAAATTGTGAAATTCCAAAGCTTCAGTTTGATGTTACATATATAAACATAGTTCATAACAAATTAAATGAATATTTCACCTTTCCATTTTGTATATACAATAATGGGTATAATTATGTTAGGGTTAATTACCATTTCAACAATGTGCATGCTGAATTTTTTTCAATTTCTCTCGATTTTATCAACGGGAATGAAATAAATGAAAAAATAAAAAAAATATGCGTTTCTTTAAGATGCAAATCATCCCAGAATTTGAAATTCAAGTCACACATCGTTTTGAGTGTACTAGATCATGACAAATACATCATACCGATTTTTGTTAACATAGACGAGGGTATTGATTATCTGCTAAACAAGGCATCCAATGAGGCATCCAATGGAGAGATGAAAGAAATATATTACAAAATATCAAACGAGACATTGAATGATGTATCTAATGAGGTATTATATGATGCTTCAGATCACTCAGATCTAAGGGTTGAGAAGAACTACCAGGAGGGTAATTTACAAAAGGAAATAAAAGAAGAAGGAGGATTACACGAGCTTATGGACATACAAGACATTGAATTTTATGAAAAAAACGAAAAACAAGAAAAAGGAAATTCTATTCTTTCCTTTTTCTGTAAAAATGTGAGACAGGGAAAGTGGGGAAAGAAAGAAGGAGACATATATAAAGAATTAAAAATTAATGACATCAGGAATGTTTATTATAATAAAGAAGAACATATACATAGTTTGGGAGAAATAATTGAAGATTATGTTTTTCTATTTATCCAAAACATTTTATTAAGTAAAAGTTATTCACCTTCTATTGTTGAAAACACTAATGATTTATTTCTGTTTTTTGCTGACCTACTATTTGATATGTTTTCTTCTTTATATCCTAATAGAAATTTACAAAACGTAATTAATGAAATTAGAACTTATCAAAATATTGCAATGAAAGATTTCGAGAAACATAGTTTTCTGATTGAAAATTTTATGAAAAATATTAAGTTACTTTGCAAATGCTTAAAACAGGTGAGAGTGTACCTTTTTTTTTCTTTTTTTTTATTGTTCATTTTTTCTTTCATCCGAATTGTGATTTTGTCCCTTCCCCACTTTGCCATCTTTCTACTTTGCCATCTTTCTACTTTGCCATCTTTCTACTTCACCATCTTTCTACTTCACCATCTTTCTACTTTGCCATCTTTCTACTTTGCCATCTTTCTACTTCACCATCTCTCTATTTCTCTATCACTCCATTTTGCGCTTCTCCTTTCATACATTCCTGTATATTTTTCATTAATGTGCTTACTTGTTTCCAAATGGAGCCTCGACACTGCACATGTGTGAACTTTCCCAGAGAAGATAACAACACTTTCACCAATTTTTTATGATTGCAAATCACTTCTAACCATTTTGCCCATTTTCCCTTTTCCCACAGGAAAACCTGTTAATAGATCATATTATTTATGAAAACTTATTGCCTATAGATTTGTACGTTTCGAATATTTTAGACAAAATACCAGACTATTTTTACATAAAAAAGGGAGATGTGGAAGATGATGAAGCAGATGAATCCGATGAATCAGATGAATCCGATGGAGAACATAGAGGAGACAGAGAAAGATGTCAAAAAATCGACAGAGGAGAACAAGACGAAGATAGACCTGAGAGAGACAAACAGGACAATGATAAACCTGGAAAGGACAGTGATGGGAAGGAGAAAAGAGTCAAAATTCACGATCTAGAATCCTTTGTGGAAAATGGAAATGAAAAAATATTTTATTTTGATCGAATTTTCAAAACGCACATAAAGCTGTTCAGCTATTCTTGGATTACCATATTTTTAGAAATTTTGAATATAAAAATATTTAGCGGTATCAATATAAACTCGTTAAATAAATTGAGAGGAATTAAATTATGCAACATAGAAAACAAACTGAAAGAAAATATTAAAATTCATAAAATAAAATACCTCATTATTTTAAACAAACAAGACAGAGAATTAAGAAAACACATCCTATTTTTAAATAACAAAAATGGGAAATCCAGGAAAAGTGAATACATTAATTTAATGAAGAATTATCCAAAAAGTACTAGTAGTAACAATAGTAGTATTCCAAATATGAGGGGAAATACTATTTGTAGTATTACTAATAACAACACAGTTGGGGATAAAAAAATTCCACAAAGAAATGACAAATGTATATATAACTCTGTTAAGAAAAAGAAAAACACAGATAAACACAGCTATAATCTCAACTACTTCAATTTTTATGAAAATAATTTCATTGATTTGAAAAAAATAATCAACAAAATTAACAGTTTTAGTTACTCCGAAGAAGTACAAGAGGGAGAAAAAGTCAAAGAAGAAATGCTGCTAGAAAAATATCAGCAAAATGGAATAAATGGATATACTCAAAATGGGTACACGAATGGAGAAACTCATAAGGGAGATGATCATATAACAAAGGAAGAACAAATGAAAATGTTTTATAAAGTAAAAATGACCAAAGAACCATCTCATGGTCTCCATCATTTCAAGAGCGCTGAATGTATATTATTCGAATGGCTCTATTTTCACTATAACAATGTTCATTACGCAAAAGTGGAAAATAAAAGGTATGTATTTAAGGACATCCAGAGGAAAAAAGAGACTAAATTGCAGAAACTGAATGGGGTTCTCAATAGGAACAAGGAGGAATGGCGTAGCAGAAATAGAAGTGGCAGCAGTAATAGAAGTGGCAACAATCATAGTAGTGGCAACAATCATAGTAGTGGCAACAATCATAGTAGTGGCAACAGTAATAGTAGTGAGAGCCCAAGAGACATGAACCGTGGAAGGAGCATCGTCCCAAATAACGATGTGGTGTCCAAGCAGAACATAAGGCAGTTGAGCAAAATGAACTTCAATGTCGAAATAAAAAGGAAGAAAAGGAATACGGAAAAAAAAAGCAAAATAAAAAGTATAAACGACTTGAAAGACCTAGTAATGATTCTATACACCATAATTTCGCACATTCCACATTATCTATTTTTTAAAAACAAAATCAAATTGAAATGTAAATCCAGAAAGGACTACAATAACAACATGAACATTTTGTTAATGATGCTGAACGAAATGAAATTGAGTAACCTAGTAAATAAAAGGGTCCTTGTGCATTTCAACTACATCCACATATTCCTCTTCTTGGCTTCAATGTATTTTATACTGCCGAATTATTTACCAACCTACTACTTAATTGTGGATGATTTTCCCGCTTACAAAAGTGACAGAATTCTGATAAATGAACAAGTGGTGAATACTAGGGAGAAAATCAAGCACAAACTGGCAAATAAGGGCCCGTCTCCAACTAAGGAGCAAACGATAAACAAGACGAATGTGCTAAACAAGACGAACGTGCTAAACAAGACGAACGTGCTAAACAAGACGAACGTGTCAAATAAGGATACTCTTCCAAATAAAACAAGCGCACAAACGGATGGAGAGAATGAAAGAACGGGCTTCAGGAACAGCCAAACTAAGATGGATGAAAGAGTTATAACTGTATACAATTTAAATAGCTATAAATGCAAATATGAAGTTTTTTTAATTGGATGTAGCAAGTATAAAATCGATAAAAATTGCATCAGTGTTGATCCCCTCAAGTCTGAACAAATAAAATTGAAAATAGACAAAGAATATGACAAAAATTTCGTGAAGTATAGTTGCTATACTTGCATTAAATTTTCAGCTCTTAAGAAAAAAAAGCAGAAAAATGATCTGCATTATGAAAAAGAATCCCATTTTGAGGAAAATTATTCCGTTTCACCGTGTTCCTCTGAAAGCTGTGAGTGTACCTCTGATGAGAATGAAAAAATAGACGACAGATTTAATGATGAGAATGAAACGAACCTAGGGGAAAATTATTCCATACTAATTCTACGAGCAGAAAGGCAAGTTTTTTTTTTTTTTTTTTTTTTTTTTTTTTTTTACCTTGAGTTAGCTAAAAAGTGCGAAAAAAAAAAAAAAAAAAAAAAAAAAAAAAAATTCATTTTAGCTAGTCATGTCTATTTAACCAACAAATTTGTGCATACATTTTATTTATTATAAAATGACAATTTTTTGTATCATCCTTATTGTCCCCCCCCCTTACTCCCATTCTCTTTTCCGACTTTTTTTTTTTTTTTGGTGTGTACTCAATATAGTGAAACATGTTTTTAATTCAAACTCCAGTGTGTAGATAATTACATTTTTATTTTATTTCCCCTCCTCCCCTCCCCTCTTTGTTAGAAACCGTATTCCTGATGAAAAGGACAGTGAGAAATACATCTGTATCAAACTCATCGAAAGAGATGAAAAGGGAACGATTGAATTGAGACCCCATGGAGGCAATGTGATGCATAAACAAAATGAAAGTAATGACATAAAAGTGAATGTAAACAATGGAGAAACGAAGAGTGAGATTAATAAAATGCGTACATCGAATTCTTCTCAGTTAAACATTATGCTTAATGATAGTGAAATAAAATGTTTTAATTTGAGGGGGAAAGTATATGAAAGGAAATGCGTGGAAATAAATTTGATCAATAATTCTGGGAAAAAGGTACAGGTGAATCCAAACCTTTATCACTTATACATAAAGGACTTAAAAAAGGAAGGAAAAAAAAGGGAAAACTTTGAAATTGATATAATGAAGAGTTGGAGTAAAGATAATGAAGGGTACAATAATCAAGGGGTGTATAATGAATGTGCCGTTTGTTCTTTGGTTAATGCCAATTTAAGTTATCACTTGAACGATAAGGTGGAAAAACTTTTTAGCTGCTTTTGTTCAGATAGTAAAACACATTTCAGTTGTGTAGAAAATGAAAAGAAGAAAATAAAGCTGAAGTTTTGCCCCTTTACAGAAGGAAATTATTTTTGTTTCTTACTATTTATTGTAAATGATAAAAAAACGAATTGTTTGATGCCACCATGCAAAGTAAACTGTTTCTTTTATATAAATAACATGAAGGAAGAAGAAGTTATAAAAATGAATTCTAAAATTTATAGGTTTTCATACGATTTGCAATTAAATCCTATGAATAAAGAGTTTCTTAAATGTATAAAATTTATATTGTGCGATTTGAACAAAATGGAGGAAAAATTCTTTTACACATATTTAAAAAGTTATTTAGCAGATATTCAAAAAGGAAAGAACAATTTTTATGTTATATGTGATAAGACAGAAAAAATGAAGATAGAAAGGAGTTCCATACCTTGTCTAAATTTTGATTTTGACAAATATGTAAAGAATATACCCAATTCACACAACCTAGAAGACATAGAATATTTATATGAAATAATAAAAAAGCACATTAACTGTTTCTGCACATTGCATATAGAAGAACAAGGTAATGGAGTATTCGAATACAATTGTCTTCTTTTAAACAGAATGACTTTTCCCCGTAGTATAACTGAATTAACTTATGAAGAGATTAAAAATTCACATATGAAAGAACAAGGGAAAACACACGAACCTTTCTACAAAATGTATAAAATAGTTGCAAATGTGAATAATGAAGAGAGTAATAATATGCATACTATTACGTTTAATACTAGTGCATATTTAATGGTTAAAAAATCTATACCTGTTTATAATTACACAAACAGTGATCTGACATATAGATGCGTGTACTCAGACATACTCGATCAGAATAATAAAAAAATAAATTACAACATTTTTAGTTGTCAAGAGAATGTAGAAATAGAGAAAGATGTAGAGTTTATTAATTTTGAAGTGAGTTGCTATTCTATCATTGGAATAACATGCTTCTGTTATATTACATTATGTAATGTAAAAAATGAAGAAGAACAAATAAAAATAAAGGTGCAGGCAAATGTTATGAAACCATATCCTAAGGATACTATTCATTTGAAATTATTAAATCGAATGAAAGAAACAGCACAAATAGAGATCTATAATGAGTTAGATTTTCATTGTGAATTTAAAATTTACTCAGATTTGTTTATTCTATTTGGTGCAAAAAAAATTGAAATGCAACCCAAGCAGAGAAAGATATATACATTCTTCGTCACAAGTGCACATATAGGAGAATTTATGGGCTGTATCATATTTAAGTTTTATAAACGAATTCATTCGAAATGTAAGCAAGGAGAAGAGGAAGAGGAGGAGCTTCTTCATCATCATGATCAAACGTTCCCATTTTCAAATTACTTCTTTTGGTATAAGCTAAATATCACTGTTGAGTTGAATAAGCCATTAAAAATTTTATTTCTTGAAACAAATGTAGGAGATGAAATTAATAAAGATATTGTGTTAAAAAATAATGGAAGTGAGAATGAGGAGTATTTTTTGCTAACGTACATGAATGAATATATAGAAAGAAGACAGGTTCAAATACCTAAAAATGATACTTATGTGCATAATATCAAGTACATCCCGAAGATCCCTAATTATTTTCCTGATCTTACAAGGGAAAGTGCTACTACAAGTAGTGGGGAAACGCAGCTGAATAATGCACATATGCCAAATGAACAGATGAATTGTTTTTTTCCATTTTCACCTGACTTTGTGGAAGGAGAAACTCCTGAAAAGAAGCATGAGAACATCTCCAAGGAACTGCAAAATTTTTACTTTCCCTTGAATGAAGATGATGATGATGATAATGAAAACCTTCACAAGTTCAATGACAATTTCAACAACCAGATGCACAGATGTGATTGTGAAGCGGAAGAAATAGAAAAAAGGGATCAAGGGAGAAATTTGAATGAAGAGGGTCATCACAAAGGTGTATTAGCTAGAAAGTACACAATAGAGGAGTATGAGCATCAGTCTGAAGAAGTATTAGACCAACAAAGTGTAATATTAAAGCAGAAATATAAATCTTTTATTCCAAACGAGAAAAAAATATTCGAAGAGGTAATAAACTATTGCAAAAAGTATATTAATGTGAACTTTAATTATAGAAACCAAAATATTGGTTTTTTTTTCATTTATAATAAGAATGAAGGAATAAATTATTACATTTTACTATTGCTGGCAAAGTTAAGGAATGAGTTAGATGTGCGAGAATTCTATGCTTCCTTGTCAAAATCCTGCATCATAAATTTGCATTTCGATTTTAATATGCAGAATAAGAGGTACGTGAGGCTGTTGTGTGGGGAAAAAATGGATCACCTCTCTGGAAATTATCACTACCAAATTGGTGAAGGGGTGGTGGGAAAATCCAAGGTGGTGCACCGACAGGGGGAGGAGAGACAGCAGAGTACTCACGAGGATGTGCAAGCGGGTGTTGATATTGATGTAGACCCCAATGTAGATGCAGATGTAGACCCCAATGTAGATGCAGATGTAGACCCTAATGTAGATGCAGATGTAGACCCCAATGTAGATGCATATGTAGACCCTAATGTAGATGCAGATGTAGACCCTAATGTAGATGCGGATGCTGATGTGGATGAAGAAGGAACCCCGCTTGCAGGAAATGCATATGGTTTGCATAAGTGCAATTACAAAATGGAGAAAGAAAAGGAAAGCGGAAAATCTTCGAAAAATTGGAATAATCGAATTTGTAATAAGAGTGCATTAAAAATGAAGGGGAAAAGAAAGACGAATCACGAGCTCAAGTGCATTTACATAAGTAACAGAACCAATTTCAGCATTTTAAATAATGATAAATGTGAAAACCAAGTGGTTCTTAAGTATAGACCAACAGTAAAAACATCTCAAGAATGTTATGTCATTATAAGGAGTAACCGTTATGGAGATTTTATTTATAGAATGATTGGAACATACAGAGTGAAGAAAAAAATAAAAGAAAAATTAGTCATGTATAACTCATGTTGTTTATACAATTTTAGCCTAAATATGTTTAACCCATTTAACTGTAAAATTGCTGTAAAATGTAAGTTTATAGGAGAAGAAAGTACCCACATGAGTGGAAGTAATAATAACAAGTTAAGAAATATCCCTAATGATGAGGTGATGAGGAAAAAGGCGAAAGTGAGGAAACAACGTTATGCTTATTTGAAAAAGGAAAAAAGGATTCTACTAAATAATGAAAAGAATTATTTTAAAATTTTAAACAGGGAGAATTTTAAAATACAAATGAGAAAACATTTTACCATTCTAATTACATACTTTTGTAAAGATCCATATTCAAGGAGAAAATTGTTAATAATTCTAAAGCCACTTTGTAGCAGTGCCACATGTATGGAGATTACACCTATTATTACTTATGAGTATGATTTTATATTTAACAATTTGATGAAGGGAAATTTAATTAATGGTACTTTAAGATCCAATAATTCTGTGCACCAGAATAGTATAAGTGCTGATGAGTGCTGCTCTAGTAACATGTCCAAAATGGAGAAAAACAAAAACTGTGTCTATAAGAGCTTCTTAAACACGTGCAAAAATATGATCCATACACATGAATCTTGCATCTGCCATTTGGGAATGGAAAAATCAGAAACAGGACAGCAGATGCTTGGAAATTATAGAACTAGTTTTTCCGACTTGAATCCATCCGAAGCAAGCAACACGGTAGCTAGTTACCCCTCAACTAGCTGCTTTTCAGATGACACCTTTTCAGGTAGTGAAAGGAGTAACTTCACGCTGAATGCAAGCGAATTAAGCAAATCAGACCTTTTCTATGAAGAGTTAAAACTAGGAGATTCGAATGAGAATGAATTGGAGAAAGAAAAGCACCACTCAGTCGACTCGAACGTCTGTGATGAAGAGGTGATAAAAAATCGTAATGTCTTGGTGAGGGAAATAAATGAAGGTAAATGTCAAAGATGTGTTAATTACTCATGGAATGATAACAAAGAAGTAGAATCTTATAGTGGAAAGGTATTTATTGAAAGTATTTGCAAAAAGAAGACATATGTAAAAATATACATAGATAAGACAAAAATGAAGGAAGAAGGAAATTATGCAAACTTTGTACATGAACTGGAAAAAAGAAAGAAGAGAGAAAATAATAACACACTTCATAGAAATATAGAAAATGGGAAATATAATTACAAAATATTTTTATTAAATTTAAAAAACTTAAATGTCACTACAGGTAGTGAAAATATGATGATGAATATAAAAATGAACAATATCCTTTTTCAAATAAATGAAGAGATTCTGAATGATTATCTATATGTTCATATTGTGGAGGATACTAATTCTTATCTCGTTCTTGCGTTAGAGCTTCTGGCCTTTTTGCCCTTCCATTGTAGCTTTGACGTTTTAATAAGAAGGACCCAGTTGGACGTGGAGAAGTTGGAAGTGAAGTGCCAAGTGGAGTACCAAGAGGAGTACTACAATGAAGAGACAAGAATCGACACGAATTACATAAGCGTAGAAATTTTCAATTACATGAACTTGTCGATGCAGCACTTAAACATCTTTGTTGATGATAAGCTATGCGGTGAAACAAAAGTTAACCTCTTTTACAAACACACGAATGATTCATACTTCGATGCCTACATCGTCAATTACAACCAACTAAACAGTAGTAATCACTTTGAAGAGGAAATTTTGAATTATGAAGTTAGACCCAAATCGGGTATCTTGAAGCATGGCACACATAATAAATTTTTAATCATCCGGAATAACAAAAATGGGGTTACGTCCACTAACAGCTCCTTTTTGTTTCTAATTAAAACAGAAAGAAATATTTTTTCTTACATTATCTTTTCTCGTTATGCACCCTCTCCCACAGGTCTTTGTGTAACGGTAGGATGGCCAACCAAAATAGGCTGCGAGATAAAAAGTGACAAATATTTACACCCCAGTATATATTATCCAATTATTTATTTCACCTTTTACACGTCCTTACACACCATCCACATGGGTGGTGATATTTCCATTTTAAATATGTTCTTACTTAATTGGACGTGGGAAAAAATTATTCTATATCCTTTCCCTTCCCTCAGAAGGAACATAGCAAGATAAAGGACATCCTTAACGAGAACAAGAAGAAGTTTAGTGTTCTCTTCAGTTCGTTTAAGAAGGTAAAAAAAAAAAAAAAAAAAAAAAAATAGAATAAAAAGAGAGAAAAAGAGAGAAAAAGAGAGAAAAAAGAGAGAAAAAGAAAAAAGCCGCTTACATGTGTATATGTTTCCTGTCTTGGGCATATATCATATGTCCTGAATCATCCGTCTTATAAACATATATTACAGGAAAAAAAAGAAAGTAGCATATTTAACAAGAAAAACCAGATAATCATTGAAGACATTTCAAAATCGACGAATGAAATTAGGAATGGTTAAAATTTGAACTTCTTGAATATGGTTGCATTGTGTCTATTTTTAAGAACCTACGGGGATCTCGTGAATATGTGCTACTTTTTACCCACTTCCTCCCCCCTTCTTTTCACCTGTACGGAGGTAGATAGTATTTTTTTTTTTTTTTTTTTTTTTTATCTCTTTTTTTCACGCTATATTGAATTGTTTTTCCACCCTTTTTTCATTAACTTGACACATATACAACTTCGACAATGGAGAGTTCAAAAAAAAAAAAAAAAAATTGTCCTCTTGTGTTCAATTGGATGGGAGAAAAGAAAAGTGTGTGAGTAATAAAGTGCACTTGTGGAGAAAAATACATGTGTAATATATATTAAAAAAAAAGAGAAAAAAAAACATTAGGACGTTGAAAAATGGGAAAAAGGAGGTATTGGGTGGGCCGTTATGGGGTGTGTCATGTGGGACATACTTAAAAAGGGGGGCCTAACTAAATGTGTTGATGGATTATCTGTTTTATTTTTTGAAATAATACAAAAAAAAAAAAAAAAAAAATGAAGCAAAACATGGTAAAATGTAGCAAAATAAAATAGGTCTTTTCTTTTGGGAGGAATGGACAAATATGATAATGTGTATGCCCAAAGTTGGGAACGAAGAAAAATGAAATTAAAAGAAAAAAAAAAAAAAAAAAAACACACACACACACACACACACACATACACACATACACAGACACAATGTAGCAATAAATGAAAGACATAACAAGGTAATGGAGATATGAGAAAATAAAATGTATACATCTACACGAGAAATTTTTATCATCAGGCACATTAAAAAGAGATAATAGATTAGGGGGTAAAAAAAAAAAAAAAAAAAAAAAAAAAATCACAAATCGAACGCACACATATGGGTAATATGAAACAGATCTACTCTTTTTCTATACCAACTTGATGTGACATGATTTGGATCTTCATAAATTTTATTTAACGCAAAAGTGGTTATATATGTAATCGCTTATTTTATTTTTTAAATTATTTTTTTTTCTATTAATTGGTTTTTAATATCACTTGTTCCATTTAGTTTTGTAATACACAGAAGGGAACAAACATATATAAACTTGTTATGCAGCACAGATTACACGTTTTACCTCTCTTCATCCTTTTAACAACGTCAACTCAAACCTAGAGGGTGTGTGTGTGTGGGGGACAAATAAGGCAGCAAATATTATGCGTTTAAAGTTATGACCCTCAAATATGATCCCTATGATGTGCGAATATACACACACGGCGTATGTAGATGACACACACTCAAGTTTTGCACTTTTCTGTCTCCTCTGTGGTGCCCATTGTTAATTTGTTCCGAACTGATCAGTGTTGCTTTTCAAATCGGGATTATCGTTCATGTGACTTGAAACAAAATCGAATGAATTGAATATTTAAATATTCGTGGGGCCTGAGAAGTGGTCATTTCCCTGATGATGTTCATTCGAGTGCACATTAAGGTGCACATTAAGGTGCTCATTCGGGTTTTCATTCGGGTTTTCATTCGGGTTCTCGTTCGGGTTCTCGTTCGGGTGCATATTAGAATGTTCACTGTAATTTTCACCTTCATGCACATTGTAATCGCCGTGGTAATTGTCTCTCGGGTCATATTCACTTGGATTGTCATAATTACCTTTGAAATTATTTCCATTATCTGATCCAGAATTGTTATTGTTGCTAAAATTGCAATTCGAACTTAGGTTATAGCTGTCGTTGTTTTCATGGTAATCATCTTCATACTTGATGTAATCATTCTTATTTTCATCAAACAGTATGTCAATAACATTTGCATAGTTACTAAAACAGTTATTATTGTTATTTTCGTGGTTATTAATTCCTACCTCATTTTCATCATTATTCTGGATGATTAATCCCTTTCTTCTATTGTGATTGTTTTGGATCTCCTCTTCATCTTCTTCCTCTTCTTCTTCTTCTTCTTCTTCCTCCTCTTCATCATCATAATGGTAATTTCGATTCATACATCTATCACTATTTCCATTGACATTATCATTTGTAATATTCTCACGATTGTTCAACTCTCCAGTATTATTAAGATGGTGATGTAACATCAGATTATTATCTGCTGGATTGCACAAATTATTTGACAGTATATCATCATCAGGATGATGGTGAGCTACCTCCTCCCTCTCCTCTTCTGCCCTTTTTTCATCCCCATAATTAACATCATTGAAATATAGAGAATAATGGTTCAGTTCTTCAATAATTATATCATTCCATCCAGAAACAGTAACTAAGAAGTTTGAAAGCCATTTAATTTCTAAAGATTTGTTGCTCAAGATTTGGCAAATATGAAGTAAATGTGCTTTGTATCCACAATCAATTAAATTTTCGAATTTTTTTCTTTTTTTTTTATTTTTAATGTTTCGACATCTTCTTACAGCATCAAAATATCTTAAGCACTTGGGTAAAAATGTAGTCAAAGCTAATATATAATATAAGAGATAGGAATATTCGTTTTCTTTAAATATAATAGTTTGTAATAAATCACATACAGATATGTGCAATAAATTATTCCATTTATATTTAAAAAATATATCAATGGATATATCGAAAAACCCTTCATCAATTATTTCTGTCAAAATGTTTTTCGACTTGGTTTTTATCAACGTTTTTATTAATTGAATAATTTCTAAAGTTGTAAATCCTAGGATATTTTTATTCTTATTTTTATTTATATTTTTAATATATAGTTTCATAATATCTTTTATGTAATTAAAAAAACATATATCTATAAAGGTGCTATTCTCAAGATATTCTACCCACTTGTTTAGTGGTATATTTATATCTCCTTCTTTTTCTTTTTCGAATATTTGAAATGTGTCTTCTTCGTTTGTATTTCCATTTATCACATTTCCTGAGCAGCTGTTCGATTCTATTCCAAAAATATCTTCTTTTATTTTTTTCTTTTCCTTACTTTGAGCAAAGTTCAACGAACTACAGCTAATGATTCCTCCCACACCACACATTTGTAATGATACATCGTCTACTAGTAAATCTGAAGAAATTTCTTCTTGGTCTTCCTTCACATGCACTCTACTGCTTGCGATTCTTTTCATTCTATTTAGCACATCTTCGAATTTTATTTTCTTCAAATGATCGAAATTTTCATCATCTGATGATTCTGATGAAGATACGTCCGACCCGTATGATAAGCAATTCTCATTGTCACTATTTCTTTCAATTTTTGCTTCCTTACTGTTGTACTTCGAGCAATTGTTCAAATTCTCGACACACTGTTTATTGTTATTAAATATGTGCATGTTCGATATTTCTGAATGATACGAATCTAAATTCGATTCTACATGTGTATTATGGTTATTCATTTGGTTGGATCCAATTTGTACATTTGTCTCTTCTCCCTGATTTGCATTCATAGACATATAGTAATAGGATAACGAACCTTCATGCACATGCATCGATTCTCCGTTTCTTTTATTTTCCTCAGAATTCTCGTTCATGCACAACATATTGTTTCCCCCTCCTTTGGAAGTGATCTCAGAATTTGGAATGTTATGATTCGGAAGTTCTTCACTTCTCTCATGGTATCCATCTCTCCAATCACCACCTCTCCATTCACCATCTCTCCATTCACCATCTCTCCAATCACCATCTCTCCATTCACCATCTCTCCATTCACCATCTCTCCAGTCATCGTCTCTCCCATCACCATCCTCCCTTGCACAATTTTCATTTGTTGGTAAGCCTTTGTTCATGTTATTTTTCTCCCCTGAATGATCGCATTCCCCTTGGTGATGCACATCCGGGTGCAATCCGAGACACATGTCAAAAGCTTTTCCAAACGATGCACTTGCTTCAGATTCGAATTTGGTCTTGTTAATTTCTTCTTCTGTTCCTGCGTGAAAAGTTTTATACATTTTCTCCTTCTCTACATCTGGAATTTCTCTGTCTTGCACACTATCCATAATGATATTTGTCTCAATTTCCTTCGTTTCATCTTCTATTTTCTTGTTCATGTGACTTGGCCCTTGGTCTATTCCTTGTAGATCTTGATTCTCCGTTTCACAGTCTCCTTGGCTAGCTACTTCTCCCCCATTGCTTCTTCTTCTTCCTCCTCCTCCACCTCCTTTTTCTCTCTCAATTTCACTTTTTTCGATTTCTCTCTTTTCTTCTTCACCGGTATCTGCACCACCAGCAGATGCAATGGGGTGAGAGTAATTTCTACATGTGATTCCAATATCAGATGAAATAAGAACATTAGATGTATTTGTGTAATCGGATGTACACAAACCATACTGATCACAGGAGCCATAGGAAGGACCTGATGAACCAAAAAGAATTGATTGATCTGATTCTCGTACTTGGTTAAGGCAACTAGCATGAGCTTTGGAAGAATTGTAAACATCCTCTTCATCTATAACTTTGTTTGATTTCCTTTTTTTTTTTTTTTTCCTTGTGTTTTTGCATTGCTCTATCTGTTTCAACTGTTTCATTTTTTGATCTTGTTCTTTATTGTACAAATCTAAACATTCATAAAAATCAATGTTATTGTATGATTTGGATAGTACAGTGTAATGAAGCAAATCTGAAATTATGGTAATTGCAGCAGATATTGTGTATGGGCAATCTGAAAAGACACATTTGATTAAATATGAAAAAGATAACTGAGATGATAAATCAATTAAGAAATAATTAAAATAATAAATTTCTGATTTTCGAACAAATATATCTCTAATAAGACATGTTATATTATCCTCCCTATCACATATTATAAAAATTTGATCTGAAAAATTTCCATTTAAATTACTTAAAATAAAGTACATAATATCTTTATTATCAAATATACATAGATATGGCATTTTTACAAATAATAAAACTTTAAATAATTCAGTTATATTTCTGGAATAAAAATGATATAAGAAACCTTTTAAATATAATTCTTTCTTTTTTTTTAAAAAATTTACCACCTCTTTTGTATATTTATTATATATTGTTATGGCACATCGGCTAAAATATCCTGATAAAACTTCGTTCAGTTGATTTTTTTTTAGTATAAAACTCCAAAACAATTTCATTAATTTTTCATTATATACTAGTGAATCCATTATTACCTTATTTTCTGAATTCAATATTTGATGACATTTGTATGGAAATTTATAAGACTTGTCATAATTATTTTTTTCATTAGATTCCTCCGTTATGTATTTAATTATTTTACGTAAATTCTCTTCTCTTGCTAAAAAATTAATCAATTCACAATTTTCCGTTTTTATTTCTTGTATTAAACCTTCATAATTCAAAAGACCTTCTATATCGTTCGACTCGATATGTTTAATAACTTCCAGGGATAGGCAATCATTTTTGAGTTTCCAGTAGAGACCATTGTCCATTGTAGACGTGTGTGTGTGTGTGTGTGTTCTTGCGTGAGTGCTTATGGAAAAGAATGCCAAAACCAGATAAGGTCAATTCAAATCACGTAAAATATGCTTTGTTAAATACTTGTCATATACAGTTGTATATGGATCGTACCTCCTTAGCAAAGTCTACTAGGTAGGGACTCTTCACTCGGGATCCAAATTCCATATGGGTACGCATGTATAATATTACGCTTAGTATGCATGTATAATTCCACACTTCTCACGAACGTATGTGTGTAGGTATATATATTGTGCTACACACACAGGTAAGTGAATTGGGAGCTATTGCATATATTTCTGTGAATGTCATAAGGAGTCTCTTCTTAAATCTCCGAATGATGTAAAAATGGATGAATTAAATATGCACACGGTAAACTTGTTTTCATACAAAAAAAAAATTAGCGTATTCAAAATGTTCGAAAATATTTTTCTGAGAGGGAGATATTATATAACTACCTCCTGTGTCAAAATATTCGAATGGGCATGCACATATATGTAACTTCCTTTTTTGAGAAAAAAAAAAAAAAAAAAAAAAAAAAAAAACATCTTATGTAGATTTTCCGTTTAGGAAAACAATTTTCCCATCTCCCCTTCTCAAATGAAACAATTTATTTTATATATTTCTTATGAATGAAAGAATTTGCAAATACTTCTCTCTATATAATTTAACGCGGATGAGGAAATTATCGTTTGGATAACACACGACAGGGGTAATGGGGTCTATTGGGTGATAAAAAATAAAATAAATAAATGAATGAATAAACGAATGAATAAACGAATGAATAAATGAATGAATAAATAAATGAATAAATAAAAGAATAAATAAATGAATAAATAAATAAAATAAAATCGAGAAGGGGGAAAGGATGTGATGAAATATAACGCAGCATGGAAATGTATACATAGACAAGATGGTATTTTTGTTTATGCCTTTTTTTTTTTTTTTTTTTTTTTTTTTTGTTCTCACCTCTCTCTTTGTTTTCATAAATTCTTATTGGTAGTTTTACATACACTAAACTTTTGTGCATATCTCTACATCATCCAGAGTTTAATTTTTCTGCAAAATGTTAGTTCTCCTATGTGTACAAAGAGCATATGAATAAAAATGTATGAACGTATGGCACACTCAAAGTACGTGACAAACGAAAAAAAAAAAGAGTAAAGGTAAAAAAAAAAAAAAAAAATTAAATAAATGGTTAAGTAGAATAGTGAACAAATGGTAAAGTAGAAGAGTGAACAAATGGTAAAGTAAAAGAGTGAACAAATGGTAAAGTAAAAGAGTGAACAAATGAGATAATAAAACAAATGCTTAAAGGTACAAGTGCTATTATGCGTAAAGAGATGTGTTCAATGGGGAATAAGTAAACATGAACACACTTCAATTCCTTTATAAAAAAAAAAAAAAAAAAAAAAAAAAAGGAAAAGGAAAAGTACCAAAAAGCTATAGAAGATTTTTCTCTGGAAAAACGTGTATTTTACATTTATACATGTGAAGCTCAATTTTCAAAATAATTGAGATGAAGTACTGATATGACAAAGAGCATTTATTTATACATATAAGGGGACGGTTACACAAATGAGAGAAAATACAAGGTATAAAGTAAAACAAAGTACATTCATATTTCATCCTTTCTTTTATTGGTTTATTTTATTTTGTGCCATTTTATGATTCAAATGCGTGAATTCCGTTTGCTTCACACTGAATGTGGAATACATTAAAATATATCAAATGAGGAATAGAGGAAATTAACGTGCACTCGTAAACGTACGAATATGGAGAGAATGTCTCTCTTCCTCTTTCACTTTCTGAGTCAGAATTCAGGCATATCAATGCACATGCATACGTGTATGTCTGGAATGATGAAACTACATCACCTGCACGTGTGAATATGTGCCTAAGTCATATATTCACGATGTTGTATTTTGTGCACACATTAGAAACACACCACCATGACACATTTTCATACATTTGTGTACGTATAAAAAATTCTCTGTTTACCCACCTCCTTCAAAAGGTGGCATTAAATGAAAACCATTCAAATGGGCATTCTCTGTTGAGAAGAGGAATGAGAAATAAAAAAAAAAAAAAAAAAAAAAAAAAAAAGGTGTACTTGAATAACATTATAAAAGAGAATCAATTCAAATGGCACGTACGTGTAAGTAATCCCTTAAGTGTCAAAAAAATTGTCTGCATATACACGATTATACCTCTAAATGTATTAGACAAAAAAAAAATACACAAATGGAAAAAAAAAAAAAAAAAAAAAAAAAAAAACGCGAAATATATAAAAATATAAATATATAAAAAAAAAAAAAAAAAAACCATTGCTCGTGTAATACACCGTGCAGTTGCTTGGGCTATACACAACTGAGTTAGAATTGGAACTCTTTGTCAAAATGGTGAAAAAAATAAAAAATTCGTGAGCGTTTGGGAACATACCTAACATGGTTGTGAAGAAGTGTTTACGGATGCACGCAACGAGAAACACAAAAGGACACACGTAACGGAAATTCGAGCAGCCCAATAAGTCATTCGAACATGCAGCTGCATACACACCTCATGATAAATCTAGTTATTCACATGCATGAGCATAAAAACTACTAAAGTAAAACATTGAAAATAAAAGAAAAAAAAAAATATTTATATATATATATATATATATATAATAAAACAAAATAAATGAAGCTAACAATCCTTCAAAACAACAGTTTTTTTTTTTTTTTTTTTTTTTTGGATAATGCTACATTTACAACAAAATTGACGTTAGGTATTATTTCAAAGGTTCTTATAACGCAATATTTACAATGATTACAAACTTTTTCTATACCTCCGTTTTTGTTTTTCTTTTATCACATGACATAAAATTTTTTATTCTATATTTCTCTAAATGATCTGATACGTATAAATTGAAATAAGAAAAACAACGAAAAAAAAAAAAAAAAAAGAGAGAAAGAGAAAGAATAGAAGAAAATAAGGATGTGTCAGTTTGAGTGGAAGAAGAAGAATATATAAATAACATGAATGTAATTTTGATTCATGCCATATTATAACTGATTAAACAGACTTATATAAATTTACTATATCCCTCCTACGCTATACAAACCACATCGTACACAGAATTATTGAACTGATAATACTGTAGCATAATATAAAAAGAGGTAGGAATAAAAGAAACCTTCAAAGCTACAAATCTTCCATTTTAATTCTCGTGCATTATATATATATATATATACGTAGTTACCATGAACTGCATTGTTGGGGATGGCTAGGTATAATTAATATTGTATATACACTTTTCATATGCGTGGTACGGGTATATGCTTACATATCCCATATATATTTGTACATCTTTATGTTAATACATAGAGCAACATTATTGTGTCAAGCTGAACCTGCGCAACGAATTTCTCAGTTCTTACTCTTCCACACCTCAGGTACTGCACTAGTTTGGCGAATATAAAAATTAACCCAGTAAGGGTAGGGCAAGGAAATCATTTTTAGAGAAAAAAAAAAAAAAAAAAAAAAACTGAAACAATTTTTTTTTTTGCTTTTAAAAAAAGTACACTGTGTTACAATTTATATCAACCCTTATGCAAAAGAGTTGTGACTAAAAAGGAGGTTGAGATGTTGAGATGTTGACATGTTGAAATGTTGAAACAGTTTTACACGATAATGCATAGTGTATATGAATGTATATATATAATATATAGCATACAGTATGCATAAATATCTATTATATATATATATATATGTATATTAAAAAAATAAGCATTGTTAGCAAGTGATATGAGATGACCTTACCAGATGGGATTATTTTCAGTTTTCTTTTTTTTTTTTTTTTTTTTTTAAGTAACTTAAGGGTTTAAATAGTGTATAACCGCAGCATGTTATGTAGTTATATAATACCCCTAAATTTTTGGAGGATTACGAAGAAAAGCATATTTTTGACAATTTTTTTTCCCTTTTTTTTCTGAAATTAGTGTACTACAATTCTTTTACGTACATGTATAAGAATCTTTGCATTTCGGGTGCTTGACAAGGATTATCATTTTCACACTCAGCGTTTCTGCGCTTGCAAGTACCCTTGAAAAAAAATAAAAAACGAAAAAAGAGAGTAGTAAATTGGTAAATTGGTAAATTGGTAAATTGATAAATCGGTATAAATCGGTATAAATCGGTATAAATCGGTAAAACAGTAGAGCAGTATAATAATAGAATAATAAGGTAACTTTCCAGGGGTAGCCTACATATTGAACTCACCAAGCCTGAAGCACATTGAGAAGTTCAACAAAGGAAAAGGTAAACAAACAGAAAAGGGATTAATCGAAGAGAAGTTGAATAATGTCGGTGTACATTCAGCTAACACATGACCTGTCGGGAACAGTTACGGCTGTGACAATTGGAGATTGGATTTTAGGGATTCTGAAGCAGAAGAACATCCAAGAGTACGAAGTGTTCTTTAAGAAATTTTTGAACATATATCAGAAGCAGGACAAAGACTCAGAGAGTAATAACAGATCAGAGATATTTTCACTATTACTATCGGCTAGCGATTTTATATTTGAGACATTAGTAGAAACAAAAAAGAAGAACAAGATAAAGGTGATAATTGATAATAAGGAAAGCATAAAAAGTTTCAACGAGTTTTACAAGGAAGTGGAAGAATACTTTGTTATTTTAATATCCATTTTGCAGTTAGAATTTAAAAGTGTAGAAGATTTAAATAATGCAACAAATAATTTTATCAAAGCTATTAAAAATTTTAATGTTTTTCCAGAATTGAGATTAAAAATTTTACAACTATTATACAACTCATTCAGTGTAAACTTTTCCTTTAGATTTCCAACATTCATTGCTATACTACAATTTTCATCACAAAATAATATTTTTCATTTTATATTACCATATATAAAATTTATCGATCAATGGATTAAAGAGTGGAATATTAGTTCACGTGAAAAGAGACAAATATATTTGATTATAGCACAAGAATTAAAGAAGTTAAAAAAGTATGAAGATTCATTTAAACATTTAAAAAAACACATTTATTATTTCCAAAAAGAAGGACAGGAATTTTTAAATCATCCAAGTACAATCAATGCAAGTATTGAATTAATAGTGGATTCGATTAATCTAAATAATAACATTTATTTTCATGAATTATTAACTTTGGACGCTATTCAGAATTTACAAAATATTCATGAACATCAGCCTATTTTCCAGTTATTAACAATATTTTACAAATATAGTATTCATGAATTTTTAACTTTTAAAAATAACTATGGTGTCGAGTTTTTTACAAAATATAACATTGATCTAGAAATTGCAGAAAATAAAATTTATCTATTATCCATTATATCACTGTTTAAAGATGCCAAGGTACAAAATATACAATATATATCTGAACAACTTAACATTACAACTATAAAAATTGAAAAAATTCTAGTTGCTGCTATTGGAAGTGGTGTTATTGAGGCCAAAATTGACCAAATAAATAAAAGTGTCCAAATGAAAACTACCATTTTGAGACATTTTGATGACACCCATTGGGAAATTCTAAATTCACAAATTACCAAGTATATAAATAATGTGCAAAAAATACTGGATATGACAACAACACGTACGAGGGGTGGTGTTATGTCTAACAAGTAAAGGGGAAGGAAAGGATGCTCCAGAAGGCGCGCAAAAATCAACAAAAAACAAAAATGTATATACATACATACATATATATATATATATATATATATGTGTATATAATGTACAATCCCTGGTAAGCTTCCGGGTACAGAAAAGTGCACATAGAAGAGCAGTTATTGCAAGGTAATATAATCACACAAAATAGAAGCTTTCCCCACGTCACTTGCTTGCTCTAGTTAGAGAAGAGGAACTGTTTAAATGTTGTATTTTATTTATTATCGTTATTATTTTATTATTTTCTTTTATTTATTTATTTTTTTTTTTTTATTTATCATTTTTTTTTATTCTTTTTTCTCTTTTTCTAAGTTAAAAACACCATGTGCAAATGCACACGATATTATAAAAATTACAATAATTAATTGAACATGTGTAATATCCAGTAGTTTCATTTCACACGCGTATAACTCGTCACGATGTTATACATTCAGCTAGTAAGTTATTATAAGCTATTATAATAAGCTATTTCGTTATTAAACCATTTCGTTACTTCCCTATTTTGATGGGGCTCTTTTTCCGATTATGTTTTTTTTCATATGAACCGCGGTGGTCTTAAGTTGTTTTTCATAAAGAGTGTAAACCAGTGCGTGCTATGCAACTGACACATAAAATATATATTCTGTTTATAACAAAAATACATGTGATTAATCTCATATCAATATGGGAGAAAAACATCTACGTCATCTTTTCATGCAGATATATGGATGCAACTACTATTTCTTCCCTCAGCTTTTTCTCTTGGCAATTCATCCGCACAGGTTGCACTAACCGAAATGCTGTAGGTGAGATCACGGGAGACTAAGAGAGTGCGATGAGCGAATGGTCTAATTCAACAGCGCGCGTAAAAACAAGAACCAAAACGAACACGAAAGCGAACGCGAAAACGAAAATAAGATGTAAAAATAAAATATGTATATATATATATATATATATGTATATACGCATGAGCATAGAGAATAAGATTGGGAGCAATCCGGTAAACGCAACAACGGGGGGTAGAAGTGCGGATTGGGGGAGGAAAAATAGTGCTGTACAAAAACTTTTACACTCTTTCCCTCTTTGCTTTCGCTAGAACATATATATGTGTATATAACGTTGTGAATCCTACTGGACGTAATGAATAACGGTTTTGTTTTATCGTTCACACACCTCAAAATAGTTCAACTTTCCATAGTCTTCTTCTCTCTCCCTGACGTCCGTTCTTCTATACATCTTCTGTTATCATATGCGATAAGGGTATACATGCAACTAAAAAAAATTTCAATTCATTGAAGGCGGGTCGGTCGGTCTGTTTGTGTTGGCATTCCTTTTCTCCTCATGACATTACGGTATTTTCCTTATTGTATTTACACGTATAAATATTCCCATGGCTTACAATAAAAAAAAAAAAAAAAAAAAGTCATACGCAACGCAAAATAGATATATATATATATATATATATACATACACATATACATATGCATGTACGTATACATATATATAACACATACTGGTAGGCTCTAAATTGTTGCAAGCGTTATTAATTAGCTTCATTCATTACAAAAAAATTTGCATTGTGGTATGTATATTATTTCTTTTCTTCATCAATACACAGCAATTTTTAACTCCTTCAAGGGATTAAAATTTTTCCCCCTCTGGTTATTGTCACTCAAATATGCCTTAACTTTATAATTCCTATTGTAAAAATATTTGTTAACCTTGAAACTCTTTGTGCTTCTATACACATTACATCCATTATAATTCGAAGGTTTCATATAAGATGAATGTATATTATAAAATTTATTATTTTTAACATTTTCTGCATTCAACCAATCGTAATTTTGTTTTCCATTATTATTTTGGTCTGCATTAAAAGATATACAACTTTTATTCAAAAAAATATTTTTTTTTTTTTTTTTTTTTTCTACATTTCTGTTTGTAAAATTTGATCCTTTATCGTTCTCTTTACGTATATTTTCATTTCCCACTTCTTTTGCATTTCTTGTGTGACTTATGGTCTTTTTGTCATGAGCCTTTGTTTCCTTAGTCTTAATCGTTTTGGAGCTATCTCCACTCGTATTTCCGCTTGAATTGTCATTTGTGTGATCGCTACTATCCTTCGCTTCCTCTTTATTGTTGACTATCTCTGACAGATAAGCAGGAATAGGAATTTGCTCGGGCTTGGGGGATCTCATGTATATGGGAATCGCAAAGAAACCTTCTTCCTCATCCTTCTTAATTGCTTTCCTAGTATCGTCATTTTTTAAACTATTATATTTGCATAGTTCTTCCTTATATACGTGATTTAACAAATTAGCACTAGTTGTAAAATTCGGATACTTCGAAGTGGCATATTTCAAATTATAATCGATGGAATCATAAACTTTTGGGATATTTCTACTACTACTTCCTTCCATGAGAGTTTTCCTACCAGCATAATGGCATTTCCCATTTTCTGCATTTTTAATTATTTTTAATAATTTTCTACCTCTGCTTGTATTACTTCCAATATTCATTATATTGTGGTACTTGCTTGTACTACTGACAATTCTTTTGTTTTTTAATATTATACAATTTTCCTTAATATTATTATTGTTATGTAACCCCTTCTTCTTCGTTTGATTGGTGCAGTGTTTATCCGATGTATTTAAAGAAATATTATTCGTTACAGAAATTGTAACACTCTTCATATTGTTGCCACTTGTGCATTCATCTTCTGCCACAATGTTTTTATCATTCTTCCGTGTAGAATTACTCTTGTGTTCCTTGTTCTTATTAGTACTTTTTCCTTGATCATTTCCACCAATACTTATATCTCCTTCTCGATGATTTTGGACATGATCACTATTACCATGAAAATTATTATACTTTTCACTTTCACTTGCGTTTGCACATCCTGTACTCTTCTTATTAGAATTGGTTTTCCCCTTTTTGATGATTTTCCTCTGGATATCATTTTCGTTCTCCAATTTTGAACTATCAGTTGGTGTTGCTGCTGCTGTATCATTATTCGTAGTAATCTTTTTTTCCTCTTCGTCAACAGAATGATTCTTAACATCTCTCAAAAGTAAATTAAACAATTCTTGTGTAGATGTAAATTTGAATGCTTCCTTTACTTTTTTGGCCTTGGTTATATTTTTGTCCGATTTTTTCGTTTTGTTCTTTTTTTCTATATCACTTTGTTTGGTATTTTCTTCTCTTTTTCCTTCTCCTTTTTCGTTTCCTTTTTCTGTTCCTTTTTTTTTTCTCTTTTTCTCTCCCGTTTTATGGTTTCCCTCTAAAACATTTTTACTTTCGATCGCAGAAAATTTCTCCTTTCCTTCATCATTCTTCGCAACTTCGATTGGTCTTTTCAGTATTTTTATAATACATTTTTTCCTGTTCATTTCTTTTTTCTTTTCTCTACCTTCCATTTCATCTTTTTCATTTCCTTTTTCGGCTTTTCGTTTTTTGCATTCTGTTTTTATTGTGCTGTCCCTGTGTTTATTATGTTCATTTTTTTTTTCTGCATTTTTCGAATTTTCTCCTTTGTCCAAGTCTTTTTTCATAGATTCCTTGTTCATCTCATTCTTCAACACCTCTTTGATCTCTTCTTTTTCCACGACGCTTTTCTTGGTTTCCTTCTGTATATCTACTAACAACACTCCTTGCTGTTTGTGCTCCTCTTCATCTTGCAACTTATAACAATTCCATTTCTTATAATTATGTAGCTTATAATTATAATTATAACCTCTATACTTGTTGCTATTTCTGTAATAGTTATTATTTCTTCTTCTGCTATAATACTCTTTTCCGTAATACAATCCTAAGTACATATTCTTTGGTTTCTTATAAACATCTACCATTGTATATATTTTGTTCTAAATTTGTTCTTACAAACGTTTAATGAAGTAATATGATAAGCGATAAATCCTCACTCGATGTGAAAAATGGTATATTTTGGATACACGCACTCTTGTTGATGTAACTTCTCTATCTTCACTTTTTGGTTATCAACCGATGCATGTAAACCCAAAGGTACAAAAAAGGTGTATAATACGTGGAGCGATCAATAATATACTGATATAAAATCTTGCCAATTATATGGTTTGTGTATATGTGCATAAATGATTAAATGGATAAGGGATATTGATAAATAAATATGGAAAATATTTATATATTCATATATTTGAACAGAACATCTACACTCCTCATGCAGTTTAGCGTCTATTAAGTATCCCCATGTACAAATGTAATTTGTATGAATATATACAGTGCATGTACAAACATAAAAAACATATGTATTTATAATTAGCAATAAAAAAAGGAGGAAAAAAAAAAAATTATAAAAATGCGAACTCAAATTTCACTTTAAAAAATGCGTATATATATTCTTGTATCTTAAAAGTATATGTAAATGCAATGCATGTACGTGTATAACGTATTTATGCATATATGTATGTATATGTGTTCGTTCCTTTTAAGTCAGGACTCTAAATATATAATTAAAATTTCGTAAAAAAAACAACGGGAGAGAAACAACAAAAAAAAAAAAAAAAAAAAAAAAAAAAATTATAAATAAAAGAATAATTAATTAATTTACAAAAAATATACACATACTTTGCATACATATACATATGATATATGCATATACACACATGCACATACATATATTTTCCATCAAATTAATTTATTATAGATGCGTATACATATGCATATACACACGTTTACATTCACATAATATAGACAGAAACACATACATAATATATATATAAATATACACTCGCACAGGAAACTCAGTCTCCTATCTGCTTCGCTTCTACAGCTGTAAACCATTAAACTATAAATGTAAGCGAATAAGCACATGTATATCTATAAGCACAATTTTCGTCTCTAAATGATACAGAATTTCTTCCTTATTTTAAATTTTTTTTTTTTTTTTTTTTTTTTTATAACTGAATATTCAATATAGTTTTCGGTATAATTAAAACTATATAATCCATTTATACACAATTACTGCATGTACGGATGCTACTTTCTTGTTTTTTTACTCTTTCATAAAAATAATGCTACTTCTCTATTTGGTGTGGTTGCGTTATATAAATGAAATGAAACAAAAAAATAAAATAAAAATGTATTAACGGTGGTAATAATAATATTAATACACATATAAATTAAATGCTAATATAAAAAGGGACTCTTTCTGAAATTCATAAATAAATACTATCCTTACATATTACATGTTATCACTTTTTTTCCATTAAAAAAAAAAAAAAAAAAAAAGGTGTACTATTTTGGTGAGCATAATTACTTGGTTCTATAAGCACAATTTTTGTTTTCGCAATTTGTGATACTTCAAAAATATATGTATATTTGAAACATTCATGCGTACTAAAATGATATAACTTTTTTCCTACAGTTTTGGTTATATATCCTTTTCCAACTTGTTCTGTATACACACATAAATTCAGTACTATGCTACGCAAAATAATTTCATATTAACTATTCTCAATAAAATGCAATGAGGTTTTTTTCTTGCGTTTTTTTATTTTTTACGTGCTCATAAAATAAAGAAAAAATTTAATTCACACTTTTGGTAGGTACACTTTATATATGTAACGTATGTATGTAAAGGCTGTAAGAATACCATTTATGTATTAATTTTATGATAAATATATATTACATATGTATTACATCTATATGCAAGTATATTGGTGTATTCTTCATTTATATATATGTATATATATTTTTTTTTTTTTTTTGTTATCATATTTTAATACATACACATTCATGAATATATTCATCTCTCATTGTTTAATGTTTTATCTGAGATTTCGAGTGGTTCAAAATGAGCATGCATGGAAATGAAAATGTGGATATTTGAAGAATGTGCGGAAATTTAAATTTGTATGTTCTAGGTGGTCCCACTTTATTTATTATTAATTTGTGTATTTCTTATTTTTTATTTTTTTAATTTTTTTTTTTTTATTTTTTCTAACATTTCTGCACATTAAAAAATAAGGCAAAATAAAGAATACTGCAACTTATTTTTCATGGTTACAAATAGAATTCATATCCACGGGTTAAATTAGTAAATATATTTATATGTATAAGGCTATACAATGTATTTGTGTACAAATATAAACTTCACTGTTATTATAGAATGTATATATGAAATATATTTACTTGTTCGTATATATAAATAATAATTTTTTTTTTTTTTTTTTTTTTTCTCTTTTTTCTAAACGAGCTTTCTGTTTAAATTAATTATCAGGAATAAAATAAATCCACGTAATAATCCATGATATAATAATATAAGCTACTAAAAGGTCACATGCACATTACATTATATTTTTATTCATTTTTTTTTCTCATTATTTATAAATTGTTACTTTTTTATATATATTATTTGTATCTCACACACATAAATGTTATGTTGAAACAATCATTTGTATACTTCTTACACAAGGGTTATTATGTTCAAGTATTAATATTGTCATTTTCTCGTACTTATATAAATATATATATGTGGTGGGTGTATTTTTTTTTATTCGTGATAATTTACATACAACCGCATATATGTATTATACATACATGTGTCTGTGGGCACATAGAGATCTATGCAGGTATACTTTTTTCTTCACTCGCATGCATATATATAATACAAGTTTCGTTTCACACTCATTCGGGTTTAGTTGTGGGGAAAAACATTCGTTTGTAATACTGAAGCGACGATAAAATGAATCACACATTCAGATTAAATTTATTGTGCTTATGTCTTTTTTATCTCATAAAAATAATTCTCAAAATTCAAAAAAAAAAATTAAGATTAACGTAAAAATATTTTTACAACAACACGTCTATTCATTCAAATGATGTGAAATATGCGCATATGCAAATATTTTCTGCATACACTTATGTACATATATATTGCTTATAAATACATCTGTATTTATTATCTACATCGATTTGCATAAAAAAAAAAAAAAAAAAAAAAAAAGAAAATTAAATTATAAAATGTAGTATAATATATCAGTTTCAAAGGGTTCTAATTTTAAATGCGTGATATAAAACTTTTTTAAAATTTCAATTCACACAAAAAAAGGACGGTGAAAGTAAATTCATATCATTTGGGGAATGATATATTTCAAAAAATAAACAAATGATGTATGCAGGGTGTGTTATACATACTCATATGTACGTAGCAAGGAACCGAAATAATCAATTCTTTGCGTTATATATAGGTATGTATACATGTATGGGCATTTGTAATAACTTCTGCGGGGTGACGTGTACTCATTTGTTTGCTATATATATAACACACATGTATGTATATATATAGCGAGAGAGAGATGGTTGAAATGTTTATAAGCACCTTAGTGGGAAAAGTGCACAAAAAAAAAAAAATATATTTTTTTAATTAGCTATTTAAAAAAAAAAAAAAAAAAAAAAAAAAAAACATAGCTAAAAAGTGTGTAGATTAATATGCATAAAATCATATGTCTCACTTGTGTAAATACTAATAATTACATAAGTGTATAATTATGTGCAGGTGATTTAGCTGGTGATGTACATATATATAATAACTTTATGTAAATATTTATAAACATATACAACGTTGGCTAAATAATAAAATGCAGAAAAGGTATATAAACATGTGACAACTGTACGTCACACATATGTGACAATGGGTGAAAAAATTAATTATATTAATGACATTACACAAGTGTTCGTTTATATATATATATATTTATATATAAACAAATACAGTTGTAAAATGACTTCTGTAGGAAGGTAAAAAAATAAAATAATTTGAATAATAATTACAAATATAATAACAATAAGAATTTAAATTATTATAATGTAACAATTATAGTTATAAAATAACAACGATAAAAAAGAAAATGGTAATGTGTTTTGGGGGGTCGGGGGTAATGTGGACGAGGAATGATGAAAAAGAAAATTTTTTTCCTTTCTACAATAACCCTCAGTTTTACGTTAAAAAAAGGTATATAATGATTAATTTAAATTTGTTAAAAATAGAAGATAAATATATAAACATATAATAAATGAAATACATGTTTGTAACGATTTCATTTCATTATATGTATATATAGTGTACATATATATTCATATAAATGTATATATATTGTATATAATATATAAAAATATATATATACAAATAAAAACACAAAAAAACAAAAGATTAAAAAAAGTGTTTCTTCTTTAGTTCATAAATTTTCTCAAATTTTTGCATTTTTTTTCTTTTTTCATATATATATGTTGTATATATATATATACGATTTATTATGCTTTCATTAAATTCATTATCACTTTAAATATATATATAATGTACATATATAACATATATAATTTTATTAGCAAATTATTTACATAAATTTTGGACTTAAAAAAAAAAAAAAAATATATATACAATTAAAAAATTTTCTTAGCTAAAATGAAATTAATAAATGTAAATACAATATTTTTTTAAGCTATTTGTTGTACATAAAAAAAATCGAATATAAATATTTATTGCTCTGAAAGAAAAAAAGATGCACAATCATAATTTTTTTTTTTTTTTTTTTTTTGTTCATGCAAAATAATAATGTATTTTTATATGTACATAATTCATATACCGCACGAACCTTTATGAAACCGTTACGTATACATATGTTTTAATGCAATACATCATATATGGTATAACATTTTATATATTTATTATATTCATTAAAAAAAAATTGCTAAATTGGCTAATATAATTTATATCAAATATCATGAAGTTATAAAATGTATTACCCATTTATGGGGGGAGGGGGGGGGGGGGGGGTATATATACGAATATATACAATAACATATGATGGCAAACCTGTGAAAACTTTTCACTTGCAAAATATATATAAACCACATTAAGGAAGAGGAGGGCGTATGTTTTATTATAAGCTTATTGTATTATGCATAAAATCTTGCAATACTTTTTTTGTAAAGTTAAATTTTGTTTCATAACTACATATATATATCATATGCATGCATATATTTTGTAATGATAAAAAAAAATAAAAAAAAGCAAAAAACGAATAAATAAATATATTATATGATTTGTTTAAAAGGGTTATACCGTCACAAAAAATAACCATTGTATGTAGTTATATGCAGATGAATAATGCATCATTCCATTCTTTTCTAAATTCAACAGAAATGTGTTCTAATATAGATTCAGGACTTTTATTTTTATGTTTAAATATTCAGCTCAATTTATAGTCCTAGACATTTTCACATACTTGTGTAAGCAAGCTATTCGATGTCATATGTAGATCTTGCGTATATATATATATACATAGGCATATATACACATAGGCATATATACACATAGACATATATACATATTTTGACGTAGGTGTGGAGGGCAACCATATTTGCGCAAATAATATTCCACCCGTCAAAGTTAACGTAGTTATAAAATAATATAATGAATGATTAAACTAAAATGTCATAGATAAAGTAACCGTACGTTTGATTTCTTTTTTTTTCTTTGATTCATTGGCTGCTTTGGAGTAATGATATAACCTGAATTGTTCAGGTAATTATTTTTTATTGGACAATATGCATATATATGTTGTTGATTCCTCGTGGCGGGAGGTTATAAAATCTACTTATATATATGTCATGTAAAAATAAGTGAAGAAAAATAAAAATGGGGTTAATGCTTTACCAATATATATATGCATACCATTCATATATGTACATATACATCCCTCTTTCCATTCATATGTATACATGTACGTTCCACTCTGGCGATTTTCTCACAGCACTTTGAACGTTCTCTTATTTTTTATATATAGACCAAACGCATGTCACAAATGAATAAAATTGAAAAAAAAAAAAAAGAGTAATATATAACGAAATTGATGGTTATTGTAAAAGGATATCCTTGTTCGGTAAATGTCCAACGCGTAAATCGTCTTACCAAGCGAAATTAAAAATTATAAGCATATATGTTTTATCCTTATTGATGAAAATTTCCACATAGTTAAATGAAAAAAAGAAAAAAAAAAAAAAAAAAGGGCAGTAGAAAAGAGTAAATACATTGGTGCCACATATACCCAAACATATTAACAGTTAAAAAAAAAAAAAAAAAAAGGAGCATTAATACACATGCATGAGTAATAGCATATGGAGTATATAACAAAATAAAAGTGTTTTAAAAAAAAGACATCACTCCGAGGGAGATTCGAAAGAGAGTCTTTCTATCGGATGTATTAAAAGGTAACTATATTTAATGAATTAAAAAATATGTGCAGTAACGTTTTATATATGTGTGATTTAGTAAAAAATAGCTTTGCACTAAGCTCTAGTCGCTCAGGAATGATTATAAGACATCTGCAAAGTAGGTCTGAATATGGGGAAGGTAAAAAAAAAAATAATAAATAACGTAAAAGAAAATAAAATAAAGTAAAATAAAGTAAAACAAAATAAAGTAAATAAAGTAAAACAAAATAAAGTAAATAAAGTAAAACAAAATAAAGTAAATAAAGTAAAATAAAATAAAGTAAATAAAGTAAAACAAAATAAAGTAAAATAAAATAACGGAATTTAAAAAGCACGTGTGCGTACAGTTTTCGACATCAATAAAACATTCGTTCACGAGGGGTGAGATGCTGATTTATAGTATTACACAAATTTTACTCATGCAACTCTACATCGATGTATTACCCATGTAGTTGCTTCAGTACATGTTTCTACACACATGCAAATTAAATATCTAAATTCTTTCGTACTTTGGTGTCATTTGTGCAGCTTGTGCAATTCGCACAAAATTAGTCCAATCAGCATTACTCGTCTACTTCCACAAGAGAATCTTTTAAAATTATGTATTTAACAAATTTTAATGTAGAAAATAGGTGATAATGCTTGTGTGGAAGTATGAATTTTCAAAAATGTTATATTCTCATATGCAACTGGTAACTGTCAACTTACAATTTTCTATGTGCTGCATTGTACACTGCACACTGTACAATTAAGCTTTTAATGTTTGATAGTTACCTTATTATTAAGAATTTCTCCTTTTCCCTTCCCCCCCATTCATTAACAAACTATTAAGAAGGGGAAGTGGAAACATGCATATATGTATCTTTATAAATGAACATATTTGTAGTAATAAGTATAAGTGCACACATGCACACATGAAAATGTTTTCACATTTCAGTAACAATACGTTTTTATATATTACAGCATATACAACTGTTGAAAAAATAAAAAAAAATTATTCAATATGATTGTCAAAATTGGATTAAAACACTTTTTTTTTTTCATGGTTATGCAAACAAAATAAATTTTCTTTTTATCTTAACACATAATAATGTGAGCGAAAAGAATTTAAAATTTGCAGGATGCCAAAGAGAGGAGCAATGTGTGAATACAAAACAAATGAATTATACTTTTATTTATAGTGCATACCTTGCGTTTTTTAAAAAAAAAAAAAAAAAAAAAAAAAAAAGATCGAATGAGTGCATGCATGAACAGATAAAGAAATGAATATATTATTTGCAACTCATATAAGATAGCAGATCTCCCAGATCGTTTTACACACGACAACAGGTATGTAAAAGCATCTTTGCACAGATAAAGCTGATAACGAACAGAATAAAACACGTAGCAAAAACACATATTTCACCTTTTTAACTCTTGTTACAGCTTTCTTTAATATTCCTTTTACGTTTCTTTTTCATTTTTTTTTTTTTTCTTCAGCCACGTTCAATGCTTATGTTGATACTTCTTTACGTGTGTTAATATCTCATTTCACGAAAGAGAAAATGCGTGATATATATGTATAAATGTACACATAAATAAACGACGTGCTAAGATGCTATTCTCCTTGAGTACCTTTCCTATAACACATAAATGTTTAGTATATTTTATAAAAATATTTGTATAACCAGTTTAAAAAAAGGTGGATAATTTACATAGTGAAAAATGAAAAATTTAAACGGATTAACAACAACAGTGTGCGTAACAATTGTTCATATATAAATCAAAAATTATACACTTTGATAAGTGTACATGCGTTGTGAAGGATGTCTTATTAAAGGATTTCAAATATTCTATAAAAATATTTATGACTCAAATACCTGTTGTACAAAAAGAAAAATTAAAATGGAAACTTCCACTTTGTTAAAGGAATGTCCAAAATAAGACTTTATCTTAAATTGTAACACAACATTATGGGATAAGAAAAAAAAAAAAAAAAAATTGTAATTTGCATTACAACAATTTTTTTTTTTTTTAAATGTTCAAATACCATACAAATGTGGAAAATTTTTTATAAGTACTCTTATTGAACATTTTTGTCACACGAATTCAGCATGCGTGCAATAACTTTTTTTTTTAATTTTTTATAATCTTTTATTTTTTATTTTGTTTTTCTATTTTGGCTTTTTTATCCTCTTGATCATTTTTTGCCAAGTTGAGTTCAACGGAACATTTTCCCATGTTTGGTAACTTTTGTGTACAAATTATTAACCCCTTTCATTATTACATCATACCGAACTAATGACGACAAAAATGGTTGAAATGAAGGGGTTTTGGATGCCCCTCCGCCCCCTCCAAAATAAAAAAGAAAAAAGGAAAAAGAAAAAGAGCTCGAAAAAACTATTTGTGTTCCGTTCAGAGTGGACACCTTTTATATATATGGCAAACCTGAGGGGTGGCGGGGGGAACACGGTCATGAAAATTTTCAATTCTCATATTCATTGTATAACACGTTCCTAGTTGCTCAAACGCATACATTTAAGCACACATTTGAACACCCGTGTATAGATAATTTTGCAGTAACGCAGTACTGTAATGCAGGGATAAGTGAAGAAAAAGCTAATTTATATATATATTCTTTTTTTTTTTTTTTTTTTTTTTGCACATTTTTGACATTTTTTTTTTTTTTTACAATTTTTAAGTTACCTGAATTGTATCTATCCTCCCCTTCTTCGAATGCGACTAAGTAGAAGTGAGATGACTCTTTTTTTCGGTTTTCCCTTTTGCCTTTTCATTTTTTCTTTTTCGTTATTGCCCATTTCACAGTGCCACTTTTGCAGCAGAAAGGTCATCCACCTCCTGGAAGTTTCTACTGTTGCCTTTTGTTTTTTCCTTTTTAAGCGTCCTTCATTGTTATATTAAGGCCACTCTAGGAAATGAGTGCACCATCACCCGTTGTTGAAAATGATTTATTAAAGGGGAAAGGAAATGCAAAAACTGCAAGAGCACTACTCGAGGTAAAGCTCCCATTTAAGCATATTGAACGGAAATTATCATTGTCGTTTCACTTTTTCTTCTATATATATATATATATTTTATACAACAATTTGTATAACACTCTAAAGTTAACAAATGGTTTTCTTTTTTTCATTTTTTTCGCCCCGCTTTTCCATCACCGTAGATGATAATGAACAATTGTGATGGTCCAAACTTCAAAATTACAGTTAATGACAACAGAGAATTTTTTGGTGCATTGGCTTATGTAGATAAGTATAATTTATTTCTTACCAATTGCGAAGAGCACTATACAGGTATTTATGCACGCATGTGTGTATGGCAGATTTATTTTGTGTATACAGTCATTCATGGCACGAGAGACACGTGTGTGATTACAAACCATTTTCGTGCATATATATAGAACGATAATAAAAAAAAAAAATAATAAAATAAAGCTAAACATAGGGAAAAAAGTATGTGTGCATGACTATTTCTTCAATCTGTGTGACAGACATATGTATTATGAAAAAATTTGGAAGTATATCTCCCCATATACATACGCAAACGCATATGCACCCCTTCCCTTGCCTTTTTCTCTTATCCTTTTTACTTGTTAAGGCAGCCAAATGTACACACGAAAATGTAGAGATGTTTTAATTCCGTTTAAAATAATCAAGTTAATTGAAATTAAAAAGACTTATTTTGACAAGTGTTATGAAGAACTAAGAAACACGTAACAAAAGGAAAATACATAATTTTTTTTTTTTTTTTTTTTTTTAATTTGTGCAATCGTTGAGGCACCCCCCCCCCCCCCTCATTTCATTATTTTCTTTTATCATTTTTTTTTATTTGTTTTTTTTTTTTTTTTTTTAAAAAGACCATAGCACCTTTTATATTTTACTATTCTTCGTCGTTCAAAATTTCTTCTTTCATAACCTACAAAAAAAAAAAAAAAAAAAAAAAAAAAGACAAATAAGACGAATAAGACAGAGCAAAGTACACGGGAAATAGTGTAATGTCCATTTTGTGAAAACATTTAAGGTTTATTATGAACAACACAGATGTGATATAAAAATATGAGCAGATCACTACACGTGTGTTGTACCTCTAGGAGTTGAATATAAATTTCGTAGGAATCATCTCCCTTTAGCATGTCCTTAACAAAGTAACAGTTTACTTTTATTCTGATCTGGGTGGAAGGGGGGGGGGGAGGAAATATATACATATACAAAATAAATAAAAAAAAACGAAAAGAAACGAAGAGAAACGAAAAGAAAAGAGAAAGAAAAAAAACAAAAAAAATAAAATAAAACAATAAAGGAAAATATTTTATTATTTTTTTTATAATAAAACAAAATATTTACACTCCTCTTGATCTCCATTTGGAGTGATGGAAGAGTACACTCACACTCCCGTATGTATACAAATGATGGATGTTTCTGTGTGTATATCTCCAGCATAGTTTGGATTCTGGAAGTGGTTCTCACTTGTGTCAGATTTAAGTACCTGTTCGAGTGCCCCTTTTATAACGCCACAAAGTAGACTGCAATAATTCAAAGATGACAAGGATTTTGGTAACTCTACAAAATCGCTTAACGGGTTTCGATCAAAATTTATGGAATAAATGTACATTTCTTTATTTACGCAAGTCACATTTCCACTAATCCCTAGGAACATTTTGAAAGCTACCTACAATAAGGGGGTGGATATATGTGTGCAACTGAGTATGTATACACACCAATGCTTCGTTAAGTGGCTTCACACCACTATAGCTTAGAGAACTGTGTTTTATATTTTACTTATTTTGTTGTCTATTTGTTGTTTTTGTTGTTATTTTGTAGTCGTTTTGTTATTTTGTAGTCGTTTTGTTATTTTGTAGTCGTTTTGTTATTTTGTAGTCGTTTTGTTATTTTGTAGTCGTTTTGTTATTTTGTTTTCATTTTATTGTCATTTTGTTTTCATTTTATTGTCATTTCGTTTTCATTTTATTGTCATTTTGTCTTCATTTTATTGTCATTTTGTTTTCATTTTATTGTCATTTTGTTTTCATTTTATTGTCATTTCGTTTTCATTTTATTGTCATTTTGTCTTCATTTTATTGTCATTTTGTCTTCATTTTATTGTCATTTTGTAGTCGTTTTTCTTTTCTTTTTTTTATTTTTAATACCTTTGCTATAACCTCCACAGTTTCCTCAAAATCCTCGCAAAAAGAAATATCCGATTTGGCTAAAAATTCCTCAATCAATCGTATGCCTATATTGTTTCCCCTACAGAGTAAAGATTAGTGAGGGGAAGGCGAAAATAAAAATGAAAAAGAAAAGGAAAATGAAAAGAAAATATGGTAATATTCATTCATTTTGTCAAATCCCGCTCGTCATAGCATGCGGCATAGTGTAACGATTTATCTTGTCAGTTGCAACAGAATGGACACATTTATGTTTAACATAAAAAAAAAAAAAGGCTAAACTTACATTTTTTCCAATTGTTCATTAACTTCGTCTACAAGTTCTAAATCCTTTAGCAGTTGACTCACCAAAGCTCCATATGTCAAGGATAACAGCTCCGAATTCTGGGAAATGTGTAGTAAAATGGTGTCCAGGTTCATTACAGCGAATAAATTTTCTTGTAAGGTTTATCAAAAGAACAGATTCATCTCCGTTTTAGTCACAATTTTTGTAGAAGCAAAAATGGATATGTTTCATACATGCAACTTTCGTGGGCATGGGGAACATATACTAATGAGCATTAAATTTACACATATACATGTACATATATGTTTCCTTTTAATGGGGACCTACCACTTTTTCTAGTTTTGCGAATATAGCATCTCCTTGTTTTTGATATTTATCTTTTGACATTTTGAAAGAGCGACGAAAAGGGGTTTCTTTATTCCTTACACCCGGGACAATTTATCAGTTGATGTTTGTAACCTATTGTTAAGGCGGCTTTGTTGTTTGTTTTTTGTTTCTCACTATTTCTTATATTTCGTACTATTTCTTATATTTCGTACTATTTCTTATATTTCGTACTATTTCTTATATTTCGTACTATTTCTTATATTTCGTACTATTTCTTATATTTCTCACTATTTCTTATATTTCGTATTATTTCTTATATTTCGTACTATTTCTTATATTTCGTACTATTTCTTATATTTCTCACTATTTCTTACTATTTCTTTATTTTTTTACAATTTTTGTCAGTTCTGCTCTGGAATTTAGGGGCAAAAAACTTTGGCTCTTCTTTCCCAGCCCAAGTATTTACATTCCTTTTTTAATCTCATATATTCTTTCTTAAAAGTTAGGAAAATATTTCTACCTTCTACTCCCCCAAGAAAAAAAATGCATTTGCACGCCATTTTGTTTAAGGTGTGATTCACTTGTTCTTACAAATTATCTTCACTGTATTTTCATGGAAGGAGGGCAGTTTTCCCCAGTGTCGAGTGCCGATATGTGACAACTATAGCCAACTCTGCAATTGTGCAATCGTGCCAGTGTTGCTATTATCCCCATTAGCGGCATTATCACCGCTTGTTGTTATTCCAATTCGTTATTGCATCCATTTTGCATCATCGGTGGAGAGAACAACTCTCCTTAATTTTTCTTCTATTCACATGTAGCATGATAATACCTCTTCAAAAGGACCAAACTTGAAATGATCCACAAAATCTGAATATGCAAAAAATGCCAAGCTTTTCCATTTTGCATAACATCAGACATGAGTGACCTTGCATGGGCATATATTTGAGGTCTATATATTCCCATTTGTATGCCGGAATCTACCCAAACGCAGAAATAAAATGGGTAAGAAAAAAAAAAAATAAAATACACACAAATAGATAAAATGTGTAAAAATGTGCCTTTCTTAATTTATCTAAAATTGTTCACTTTTTTTTTTTTTTTTTCTTTTGTTTTGCTACTCATTTGTTCTAAATTGTCCTAAATTGTCCTAATTTGTACTAATTTTTTCTTATTTTTTCTTATTTTTTCTTATTTTTTCTTATTTTCCCCCGTCGCTTTTGAAAAGAAGCGAAACAGAGATGTTCTTCCCAAATGGCAATGTTATGTTCATAGCATTAAACAAAAAAAAAAAAAAAAAAAAAAAGAAAGAAATATAGAAATATAGAAATTGAAAAATGAAAGTAAAGACTTCTTTTCATACTACTTTATAATGAATATTCATTTCTGTTAATGTCTTGTGTAATGGATTGAAATCCACTATGCACATTATTGCGCGATGGGAAGGCATCAGATCGATATGTGTACAACAGACTCTGCGTTATTGGGAAAATTATCGACAAAAATAAAGTATAAAACAGTAAAGAAGTGAAGCAGGTAGCAAAATGATGTAATAAAACGATGATTTCAATTCTGTTCGTTGCATAATGCGCGGAAAATATACGCATATACATATATACATTTTTTAAATGGTTTCCTTCCTAGCTGCTGGGAAAAGATTTAAAAAAATTATTCTAAAAGTGTGCGTAAAAAATTCACAAAAAATGGCTGTGACTGTTCTAATGTTGTAAAAAAAAGAAAAAAAAAAAAAAAGTTTCCTAAAATGTTTGCCCAATTGAAAAGAAAGAAGAACAGAAACTCAAGTCAAATAGATGAAGATTGTGGATTGTATAAAATAAAAAAAAAAAAAAAAAAAAAGAAAAACCTTCGTACAGCAGTACCAATAAAAAAGTTAAAAAAGAAAACATTTTCTTTTTTTTTTTTTTTTTTTTGCGGAATATTTTCCAAACAAAGGTTCACGAGTTCTTCTGTCCGTCGAAGAAAGTTGTGTGTATCTATTCAAGTTTAACAAGAACAAACAATGCACACACGTATGGGTTCGTGTGATTACAGTTTTTGTGTCTCCCAATCATTTTGATTATTTCCATTAATAGGCATTGACATAGGTGGATTTTCTACAACATACTTATCGATGTCCCTCTATCCCTCTTCTTAATGCTATGTAAGAAAATCGAAAGAGGAAGCCATAATAATAAGTGAATTCCCCTTTTTGCAAACTACCTGTAGGAAGTGAATAGTTCTTTTTGATGAAAAGACTGGAGACGAGAAAATATAATGAAAGCAGAACGTGTCTAATGCAACAAAAATGGAAGATCTGCAATATTTTTATGTGAAAAAAATAAATAAAAATTTCCAAAAAAATGGTGATCAAACGAAACATGAGGAAGACAAGGAGGAAGATAGTAAGAGAAATGACGTGATAAACAAATTCAGAATATGGGAACAGATGCCCTTATTAAATAAAATGAAAAAGAAATTATCAAGAGAGAACGATGGATGGGACGTAATATCAAACATTTCAAAATGTTCTTCAGATGATAGAAAAGAAACGGAAAAAAAAAAAATATTAATTTGTTTAGGAAATAACAATTTCGGTCAATTAGGATTTCAAGAAAGTTCAAAAATTGGAATAGTGGATTTTTCTACTGTCATTATAAGCAAAAATTATTCGACCAATCATAGGCACCCAAGAGGTAGAGTCAAACGTAGGGTTCAATTGGGAGTGGATGATGCAGTGATGGATGATGCTGTTGTGGATGATGCAGTGATGGATGAAACCTTCGAGGAAGCACAAAGACTAGGGGAATCTTGCACAAGACGAAAAAAATACAATGACATTGCCAGAGACATGAAGAGACGGAACAAGAGCAGGCCAGTGTTTAATAGACACTCAAATAACTTCCTGAGTAAAAACGAAATGTATAACAATATACTGACTAGGCTTCCAAACGATTTTAATTTATCAACAATAAAAAGATTAAAAATTGATGAAGAAGATAAAAAAAGCAAAGGCAAAGGTAGCATTCACAACTTGCGTGAAAACAGACTTATCAGCAGTAGTAGTGGTAAGAAATACAGAAGTATTACGAATCCAGATATGAATGGTAGAAAAGAAGAAAAAGAAAAAGTGAATGTACAAATGGGTGAAGAAGCACAGTTACAGATAGAGGAAGAAGAGCGAAAGGAGAGTAAAAGAAAAGACATAGAAAGTTTAAGGATGAAATTTTACAAAGAAAGAAATTACCTCATTAGGAATAAGTACGAAGAAGTGAAAATGGTAGCTAAAAAAAAGTTCTTTTCTGAAAATGAAAATGATAATTATTATAAAAAAAGGATTAATCAGTACGATGAATTTTTGAAAATAAATGAATACACGGATAGAACCAAGGGTGATGCAATCATTAGTCCAAGTATACACACAGGTATTTACAATACTAACTTGGGAAATAAACAAACACATATGAGCAACAGTTTCAATAGCAATTTCAATCATTCAGATTCCGAAACCAAGAGGGGAGAAAATTACAATTATTTTAACCCTAAAACAATTAACTGCGGAAAATATCACTCTGGAGTGGTAAGTAAAAATGGATTCGTCTGTTTGTGGGGTTTGAATTGCTATGGACAACTAGGAGTGAATCCAAACAAGTCAATACATACATGTTATAAAAAAACCAAACTGAAAAAGTTAAAAAAAATTGAGAACAAAAAAAAAAATCCCAAAAAAAAATCAATAATGAGTAGGAGGAGAAGTATTTTCTCATTTATGGAAAAAGAGAAAACAATTTTGTCTCCATATATATATAAATTAATTCCTTTAAAACATTTTGGATACAAACATAAAGTAAAAGATATAAGTTTAGGAGCGTTTCATACATTATTACTCACATATGATGGGTTCGTTTTTACCTTCGGATGTAATAAAAAATCACAGTTAGGTTTACCTAATGTATATGATAAAAAAATATCACACACAAGTAAACCATTCCTTCTACCTCTCGTGATTGGAGAAAGAGGGATGCATAGGAATAACCCTAGATATGGAAGAACGAATACCTTTTTTTTCTCGTCCAATTCGACTTATGCTAATATTGCTCATCCAATTATATTCATAAGTTGTGGAAGCTACAATAGTGCTGTGATTGATGCGAACAAGGAATTGTGGATGTGGGGCTGGAATAAGTTTGGACAGATAGACAATTCGTACGCAATTGAGAAGATGAAGAAGAAGAAGCAGAATCAGAAGCAGAAGGAAGAAGGAGAAAAATATGCAAAGAAATTTAGAACATGCAGTGGGGGCAAAATACGTGTTGATATCATGAATATGAAAAATATAAGTGAAATTTTACATAAAGGAGGAGAAAAAATAAAACAGAAGCTAACGTCAAAGAAGGAATTAGATGAAAAGGTACAGGAGGAGAAGGAGGACAAATATAATCGAAGGAATTATAAAAAAAGGAACAAAAATGTGAATATCCCAAGGAATATTAAAATAAAAAACAAAAAAATCCTTCAAGTTAGTATAGGAAAGTACCATTGTTTATGCCTTACTGAAGAGAAATCTGTGTATATATGGGGATATTTGAAAAAAGAAAAGAAAAAAAAGAATGAAAATTATTCATATATATCATGCTGTCATGATAAGGAATACTATAAGAACATTACACGAATAACAAAAATGAGTTGTTTAAGCAGTTTATACATTTCTAATATTGTTTCATCAAGTACTCACACTGCTTTTGTCTCCCCAATTACCTACATTGATAGGAAGAGTGATTTGTCAAAGGAGGTGAATGATAGTAAACTCTCAGTTGTAAAGAAGGAAAAGGCTAGTGAAAAGTATAGGCGCAATATTCTACTAAAAAATAAAAACTTGGATTACTTAAAATACTACTCTGATCAAGTCAAAACAAGAGGGGGAGATAACATTTTTTATGTCAAATACACAGATTTGCATTTTCTCATAAATAATGCAGAGCACCAACAGGAGAAGAAAAATTGGACGTGTGAGTTCACTTCCTCGAACGAAAATGTATACTTTATAAATAATGCACTTCATGTTAGTAACATATATCAGCACACAAATAATTATTATCTGAGCACGGGAGGAGGAGCGGGAGGAGGAATAACAGCAGCAGGAGCACATGGATGTGAAACTAAAAGCATAAACTTCCAAAGGAGGGAGACACATAGTAACATGCATATAGACAAGTACTGCTATAAAGAGCATGCTTGTATCTGCAAGGATGGAGAAAAAATGGAAAAAATTTTACAACCCTTATTTCTTAGCAATAATAATAACCTCGATCGAGTGTACTTGATACAAATATTTCAAGTGGCGTTAGGGAAAAACTTTGGAATTTTTTTAACATCATCCCCATCTATTAATCGAATTTTAAATAAAAAAAAAATCGATTATATAAATAATATTTGTTCATTAGATGTTTTGAGACATAAAATTCCAGAGAGAAACTTATTTATCATAGGAAAATCTGATTTCCACGAAATTCTTTTACCAAGTAATTGTAAACAGACGACACTCCCAATTTGTCTGCATAAAAATAAATTAATAAATGAAGTTCTAATAAGAAATAAAAAACATAACTTTTTAAATTTATCAAAAAGGAAAAAATACTCAGATCAGATTAGCTACAATATTAACTTATTCAATTTAAAAAAATATCATGAAAGAATAAAAAAAAGCGTAATAAACTGTAGTTTACTCTACAATGACATCGACCATCAGGGAAAGTTTTCTCTCATGTTGGATCCAGGCAATGCCAAGAATAATTCACTCTCTGCATACAAGTTGAACTCGTCTAACTTCCGCACAAGTAGTAGCAGAAATAAAAAGTCCATTTCGTACGTCCAAACGTCAAGTGATAGAACCAGCAGCAACAGCAACAGAAACAACAGCAGCAGCAGCAACAGCAACGGCAATAACAACCTTTTTCAATTCAACTTGACACAGAATCGAAACACAAAATCGGTAGGAAACCCTAAGAACTATCCCTCCCCTCAAGAATACTTTTCTGGGAATTCCCAATTAGGATTCTGCCTTTCGGGTGAAGATCTGAATGAATATAGCAATGGTGGATATAAGAATGAGCAGAGTAATGGGAATAACCCTGAAGAGACCTCCAAAATGAGACATTTCGACAAAAGGTCTGCACATTCAGAAAATTCAGAGAAAATGTATTCCTCCTTAGACAGAATCAGTCTGAACATGCAGATGGGTGAAGAAAAAGCGGAAGTAAAAAAAAAAAAAAAGCCTACCCCTTTGTTGTGCATAAATCAGAAGGGAAAAAGTTTTTTGAGTTCATCAAACGATGGAAATTTGGAAGGAAAAAATAATACACATAATGAAACCAAATTGGGAATAACAAGTAAAGACGTCAACACATATGATGAACATTGCGAATACCCATCTCGAAAGGATGAAACTTCAGGGAGTTCTCTCATGACACCGAATGATGAAGAGGACTTGTCCAAAAGTGCACGAACTGGTGATTTAAAATTTCCACACACGAGCAGGAGCAGGAGCGGCAGCAACAGTAATAGCAGAAGAAGTTATAACAATATTGCCACTATTGATGAAAAAAATAACGCTGACCGATCTATTTTAATTTCTGTCGATTCATCTGAAAAAGTACCAAAGGAAAAAAATGAGACTTACACAGAAAAAGAAGTAGGAATGGCATTAAAATCACCAATGGAAAGGAGAAAAAGATCGTCATATATAAATAAAAAAAAATTATTTAGAAATATAATATTACAAGCTATCGATAACATGAATAATGACTTTTTAAATGGAAAAAATGAAAGGCGTAAATTTAATAAATGGGACCAAGCAAAATTAAAATTTAAAGTTTTCAAAAAAAGAAAATCCTGTTTATGGAATTATTTCACCTATCATCAGATTAAGAGAAAATCCCCCTTCGGTTCGAATTTGCTAGAAAATATTGTTAACATAACGCTCCTAGACGTCGCATGTGGAGATTACCATTCCTTGATATTGTTAGAGGTGGATACCATATTATGAGATGCATGGGATGGAGGAAGGGATCCAAAGGGAGAAAAACTAGAGCGATGTGTTAGTGGCGATCATGTGTACAGGTTCGAGGTTCTGGATCTATCCCCTTTTTTTTTTTTTTTTTTTTTTTTTTTTTTTTTAGACATACTTTTCGTGATAGAAGAAGAACAAATGGAGAGTGATTTTTCCACTTGTCTGTGCAGTGTACAAATGTATTGGGGTTAATCCTATCACTGGGAATTCCCTTATATACCCAAGGCGTGCATTTTCACACATTTCTTCTTCTTACATTTTAAATGTTTTTCATTCGCTTCGAAGGATTATTTCTGTTATGCACCAGAATGAGTGAGTGTTAAAATGAGTCAACCGGTAGGGAGTGAGCCAATCGACTGCTACTATATTTTTTAAGTTTCGCTCGTAGCACTTTCTCTCTTGTGTAATTTACAAGAGGATACCCATTTTGTGCTTCATTTAAGGTCAATATGGGATTAAAAAAAAGGGGAAAAAAATGAAAAAAAAAGGGAAAAAAAATAAAAAAAAAGGGGAAAAAAATAAAAAAAAAGGGAAAAAAAGTTACATTTATTACAGCTAGTACATAAAAAAAAAGGTGAACAATTTGTGCATATACAATGATGAGAAAAGTACGTAGGAGAAGAAAACGTGGCTCATTTTTTTTTTTGATTTTTTTTTCCAAATGTTGAAACCAAAATATGTGACCTAATTTGACTCAACTACAAGCAAAATGGTAAGTGCGATATTTTTTTTTTTTTTTTTTTTTTTTTTTTTTTTTTACCCAGAGAGTAATTTTTCTTTTCAACACATGTAGGTAAGAGGAAGCTACTAATAATATGATGTGATAAATATATATATACTTTTTCATCTGTTCTTCTTGGCCTATATTTTACGACTACACTTTAGCAAGTGTTCCCATATGTAATATATGCATAAAAAAATTACATATATATCTCTATCTCCATCAAATTAGCTCTTATCTCATCTTTTTTTTGATTATTCACTTTTTCCGTGTGCTTAGCAACCCCGCTGTGCTTTATAATCACCACCGCTTCCCTATATAACTTCTTCACCTTAGAATCGGCTCCACGTGGAGCTCAAAATGGGAGAAGAAGAAAATGAACAAAAATGAACAAAAATGAAGGAAAATGAAAGAAATAGCCAAGTGGCAAAAAGAAGAAAAAATACCATTTTATAACTTTTTTGCACTGTATATTATTAGTATGCATTACGTATCACTGAATAATGTTATATATATATATATATATATTTTTTTTTAATTTGCTCCATTTTGTGGCAAACTTTTTTTCTGCAACATGTTTGCAACGTGTTTGCAACATTTCTGTAACTTTTCTCCCACGCTTTGACATCCCCACAAATGACCGCATTAAATCTGATACAAAAAAAAAAAAAAGATATATATACAAATTTTGTGCTTATAAAAAAAAGTACCACATAAGACGAAAAGAAAGAGAAACGTCCCAATTGATATAATTATAAAAACGCCTGAGCATACAAGATACACAAGGAACTTATAATAATATTACTGTATAGTGCTACCAACCATTTTATACCAGTACTTATAATTATATATAAATGATATGGGCTCATAAAACAGGAAAAAAATATAATAACAATAATACAAAACTGAACAGAATAATACAAAACTGAACAGAATAATACAAAACTGCACAAAATAATACAAAACAAAATAAAACAAAAAAATGAGAAAGCATAAATATGTACTTGACGCAAACAGTCTAATTAAGTTTAAAGATCTACTTTTTACAAATTACGATTGCTACATCACAGAAGGAGTGATAAAAGAAATAAAAGATGAGTATTCTAGAAAAAAATTAAACACTATTATGCCCCTCTTAAAAATTGCAGAACCAGAAGAGAAAGATGTAAACTTCATAAAACATTTCGCAAAGTTAACAGGGGATTATGACTCCTTAAGTGAAGTGGATATTGATCTTATTGCATTAACATATATGTTGCATCGCCTCTATGGTGATGTGTCCAAATTGAATGCTTCCCCTATGGATACCATTTATAAATATGAAGATGTTGAGTTTGATTATGTGGGCTCAAGGAGAGGAAGAAGAACCAATAGTGGTCATCGGATCAGAGGCCAAGGAGGAGCAGCGGTGCAAGTGCAAGAATTGGTAGAAGCTGACGAATTGGTAGGAGAGGCTGATGAATTGATTGGAGAAGTTGACGAATCGGTAGGAGAGGCTGACGAATTGGTAGGAGAGGCTGACGAATTGGTAGGAGAGGCTGACGAATTGGTAGGAGAGGCTGACGAATTGGTAGAAGCTGATATATTAATTGGAGAAGCTGACGGAGAAGCACCGAAGAAGAATATCCGGGAGAAGAAAAAAACGAAGACCAATATGGGCATCGATTTTCCTGAAAAGAAAAATATATGCATAGAACAAACTGAATTGGAGGAGGAAAATTTCAAAAGGGAAGACTGTGTCGAGGGAGATAAACCCGAAGAAGAGGAAAAGTGTGCCCAGACAGAGTACCTCGGTGAGGGAAGCACAGAGGAAGAGTGCAATGGAGAGGTAGAGAAAAGGAAAAAACTTACCATGAGGAATGGAAGTAGACCACGAATCTATGGGTGCGAAAGTATTAGAGAAGAAGTTTTGCAAGTGATGGAAAGGAGCGAAAAGGACGATGATGAAGAAAGTGTTAACGAATGGATTAACATAAATAATTATGACACACAGAATGTAGAGATAAATAAAGGAGAAAAATTCAGTAGTGATATTGCATGTATAACTACAGATTATACTATGCAGAATGTACTGTATCAAATAGGGCTAAATGTAATTACAATAGATGGTTATAAAATAAATTCCTTGAAATTGTGGGGATATATATGTACATCATGTTACACATTTATAAAAAAAAATTCTTTACTCTTTTGTTCGAAATGTGGAAATAATAATTTGAGAAAAGTAAATGTCCTTGTTGATAATAATTTAAAAAAATTAATTGTTAAAATTCCACAATTCAGAGTAAATAATAAAAACACTATTTTTAGTATTCCAAAAAAAAAAAATCAACCCAAAAAAAAGTTTCAAGATAAGTTACAAATATTCAGAGAAGATGAATTATTAATAGGTGGAAGAAAACAGTATCTTAAGCATCAAAAGAAGTTATACGAATCTCAGAAAAGTAAGAAAAATCCATTTAGTGCGGACAATTTATATGACTATAATAATAATGACTGGACTTATAGAACTACTTTGAAAAATGGTAAAGTTGCTATTTTGACAAACCCCAAAATTATTGTTGGTGGAAAAAAGAAGAATATCCATAGGAAGAAGAGGAAGTAGCGAGGAAAAGAAAAAAAAAAAAAAATGAACAGAGAAAAACAAAATGCAGCATATGGACGAGCCATATTATTAGTTCTTCCTACCTCTTTGATAAAGTTACTACAAGTGATTGGTAAAAAATACAGCATCAGTACATTGTCATAGACGTAGATTCTCTTTTCGCCCTCGCAATTTACGAGGTGCCACGTTTGAAGGGTCACCTTTGTATGAATCCCCTTCTCTGGGGACATCCCATTTATTCCCTTCCATCACTTTGCTTTAAACTTTTTTTCTTTTTGCTCTAGCATTTGTTATACCATTTGTCTTACAATTTATCGTACCATTTGTCGCACCATTTGTCGCACCATTTTTTTACCTACTTTTTGATGAATTTTCTTCCATATACCCTTTTAAACAAATTCAAAAAAAAAATTATAAAATGATCAAATGATTTTTCATAAAAGAGACAACTACTCTGTGTCACAGTGTAGGTACACGCGCGAGGGGTTTAAAAAAAAAAAAAAAAAAAAGGGCTCAAGCAGTGTATACAATGTATACAGTATAAACAACGCAAACACATTTGTACACAGTTTTGCACATATTTATATGTCACTTTACACTCTATGTGTAACAAAACCGTTACGAGTGTCATCCTGCGTATGTTTGTGTAATGGTAAACAAGCATGTCTTACTTCCAACGAATGATCATATAAGAGCAAATGAAATGAAAGAACAAATCTGTCAAAATAGAAGAAAGATAAAAAAAAAAAAAAAAAATGGAGTATTTTATATACACTACTCCAGAGCAAATAAATATATAACTTTAGTTCACAATTTGCTTTTCCACAAAAATAAATTATGGTATGAATGCGTAAAAATGAATGGAATTAACTTTTTTCAACTTTCTATATTTTTTTTCTTGTTGTATGTCGTAGCATCCCTTGCTAAAATTCCTGTAGAAAATCCTCCCTTCATATTTGACAACAACAGTGAAGGTGATAAGAAAGGCACATAAAAATACACGCAGGAAAAAGAAAACATAAATATTTATGAACTAAAAAAAAAAAAAAAAAAAAAAAGTGTTTCCTTAGATTACAATTTCATATTGAATACATGACGTGTAAATGAAATAAATTCACACTTGTACATTAAGTGTTTCTTCGTGTTTTAATGAAAAAAAATTTTTTATTTTTTTTTTTTTGTTTTTTTTTTTAGCCAAGTTGAAAACTTTTCTTAATATCGATACACCATGGGAAAATGATGATGTCATGTCCAAACCGGCATATTCACATTATGTAACTCTGGAAAATTTCCCGAACCCTTTTGTCAATCCAATATTGTGTAACAGAAACGGGTTAAAGTATTCCTACATTTGTGACCCGAATAAAATTCTCTCACGGAACACAGCAGACAAGATTGAAGGTGAGAGTGAATGTTTCTTCCTTCCACCTCTAAATATATATATGAACAAAAAATATATATATATATATATAGTAACGAGATAGAGGTTGTGAAAGCCAAATTATTTTCTACATTGTGCCGCTGCACCTACATGGACATATATGTCCCACCCGTTATTCACTGAACCATTCGATTGTTTTTCGTTTCCCTTCTCTTCCACCTCTACATCAATCTCTTCCTCTAAATTTTTTTTTTTTTTTTCGAATCATTTCCTTAATATGATCCAAGAAATTTTAAGCTACGAAAGACATAATTCCAGTCACTATTGTGTAGACAAAGGAGATGTCCCTTACATGTAAATTTTTACCAACCGATTTTCTGCACACATGTGTTCTATTCATATGTACATTGTGATGTCTGTGATTTTATTTGATTCTTTTTTCCCCCTATTTGTTAATAAGCATCAAGTTGATATATATATTCACAACGAATGCATGTGTGAAAATACAAGAAATATGTAAACTCTTTTAAATGATTAATCAGTATGATTACATTATTTCCATTTCTTCACAAAAAATAAAATAAACAGATTAGCTGTAGCACTTATTGAGAAGTTGCCTTACGGAATTAGTGCCGAAACATTCTCTACCCAAATATTCGAACACTGGAAATTGGAGAACAGAAATTGCAACGATGGAATTTTACTTCTTTTTGTGAAAGAAAATGCAACTTTTGTGTTGAAGTGGAGGAAAGGTTATTAGCAACTCATAATTGTTGCATGTAAATACCTCGAAATGTGTTGTGAATCCATTATTGTAAAAATTGTATCATGTGTACATAAACACAAGCATACGTGCTCCTTCTTGCACCTACACAAATATGCACATTCGCACCATTTCTGACGAATAAAATTAGGGGCCCAGACAATTATTAACTTTAGAACAGCCACTTCCATGTACAAATCCTTCAACATGTATATAAGACGATATTCACTGGAATATTCAATTTTGAAAGGTAAAAAAAAAACATTGAGAAATTATTGTTTCCTCATATATTTGTAGCAGTGGGTACTCACGTTGATGCAGAAGTGTGAAGATGGAGTTATAACCTCATTTTCGTTTAGTTCAAGCGTGAGATATGAAGCTCAATGATCGTTATGTAGTTTAATTTCTTTTGGTTCTTTTTGTTTCGATAATCTTTTTTTTATTTTTTTTTTTTAATTTTTCTTATTACGTTAGCGGTTACCTTAACCTCGCAGGTAGGAATATTTTCACCATGTGTTGAAGTGGGACAAAAGGATGCATTATTTTGCTGTATATATATATATATATATATTTATATATTTTTTTTTTTTTTTTTTTTTAATCCCCTACATTAGTACCTCACGGAAGAAATAATTCCGCCAACTCAAACAACTCAGATGTAATTCAGATAAGATATAAAAATGTGAAAAAATAAGTCTGTTTGATTAAATAAAAAAAGGTAACCTAATAAACATTATTCCGTTTTCCTTTGCAGGGTTGTAGCACTCAGCATTGCTGTCGTTGTAGGATTGGGTTACATTGCCTGTATCTTAATAGGTGCTCATAAGCATGTACATTAATATATATATAAAAATGCATTTTGTGTGGACACGTAACTAATGTTCACATAGATTGGAAGCATTTTTTTTCAGATTTACACCAACTGAGTCATTCTCATTGTACCTTTTTGGAAAATTTCTGATTTATTTTTAGTTTTCTCCGACGCGCAGAAGGAAAACAGATAATTTAAAGCATGACTTTAACTTTGATTGGAATTAAAATGAGTCTTCTATTTTGTTTTATTTTATTTTATTTATTTTTTTTTTTTTAACATTTGTATGTAACCAAAGTTGAAGAATTTCTAAAATCTATCTTTTTGTTTATTTTCTCCCCTTTTCCATCTTTTTTAAGCCTTCGCAAAAAAAAAAAAAAAATACATCAATTTTTGTTCTCTCTAAATATTATTATTCTAGCTTTGTGTCTCAGTTAAGATCCTTTAGTGCTACCATTTATGACTATTCTGTTTTTTTTCCGTTTTAATTGTTTTTCTTTTTTTTTTTTTTTTTACTTAACTTTTTCATATAAATAAAAAATTTCCTGGGGGATGAACGATTCAAAAAAGATAAAAATAGCAAGCTTAAGATTTTTGCATTTGGATGAATAATAACTTTGTTGCTTTCATGATGACAAAGTGGGAATCTCATAATGGTTTTTTCATTTCACGCTTTACATCTTTTTTACATTTTAGCAATTTTACACTTTGCCATTTACGATTTGTTTTTTAATGTAGTATTTTCCTTATTCGTTTCAGTTTTGTGTCTCTTTCCCATCAGTGCTGCAACCCTAATTTTTTCTCACAATTCCCTAAATCATTCTCACATACGCATATATAGTAATTTCACCCTCTTTTATATGTAACTCCAGGATGTAATTACTCCAAAAAAAAAAAAAAAAAAAAAAGGATTTAATTTTTGCGTCTCTTATTTTATTTTACTTTTTTTTTTTTTTTTTTTTTTTTTGTTCTAAATTTTTCTTTTAATGCATTTATAAAAAGCTTCATTTTTTTTTTTTTTTTACATGTAATAAAAAGAATATAAAAATTGTAGTTCATCCGTATAAAATATCTATTATTTATAAGACATATCAGATACTTTTAAAAAAGGCAAACAAATGTATGAACAGACAAGAAAAAAAAAATGCATCTTTCCTTTCTGTAAAAAAAAAAAAAAAAAAAAAAAAAAAAAATTATTATGTATTCAAGTGTAGCTGTTCACAATATAGTTTCCCACTTGATTGATGTTATTTTTTTTTTTTTTTTTCCTTTATTATGTTATTTTTTTTCCTCACTTCAACTGTATGGAACCCATTGGAGGATGAGTGTGCACTTGAACGCATAAAAAAAAAAAAAATAAAAAAATAAATATATAAATAGATAAAATTAAAATAAGCAACATACGCAAAATAAACCAAACAAACAAAATCAAAAAAAAAAAAAAAAAATAAATAAATAAAATAGAAGACACAAACTGTTTTTAAATACGACATACGAAAAATGGAGGTATGCAGTAGGTAAATTCTTACATAATCGCAAAATTGTTATATTGACATAAAACTTAATCATTTTCTCATAATGACACTTTCGCTACATATATAGGCATTCGTAACATATATGTATGAGCGTTCATATTTTATTTTTTTTTTTTTAAAGCATGAAATGTATGAACAAGCCATGTAAAAAAAAAAAAAAAAAAAAAAAAAAAATTATAAAGTAAAACAAAATATGAAAATAAACATATGTATATATTTTCCCCCTTTTATAAAGGGAGAAAAAAAAAAAAAAAAAAATTACGTATTTAACCAATTTTGACATGTAATGAGCATATTTTTTGTTTTTGTATATTCCGCCTTTTTAAGAACCCTTAAAAACTTGTAACCGATGTATTATTAGAAAAAAGCACTTTTTTTTTTTTTTTTTTTTTTTTTCTTTTTAAGTATTTTAAATATATATATATATATTTTTTTTTTTTTTAAATCCTCCATGATGATATACTATCTTAACATGTATTAAAAGAAGTGGGCTAAATTATCACATTAAAGACAAATGCTTTTAAGAGTGACACAAACATGTAGCTTTTGTAGAATCGTCTATTTTTATGTAGAACAAGTAAAAAGGTGGACAAAGACAACACAGCATGGAGAATCAATACATACATTATAGATGTAATGAAAACAAACAAGAATCATACGCACATGCACATATGTACATATGCTTTACATCTTATATATACGTTTTTGCTCAAAGTGTAATATCGAACGGATGATGTCAGTAACAGTGTTTTCACGGAAAAACTTAAAATAACAATTATGAATTTGCCATATGTATGTAGCTCCACTTACACAAACCAAAATTTGTACACAAAGGATGCGGGTGTTAAGAAGCACAAAATAACTCCTTTTCCAAGAATGAACGTTAATGATCATTTGACCATTTTCCCCTTTGCACATTATAATGCAAATCTTTTAAATAATGAATCTAAATTGAAAATGCATAAGAATAAAGTGTTTGGAATACCAATTGATGTTACTGATATGAGGATGAAATCAAAACATTTTAACAGTTCAATTGGTAGCACCAAGAACAACAATCAAAATATAACGTATCAACTGTTAAACAAAAATGATGTATCAGAAAAGGGGAAATATATATTCGAATCAACAGTTCCGAAAAGTGCGATTAACTCGCAGGCTTTAAATATGAAGATGAACAGTTCAAGCAGTGTATATGTAGAAAAGTGTAATCGAGTTATAATTTTTGATTTGGATGATACATTAATTCCTACGTATTGGATAAGATCTTTTTTATGTACAAAAAATACACTTAGTTATAAGCAGGCTCTGAGAGAAATGAAGAAAGAAATTCATTTAAATAAAAAATGTAATTTTGAATCAGTGGTTTGTTCTGTAATCCATTTGGCCGTGTCCTTAGCACACACAGTATTCATTGTAACTAATGCACGTAGTGACAAATGGGTAGAGACAGTAAGATGGTTATTTCCCCAATTTTCGAAATTACTTCTCCATTGTCACATTCCAATTATAAGGACAGATCAATTCATGGAGCCCTCTCCCTTCAACGTGCAGGAATATTTTCGATTTTGGATGAGTGCTAAGGTATGCCACCTGAGAGTGAGAATGGCATAGCGTGGGGGGGCGTATGTTTGTACACGTGAAAAGTAAAAAAAAAGATAAGAATAAGGACAAAAATGAAAAATAAAATGAAAATAAAAATAAAGTAAACAAATAAAATAAAAACAAAAAATAAGAAAAAAGAAGTGAAAACAAAAAATAAGAAAAAAGAAGTGAAAACAAAAAATAAGAAAAAAGAAGTGAAAACAAAAAATAAGAAAAAAGAAGTGAAAACAAAAAATAAGAAAAAAGAAGTGAAAATAAAAAATAAGAAAAAAGAAGTGAAAATAAAAAATAAGTAAAAAGAAGTGAAAACAAAAAATAAGTAAAAAGAAGTGAAAACAAAAAATAAGTAAACAAATAAAGTCAAAATAAAATAAAAATTTGCTTGCACCCCACCCCCCACCCCCCTCACTTGTACGTATCTTTACGTGGGAAAAAAAGAAATGAGCGATTCGACTGTGTCAAAATGGTGAAAATATAATAAAAAAGAATAAACACGCATATGGTTCCATGTATCCATCCCCTTTTATATGTTCCTCCTTTATAACATATTTTGTAGAAAAAAAAGTTTGATGAAATTCTTAAAGAGCACTTCAATTTTTATCGTAATTACATTTCAAACAAAATTGACTTTATTTCTCTGGGAGACACCGATTTTGAAGAAGTGGCGACATATGTACGATTGAAAAATGAGAGACTTCACTTCCTAGTTAGAAGTGTTATTATAACTGTTGGGCATTTTACACGTTTCATTACGCGTCAGTCCAATAGCTCATGCGTACGAATGAACATGTGTGTGTGCATATACATACATCTGTATAAGTATATATATGTACATATATGTACATATTATCTCTCCGTTTGCACTTATGTAGGAGCTACAATTAGCTAACACTGGGTTAATTAACAAAGCTTTTAATGTGAAGGTACAAGGGGGACTATCCCTGGAAGACTTCACAGGGGTGAGAGAAAATGAAAGATTTTCATGTGTGTCTGCATTCGTGTGTCCCTGTCTATCTACACATCTATGACAGTATACGTGTACTTCTGTGTCATATCGCGTGTGCATGTCTGTGCCATATCGTGTGTACATGTCTGTGCCATATTGTGTGTACATGTCTGTGCCAACTTATGTACAGTTCTACACGTACATTTCACAATGCTCATTTATGAATCTTCGCAGCAATTAAAATTGATCCAAGTGGCCATGTCTATAATCTCCAAAGGGTCGTACGAATACAAATATTTAGCTCTGTCTGGATCCGTTCAAATTAGAATGTAAATGCACAAATTGAAAAAAGTCTTTAATTTGATATACACAAATGAGAAGATGTAATGACTTGAAGAAAAAATCGCTTAAGGCGACGCGCCCGTTTTAAAAAAGTCTGAAAGGGTTTAACTAATTAGTTAGTTAATTAGTTAATTAGTAAACTAGTTAATTAGTAAACTCGTTAATTATTTACTTGTTTTTATTATTTTATTTTATTTTATTTTTTTTTTTTGTTCAGGTTCTCATAGACAGGAAGACATGCAACAATGGCTTATTAGTTATTTTATGATTATGATGATGATTATTACTTTATTACTTTTTTTTTCTTGTCCTTAATTAGCAACCAATAAACACGAATTAACCTTTTTTTTTTTTTTAACATATAATGTGAGAAATTTGAGGTAGGTTTTTTCTACCTGAAACCTTGAATTTTTCCGTTATTCAATTTTTACAACATGTTTTATTGTGCACATGTGAGTAGTTATCGTTAAAACATGTGTGCATATGCATAAGAATACTTGCACATATATAGTATACGGTATTTATCTACGCATATGTAAGCACTTTTTTTTTTTTTTTAAATTATTGTTAAAAGCTTTTTTGTATAATTATTATCCTTAGATCTAACTTTTTAAATATATATTTCTTTGCTTTCCGACTTTATAGTATGCAATTCAAATGTTTTTACCGTTTTGAATATATATGCAGCTGTACATGTATGTATATACGTATGTATGTGTGTGAGTGTGGATATATATATATATATATATTTACACATATATATATGTACACACCTGTTTTTATAACTTTACTGTCTATGTTTGAAATAACGTTTTTTTTTTTTTTTTCACGTTTATACCACCCCACCTCCATATGCTGATCCGCTTTCCCAGTAATATTATGAGTGAAGAAATGTGTATATTTTTAAAATTATTCGTTTTAATTTGTATATGTGTTTATTTGTTAAATGTGGAATTCTTTTAACTTTTTAGTGGCATATCAGAAGTGATTGGAGTGATATTTTTTTTTTTTTTTTTTTTGATGTATTTTTCGTTTGTTTATTTAGTCGTAAATAATTATTAATTTTTCTCTTTTTAAAAACTTTCCTTTATGATCTTATTATTTTTTTTTAATAAATTTTAAGAATTTTTGCATGTGAAAAAAAAAAAAAAAAATAAATAAAAGTAAAGAAAAGAAAAGGTGTATAAACTTTATTAAAAGATGCACGAGACACATATGCTTCCTAATTGTGCATAAAAATTTTACGAACAAATTCATAAGACATAACGTACTCAGACCATATCCATGCCTTATGCTCATTTGGGAGAGAATAAATTTCCTCTACATTTTAAATGTTCTTCTGTTTTTGAGTCCTTTTTTATAGTGATGTATGTCCATTTTAAATTTGGAAAAACAAATTTTGGGGTGGGGGTATCATTTGTGTTGGAAGATCAAACAATAAATTTAAAATTCCATGCATGCATGTATGCATGTTTTTTTTTTTTTTTTTTTTTTCGCGTGTGTAAATGGTTAGGACCATTTGAAACTGTTCCATACTGCATGAAAATATAAACATACATATCCATGTATGTTTACACATGCACAAGGTCTTGCATAGCAACAAACAGTATTTTGTGCATGAAGAACAGTGGGAACGGGAGAGGTTTGGAAACATTGCTAATCTACCATGTAGGGAACATTTCCTCCCAAGTTTATCATTTCAAAAATAAAGGACTTGAAAAAAAAAAAAAAAAAAAATGATAAAAAATAAGGGAATGAAAAAACAAGATATTAGCAAGTTAAAGAAAACCACAGGAGCACGCAATAAAAAAAAAACAACTCCCTCGGTATATATATGAATAGGATACATATCATAACCACGCGCATTAGTGATGTGCATAAACATATGCATACATTTGTATATACACATTTATATGTATACATTTATGTGTAAGCATATATATCATTATCTAAGCTTAAATGTATACTTGCTATCTTCGAACATTTTTTGTTTTTTTTGGAAGAAAAATATTTCAAATGAAAAGAAAAACGATATTCCCCCCACCATTTTGAGATGGATAGATTTGCTGAAAAATTTGAAGGTTCACCAGAAAAGGGAAAATGAGCAGTGCAGTCGTCATAAGATTTACTGAAAAAAAATAATAAAATAATAATCTTAGTCCTGCAGATGTATAGACGTGTAGATACATAGACGTATTGATGTATGAACATGTTGATGCGTAGACGTGTTGATGTATGAACATGTTGATGCAGTAGAGCGTATGTGTACAGACGTACACAAATGCATGCACATGTACCGGCCTGCACACAGCTGCCTCATTCGATCCTTTCACTTTGTCACCCCAGCTGAAGCAGCTAAAAAAAAACATAGATGATGAAATCAGGAACCATGAAGTAAACAAAAACATCAACGATAAACTTCTGTTCTTTTTGAATGATGAATTGGAGGAAGAAACCATTTTCGATAAAATAGAAGAAATGAAAAATGGAAAGTTAAGCATGCTGGTAGAGATACACAAAGAAAACATGACAAATTTACAAAAACGATTTGAGGAAGATATAAACAAGCTTTTTAACCATTTTGAAGAAGACCGAGAAATTCTACTCAGAAATAGGAACACAATCATTCACAACATAAATATGTTTTATAAGCAGGTGGGCTATTCTTTCACTTTCCAATCGATTCGCAAAGTGTATTAAACTGACAAGAATCGCTTTTGTGTCGATATCTCAGCGGTTCATTGTATTTTAATTCACTACTCAGATTGAACAGAAACAACAGATGACTAAAATGAATCTGCAAAAGGAAGAATTCGAAATGATGGATGAAATTTACAAAAACTATATAGCGGAGAGATATATCTGCAACCACAAATTTGAGAAATTCAAAGAAGAAGACGATATAAAATTTAATAGTCTGATCAATGCAAATAAGAAGATTCTGAATGAGGCAAGCGAGAATTACAACTCCGTTATAGACAAGTATGAGAAAAATAAGAAAAACATGCTATCTAAGGAGAAAGAGGTACATAGAATGACATTCTGAGCTGCATGGGGATAACCATGTATACCCATGTCGGAAGTTTTTCGTCAATTTTGAAGGCAATAGCTTCTCATAGCCACTTGCTTCGCATTAGTGTATGTATATGTGCAGGTCTATACATATGTACATATATATATATATGTTTAAGTGCATGTCTATGCTTATTTTTGCTTTATTTTTATCTTGTTTTTATGTAGCTTATTATTTTTGCTTCATTTTACTTGCATTTTGTTCATTATTTTTATTTGTTCTTTATTCACTTTTTACACTCCATTCTGTATCCCACTTTGGAAGGTGCACGAATTGGAATTGAAAATTGATAACTGGAAATTAAAACTGGAGAATGAGATAAAGGTTAATACTAAGTGTTGCGTTGATTCGGGTTAATTATCCTCCTATTGGCGAGAAAAGAACATAGGAGATATCGCTCTTTTGGTGCCACAGTTGCTGTTTCGCTCATTTGTTTGTTTATCTGTCTGTTACACTGCCTCTTTGCTTGTCTGCTACACAGCCTCTTTTCATGTCTGTTAATTTACCTGAGTGCATGCTCACTTTTTTGCAATCCCCTTTATTATCATATATTTTTTTATTTTTTCCAATTTGTGCCACAAGTCAGATTTACGAAATACAAATTGAGAGACTTCGAAATGAGAAGACACAACTGTTAAATCATATAAGAGCAATCAAGATGATACTTCAAAAATTAAAGTGCGTCAAATAGTTTGAAACCACAAGCTAATAAGATCATGAGAGAGGAGTAAAAACATTTCCCTCATGTTTTGCCTGTTTTTGTATAGCTACACTTTTTTTGTAGTGTTGTGTGCCTTCTTTTTTTTTTTTTTTTTTTTTTTTTTTTGAAGGTAGAAACTGTATTGATAGTTATAATCACAGAATTTGTATAAAAACAAATAAATATCTACGTGTGTATCTCCCCTTCAGGTATAATGATAAACAAAGGCTTATAGATATCACTGTGAATTCAAGTAAATGCATTAACATGTTGGAGGAAAACCTTGTTCTTGCGAACAAGTTGATAAATGCAAATAACATGTGCAGGTATTTTTTTTTCTCTTTTTTTTCTTTCTTACAGCTCTCAGTGTATATGTAATGTGTTTGAAAGTGCTTCTCCAAATACGCATATATATACAAACAAGCATATATATGTGTATTTGTACATGTATATGTTTGTCCCACGTGTGGAAATGAACAAACATTTCTAGGAACACATCAATCTCTGATGTTTTCTTTTTTAAGGAGATACGAAACAGAGAGAGAAAAAATTGTCTCATCCTTGGAAGTGACACATCTGGAAAATGAAGCTAACCCTCTTCAAGTAGAACAGGAGGAAGAATTGATGGTAAACTTGTAAACACACCTCTGCGTGTTATTGCGAGTGTACACGCAGTCATATCAAGTATCGTTGGTGATTTTCCGTTAGTGATTATATTTTCCTGATTATATGTTAATTATTTTCACTTCCATCATTTTTTTTTTTTTTCTCAACAGATCTGTATGCAAAAGAAAAACGAAGATAGGGCTAAACTTCTTGAGAACTTTTTTAGGCGAAAAAACAAAGCCATCTTGGACATGTTAGTTCAGGAGAAAAAAAAAAAAATAAAATAAAAAAAAAATACAGTACAATAGAAAAAAAAAAAAAATCTGTCAAAGCACTTCTTCCCAGGAGGATTCATATGCAATGTGCTAAAAGCACACACAAGAGTAACATAAGAACATAGCCATTTTTGCCTTTTCCCACATCATAGAATTCTTTTGAAAAAGGAATTGCATATTCTTAAAAGGAAAAACAAAGAATACAATGAAATCATTGACGATATGGATAATAAATTAAATTTAAACAAGAAGGTGAATTTTAAGGAAGGCGACTTTGTCATAAGGTCTGCATTATAATAATCTAAGGTTTTTTTTTTTTTTTTTTTTTTTTTTTTTTTTTTTTTTTTTCTTCTTTCCATAATGTTTTTTTCTGTGGGAAGTTATCGTGGAATGTACACTATTGTGTATTTTGTATATATGTGAAGATATGTTCACGAATTTGTGCTTTTTTCCATGAATGCACAAGTTCGCTGCTGAAATTTTTTGGGTCCATTTATTTAGAGCATTCCAAAAAAATTCTTTATATTTCCGGATTCATTTTTTTCTCATTTTTGCTACTGTGTAATTTTCACATTGCTACTGAGCCGTTTCTATGCCAACCGTGCGAAATGTGATGAACTAAGAATGACATAAGTAAAATAGAAAAAACTTGTGTAAAAACTTAAAGAACTTGGGCACCCAGTTTCTGTACGCTCATATTCATAAGAAAAAAAACGGAACGATGTCAATTTGCAACCACACACACATGGTACCTATCTTACTATTTCTTCTTACAATCTGAGACTTGTCTCATCCCAGCTGTTATACTAACTGCTAGTAGCACGATCTGTTGGTCCCCCGCCCCCTCCCAGCATCATGAAAACATGGGATATTTTTATCAAATCTCAAGGAATTCGTCTCTGTGGGACAAAATATGATATACCTGACTTTTTTATTAAGGGCCCCAAATTAGGGTCTATAAAAATGAACAATTTGTGGGAAAGAAGTAATGAAGAAGTGTTAAACAATAGTAAGAAAAATACACCAATCAGTTGTCATCAATATGGAAAAGATGGGGACTTCTATGAGAGACTTATCAGAATTTACGTAGATATCATTTTCAATTCGGGAAAATACCCTGCACATGTTCAGCATTTGCACATTTTTTGTAAGAAATAAAGAGGAGAAAATGAAATGTAAAATATGGGACAAAAAAAGAGAAAAAAAAAAAAAAAAAAAAAAAAAACATGCAATTCTATGTATTTATCCCATCGATCTTATTCTTTAATATATCCTAATTTGGAAGTCCCATTAAGAAGTGGAGGAAAATCAACATATTTCTCCCTTCTTCTATGGAATAAAATATGAGTTATATTTTCCATTCGTTCGTTGTGTTATAGACCTGTGTTTTATTCAAAACATTTATGGGATATATCAAAATGGGTGTATATATATACACATATACATATATGTATATACTTCCGCTCCCACCCTAGAGCATTATGAGATAAAGTATTTCTTTTTTTTCATAAGAACTACTTACAATGGAGGAAAACATATATACCATTTAACTCGGTTCTACCACGCCCCTTTTTTGTAGGTAGGGAATTACTAAAAGACAAGGTGCTGAATTTGAAAAGTAGTAAAAATCATAAGAGGATACTACTTAAATGTGAAGAATGTGGGAACCCCGAAACCGAAAATCTGAACGAATATCTTGTTCACTTAAATGATGAAGCATTAAAAAATAAGAAATTAACAGAAAATGAGCAGAACAAAATATTCGAAACTGTAAAAAAAATTTACAACTATAAAAATGTGTTATATGTATTATTTACATTAGAACATAACAGAATTATGTTTAATTATAGTGAACACTTATTTCTAAAACATATCCAAAATTGTTTTTTAAATTCTGCTGTCAGTAGTAGAATGGACATATATCGGTATATAAAAAGGTTTGGAGCAGACAATGTTTGTATTTATATTTGCGAATATTCTAACCATGCAGATATTTTGAAGAAGCGTCATGAAATTGTTAAGAATTTATTTTTCAATTATAAGCAAAATGGGAAAATAAGTTTTCGTACTTAGGTGAAAACTGATATACGTAGTCGAGGAGAAAGTGATGGGGCAAAGGAGAAATTATTGTAGTGTTACTTCTCTGGGGAGTTGAATGAATAACATGTTGTTCTCAATTGGTTATGATAAATTTATGTAAGAATTGGGTTATCATACTTTTTTAAATGAGAACAAAAATGATGTGAATCGTTAGTCCAATTGTGTATTTTTTTTTTTTTTTTTTTTTTTTTTTTAAATTTTGTCCAAAATTAAGCTGTCTCTTTTGTATGAACGGACAGGCGAGTCAATTTTTTTTTTTTTTTTTTAAAACTTTGTTTTGCATGAATAATCGTGCGAATGGGAGAAAAGTATAATTCAGGAAATCCTGAATGTAAAAACGATTGATAGTGTGTACTTCTTATGTACAGGTGAAAAGGAGGGAATCGTAATAAATTCAGTGCCACATGTATAGTTGTAGGGATGAAAAGCCCGTAAGAGGGCCATAGTAAAACAGAACAAATCCAGCACAAGCAGATTTTTTTTAAAATGCAGAAAACGGGAACACATTGTATGTGTGCATATATTTATATGGTACATATGTGTATGGTGTATATATAGGGATATATTTACACATAGGCATAGACCATCCCTCTCTTTGAATTTCGCTCACATTTCATGAGCAAACCATAGGCACACTTCTCTACGTTCCCTTAGAAATTTTCTCAGACCAAATTTACGAATTCGATGTGATGTTGCATACATGCAAAATTTCACACAAACCTTTGTTTTCTCCACTTCGAACGTTTACGTTCGATGGGGTGGTAATAAACCCATATGTAGCGCTTGTATGCGTACGTGGAAAAACATATACACTTGTATACATATATATATGTACGTATTTGTATATATATTTGTACATATATGTATATATATTTGTACATATATGTATATATATTTGTTTATATATGTATATATATTTGCACATATTTATATACATATACACATGTACGTATTTGTATACCCATATATACTTGTGTGTAACACAAAAATTAGTGAATATATTTTTGAACCTTGTGCGTTTTGCATTTACTTGTAACAATTTATCCAATGTTCGAAAACTTGCCATTGACAAGAAAAAAAAAAATAATAAATAAAACAAAATGAGACAAAATGCAAAGCAATAAAATGAAAGGGAAGCAAAATAAAATGTAACACTAAGCGGCTGCAAAAGGAGCAACCACATTTTTGCGTTGCTGTTTATCCCAGTTAACTTCAAAGATTTGAAATGTTCAAAATTTGCGTGTTGCTAAAAAATGTGTGAACACAATTACAAAAAAAAAAAAAAAGGAAAAAAAAAAAAAAGGAAAAAAAAAAAAAAGAAAAAAAAAAAAAGGGAAAAAAAAAAAAAGGAAAAAAAAAAAAGGGAAAAAAAAAAAAAAAAAAACATATAAACATATATATATAATATACATCTATATATGTATATTTTTTTTTGTTTGTAACATTGTTTCAAAAGTAATTACTCTCTACAATTAAATAACCGATGATTTTCGCTATTTGCTGAATTGTAGTGTTTAAAAAAATTGGCGTTTTGTACATCAACAAATTGACAGTTTGGTCATTGGGCAGTTTTTTTTCTTTTAGAAGTTTTTCCATTTGGAAAATTTCGCAATTAGATGTTTTTCGATTTTTACCCACGCTACTGTACATATATAGTAACATATAAATAATAATCCTATCCCCCCCCCCCCCTCCCTGAAGCACATAACCCAGGGAAGAAAAACGACAAAGGAACTGATAAATGAACGTTTGAAATATTACATATGATGGAGAGTTAAGTGTTAATTTAAACGAAGAATTTGTGATGACGTATTATCATTTCTGTTCTCCTTAAAATTCTCGAAGCAAATTAGAGGCTAATCGACCTCCTGTTATATGTTATCTACCATATGCAGGGTTCCAAAAAAAAAAAAAAAAATTGGAGGAAATAAATAAAAAAAAAGAGAAGAAAGGAACAACTCTATGTATAGACCATAATGAATGGTATGTATATATATATATATATGTACGTAGCAAGACGAAGAGTAAAAACGAAGGCATTGCGTAGAAGTTGTAAAGAATTATAAGTAAAAAACTGCAAAGAAGTTGCACGCAAGATGCATATGTAATCTGTAACGAAGAAGTCTTGCCACAAATCGAACATTGTATTAGCATCCACTCATAGCACTCTGTTGGTCAGCCAGGGTATAAGGGGACTCAAAGTAGAGAGAAAGAGATAAGAAACGGGAAGAAAGAAGACGTAGTAGAAAGAAAGAAGACGTAGTAGAAAGAAAGAAGACGTAGTAGAAAGAAAGAAGACGTAGGAGAAAGAAAGAAGACGTAGGAGAAAGAAAGAAGACGTAAGAGAAAGAAAGAAGACGTAAGAGAAAGAAAGAAGACGTAGAACAAAGGCAGAGAAGAAAAAACAAAGCAATCCCTTCACGCGCACCCCCAAACCTCCTCTTGTCTGTAAATGTGAAAAATAAAAAAAAATGTTAGATGAGAACAAAACGGCGGGATTACTACTCTTATTCTTAGGAATTGCGTCAGGGTTTATTGGAGTGTTTTTATTTTTTGACAAATTTTTTTTATGTATTTCGAATGTGTTTTTTTTGATGGGCTTATATTTCTTAGTTGGGACAACAAAAATTGTGCGATTTTTTATGAACCGGAAAAAAATTGCAGGAAGTGCTAGTTACCTTTTTGGATTTTTCTTAATTCTCATGAGTAGAACATTCATTGGAGTTTTATTTCAAGCATATGGAATATACAAATTATTCTTTTCGTTCTTACCAAACATTGTTAATTTTGTGAAGTACTCTCCTCTAAGTTTTATTTTAGAAATTCCTGGCATCAAGCACTTAAGTGAGTATATCGTGAATAATAAGCGATTACCAATTTGAGTGTTTGATATGTGTCTCAACTTATATGTCTGGACATCTGCTTGGACATATTTACACCTACATATGTGCATGTATATTTTTATGGGTACAGAAACACACAAACACATTAGCCCCCACATTGCAACTTTTTCTCCATCATCTCTGCTTCGATTTTTCCTACTTTTTGCACCTCATCCTTGCATAGTATACATGTGACACATTACACTGTGTGTCCCTCTTAAATGTCACCATTTTTGAAGAACACATATGAATAACTTTCTCGATTTTAAAAAAAAGCTCAATCAACACATGTAAAATTGGTCTCTTTCCTTTACCCCTCGTGAGTTATATTAACTCGCATGGGAGTTGTGCTGCTTATAAGTTTGATGATTGCTTTGTAAAATGTGAAGAAGTAGGGTGGAAAAAAAAAAAAGGAATAACTAAATATGATGTAACTAACAAATGAACGAAATGTGATCAGAAGATCAAGGCGTTGAGAAAAACACTAGAACGCTCCACATGCATTTTATACAAGTACTTTACAGGAAAACACCCCAGAAGGGGCCTGATGAAATATGGATGTGTTTTTTTTTTTTTTTTTTTTTTTTTTTTTTTCTTCTTTCCCTGAAAGAGTGGAAAAAAAAACTTCAGAGTGCTCTAAATCCAGAGTCATTAATTTCGAAATTGATAGATTTGTATTTCCTCAAAAATTCTGAATACTTGATGGACATCTTTCGAGCAATTTTATTGTTTTTTTTTTTTTTTTTAAATATTATAATTGTATTGGAGCATGGGCAATTGATAACATAATCAAAAATGTTAAAACAAAAACCAGAGTATTCTTTTTTTAGTTGGGAATTATTAAGTAGCAATAAAAAAAAGTTTTTTTCATATGCCAAATTTTTTAAACATATAGACACTCTCGTAAAGAGTTGACATTTTTTATAAGCATCTAGGTTCTCGTTTCCATTAAAAACACAATTCATTGAATCAATTACAAGAAGAGAAATCTTATGATATCTCAAAATGTGGTATATGTCTTTTTCGATTAATGAGAACAATTCCTTTTCATCGTTTATTTTTTGTATGTAAAAGTTTTTTAGTGCACTAAGTACATGCTTTTGCGTTTTGTTTTCCTTCTGGAGGTTCAGTGTGTCGTCCATATTCCCATTAAGGGTGTCTTCTCTATTGGAGTAGCTTACCGTGTTGCAATTGTTTGCTCGATCGGAGTAGCTTACCATGTTGCAATTGTTTGCGTCGCTCCAGTTATCCCAGTCACTGCAAATGTCAATGTCAGTCGGACATTCCAACTGTTCAGCCCTCTTTTCATGAGCACTTGGAAAGGGACTAGTGCTTGTAGACCCTGGAGGGGAAGCACTATTACTATGAATGTTTTTTGTCTTAAAATGTATGCGTGAATCCTTTAAGTCCAACTTATTTTTAATTATTTCTTTCAACCTGTGTATAGGAAACATTCTGTTAAAATAAACGTAAAAAACTATGGTCTGTCTGTTTTCCTCAAGAATTTTTAAAAGATGTTCTGCACACAGGGTTAAAGCGAATTGCGTCTTTCCACTACCTGAGATCCCTACAATTTCTACAAGACTGTAGTTTAACATTCCATTTTCGAAGAATCGATTTAGTTTTTTATCATCGAATTGGAGCCTTTTCCTGTAGGGAGCGAGGTGTTTGTGTGCATATTTGTGTAAAGTTACAAATTAGTGTGTGTCATCAAATATCAGTACGTTCATCCCTTGTTCGGAAGAAAGAAGTTCATGGTACGACAAACAAAGGCAAAAAAAAAAAAAAAATAAAATAAATAAATAAATCAAGTCATACAAATGATATTCACAAAGTGTACTATGTAAGTAAAACAATACAGCAAGGTTCTACATAAAATTCTACTTTCTTTTTGACGTAGTGCCTTTTTTTATCATGCATTTTTTTTTTTTTTTTTATTATTAATTTATTTATTTTTTCCGTACCCCTGAAATTACCTGTCCCTTTTGTTAAACGAAACATCTTCAAAAATTCGTTCAACAGATCTACACGTGGATTCTTCCATCAGTGAAAAGAGTGGAATAAGGAACAATACTTCATGCTTTTTTTTTTTTTTTTTTAAATATATCTTCTTTTAATAAATTTATTTATACTTGTTTTTCTTTCCTAATGACTATGAATCCAAAGAAAGGATGTAGAAAAAACATGTGTCCTCTTAGGTTAACCCTTTGACATATCTTACAGTGTGATATGGTGTGATAAGGAAATGTTCGCTCGTTTTGTGAAGTAATATTTTTGTGTTTTGTCTTTTAAAAAATAAAATAGAATAAAAAAAAAAAAAAAAAAAAACCTAGCTTATAAATTATTTATTACAATTTTAAACCCTTCCTCCTCCTGTAAGAATGTTCGTATATCGAAACCTGTGAGAAAATTCCCCTTTTTTTCTAAGTAGTTTTATTCGAAAGCAAACGGTTAAAATGGATGAACAAATAAAGGAAAGTAATAAACGTGTGAATAAATTGGACTGCAAATAATAGGCTCAAATGATGTGTGCAAGTGCACAAATACAGCGAATCAGATAAAAGCAAACGCGTGAAGGGGAAGGAGTGTTAAAATTCGACATTTTACAGAATAAGAGTTATAATATTTTGAAATGTGTTTCACATACCCCAGCTGAAAGGAGGGCGCAAATATATGGTATACACCTTTACAATACAATCATATGTGGGGACTTCTTTTGTGTGAATTAGAATGGTGATAGATCTATTTGTGATGTAATGGAAAAGAAGAAGAAAAAAAGAAGAAATTAACCATTATAATCACTATGCTATAAGCTAAATTATTGAGATATTGTGTGTGGAATTCTTCTAGAGCAACGCTAGAATTATGTGTTAAAATTCATTGTTGGAGTACCTGTTTGAGATGTGAAAAGAGGTACGTTATTTTATTTATTTGTTTTTTTTTTTTTTTTACCACTATACGTGAGCATTGTATACATATAAATTATTTTGCTTATGGAAATGTATATGAAAAAAAAAAAAAAAAGAATTTGGCTTAATTGATAGGAAGGAGGCAAGCTTTTGCTGACTTGATTGAGTACCACCTCAAATATTAGTAGTGACTCTGACCCTGCAGGTAAAAATTACGTACACAATAGAGAAGAAAAAAAATTCGTACTTATTCGGAAAAAAAATAACTCTCAAGGCTTACTTCCATTCATGTATGTGAATATGCTTTATATGACTCATTACATGTGCATATGTTCCCCCTTTTCTATACACATTTGTAGATAAAAATATGAAAAAAATATATTTCCATTGTTAAACTTTTTTTTTTTTTTTTTTTTTTTTTTTTACTTTCGTTGAAAATACTTATTAGGCTTGGTGATTCTTGTTGTACTTGAGAGAAATAACCCTAGTTGTGAATTCTTTCGATTTAAAAAAAAAAAAAAAAAAAAAAAAAAAAAGGTTAACATGAGATAATGTCAATGATAGTGTGCCAATGTTTGGCAGTTGCGAACACTGAACTTGGTCATATATTGAAATAACTTGAATGTGAAAATAAGCCATCATGCATGTTTACGTACATAACGTTTTAACACATGAAGAGTTAACTGGAGGAATGCTGGAGAAGAAGAATATGAAAAACAACAATACATATGAACAGAGATACATGATAGATAAATGGTATTCAAGACCACCTCTATAAGGCATACATCTGGTTGAGAAAAAGGGGAACATTTTGAACCAGACCCTTGTGCTTGAATGGCTTTCAAGAAATTTTCTGAGAAGCTATAAGAAAGTTGAAAAAGTTGTCATATATGCATATATTGGCGAAAATTTTGAAGACCACACAAGGAAATAGAAGATTTTCCTCGTCTCCCAATTCATCTCAAGTATAAATAAAACTAACCAGGGTTAAAAAATGTGTTTCAGGAAAAAACGGATGAGAAGTTATACCCATTGGGTGATGGTACTATTGTATTGCTTTTTTATTGTGTTTACTGTTTTGCTTTCCTGGAAGAAGAGATGTGTAAGGAGGAGGTGTCTTGGGGAAGAGATCAACACTGCAACAAACGCATGTAAGAACATTATTCCATTTTACCTGAACAGTGATAACTTTTTCAACATTTTACGCGAAATTAATTTGTCAAATAATTTTTCCATGAGATGGAATATAAACTATATATACTTTGAATATTTTAATGAAGAATTTTTTATAAATTTTAACCTGCACAGCACGGATGTGAAGAGTGTTGAGTTATACGAATATAAACACAAAAGCATTTTGCTTCTAAAAAAAGATGTTCAAGAATTTGAAGTAAATTTTTTTACGCATGTTGAAGCGGACAAAAGTATATATTCAGGGGAAAAGAGAATCTTTTACTTTATTATTCAACCCATATTTGTCTCTAATTTTAACACATGTATGAATATAACGCTAGAATTAAATATAGGAGTGGTAAAGAAGAGTGCACAGAAAGAGGAAATGTCCAGAAGGAGTTCATCAAATGGAGATACCTCACCTAGCAAGGTAAGGGTGAGGGAAGATACAGATGATACTGTAAGCAATTATTTTGAAAAGACCGTTGAACAAGAGAAAAAAACGAAACTTCCAGCTCATCATAAAAATTATATCATAGTGAAAGACAACTATTACTACACATCGAATGAAGATTACTACGTTCGATTTGATCAAGTAATGGATGAATCATATACTGACTTGAAGAAAAACCAAGTAGTAATAATAATTTATAGTGTCCTTTTTTTTACCGAATTTAGTAATCAGTGCAATATAAGCTTCTATTCTCACGTAACCGAAGATATAAGCGTGGAAAAAAATTTTTTTATGGAATTAAAAAAAATGAAATTATCTAAAAATTATCTTCATAATATGAGTGTGCAAAATGTTTTAAAATTTTCTAACCTTGATAAAGAATGCAAAGACGATTGCATCAAAAGCAAGCGAACAAAAAATGGCATATTTATGCATGCTCCTCTGGAGAATAATTCTGTATACAAATTTGAAGTTAAGTATATTATAAGTGGAAAGTTCCCAAATGGTCTGAAAACAAACAGTAACGGTGCTCATTTTAGCTTAGAATTCTCCATTGTAAACAACACTGTTGAGTACAGCATGGTTGACATCATTAGGGAACATTTCAACAGTGAATGTACACACAATACATTTTTCCCGAGCGAAATAATACAAATAGATTTTTCAGAAAAAAATGAAAACATTTTTAAAACTTACTTAAATGAAAGATGTAAAGAGGAGAAGAAAGAGAGTTGCAATGTCTCAAATGCATTTGACGATTTTGTTATATACGGAAGGATGATCGAACTGAACGATAATTTTATTTTTAATTTTGATCATATCAATTTGTTTGAAGAAATTAAGAGAGTCAGAATATCGATCAGTGAGGAAAGTCTCTTTAGTTTTGTCTTAACATCAAAGGAAAATAATGTGTACATAAATTTATTGAAAAGAAATTCATCTCAAATTGTATGTAACACATATTATTTGAATAATTTAAAAGATTATTCCATTTTTAGCTATATAACGAAAGATATGGCTACTTTTCCTCATGCACATGTGAATGAGACATTTGCAGATTTGAATGAAGATGAAAGGATGAAGAAGTTTGCAATACATAACGTCGTTTACATAAATTGTGCTTTGTCGAAAGGAGAGTATGACTTGAAAATAAAAATAAATGGACATAACATGATTTGCGATTCAAATGAAGTGAATATTCTCATTCATCCCATTAGCATGTATGAAGAAAGACATAAATGTGACAGCAGTATGAACGTTATAACAGATTTGTTTTACTATCACTTGAGGACTGAAAATAAGAAGGAGAAAGAGCAGAAAATCTCTCCTTTCGTCTACCAAGAGGAAGGGTTTAACCCTGAGAATAAGATTCTGCTCGCATCACAAGATGTAGGGGAAATTTCGAAGAAGCAAGAAAATACTAAGAAATATCAGAATATTTATGAAAGCAGATGGGTTCTGAATAATCCAATATTTCACAACTTTGATTTTGTAATTTTGCATGAACAGTTCATTGGAGAAAGGGTAGATGAATTAATTGTGACAGTAAACAATTCTATATTTGTAGATCTGTTTTTTGTAATTATGGAATCAACCGAAGAAAAGAATCCATATTATTACATCTATAAAAATTCTAGAAACGTTTCCAAGTATAAGATTAAACACAACAAGAAGCCATTCACCATTTATATATTTTCCTCAAACATGCATTATACAGAAAAACAATTGTGTGGTTTTTTTTTCATCGACATTGATTTTCTAACCAAGGTAGAATTAACTCAACAAGGAAAAAATGAATATAACAATAATAGAATAATAACTAATATGCATAATTTTGTTAAAAAAATTAATTATATACCAGATTTGATCATAGGATATGATTCTTACTCCTTTAGCAATTTTTGTTTTATTCCAAAATTTAAGAAACACATCCTGACTATCTATGTGAAGGAAAATTCAATTATAAAAATAAACTGTTTTACATCGAATTATGTGTACATTTACTTATATGATCAAAATAAAAACAAATTATATGATGGGTATAATCATCTCTACATTGAATCCTTTACAAAAGGGGAATATGAAATTGTTCTTGAATTTAACTCTAAAAATGATAATAGCGATAGTGCCTTTTTTTACCTCCAGATTTATATTTACCATTTGAATTCGATTCAAAAGTGCATTTTTGCTGAGATGCCAAGGGAGGGAAGTGAAGCACAAAGAGGAGGAGGAGAAGAAGAAGAAACTTCGGGGAGATTCAAGAGAGAAGGTCTAATCAGTATTCCTCCGATTGATGAAGATGTGTATAATCTGAGTTCCTATGGAGAATCTGGCCAGATGAGTCAATCGGGCCAAATGTTGCGCGCTGGAAATACAAACCAAGCCCAAGAAAATGATAAAAACTCATTCTTCTTCCAAATTGAAAATTCATATTACCTTTTTAAGAGATACTTTATTGTTCTCTTTCCAAATAGGAAATTTGTAAAAGAGTTAATCTTACCTCATGTGAGAACATTGGATCCATCAATTACCTTCTTTTTAAAAATCGAACTTTTTTTCCCCCAGAATTATTTCCCTTATAAGCTAACCATTCAAGACAGTATGAACAGTTTAATTCAATATCATGATAGTTACACTTACAAGAATAAAATTCTTATGACCTTGCCTGTGGTTAATAACGCAGAAAAAAAATTCAAATTATATGTAGACATGTACGAAGATGTAAATGAAAACTTAATGGATAGCTATTGTACATATGCATATCTCCACATTGTGTACACTAGTGAATTTGAGACATTTCGATTGTGGAAGACAGAGGAAGGTCTTTCTCAAAATACGATCAATATGCCGCTTCTGCTGAATAATATTTTGTTCAGAAGTTGTGAACCCCCTGTGGGTGACCCGATTGGAGATGTAGTAAATCCGAGAAGTGCAGACAATCCGAGCAGTGCAATCAGTGCAGACAATCCAAGCAGTGCAATAAGTGCAGACAATGTAAATAGTGGAAAAATTGGTCTTATTCGTAGTGATAGCATAAGAGATGTGGATCACGATCGCGTGCCCAGGATTTCCTTTAATAACTTTAGCCTTCCCATTATGAATCAAAACGTGCAATGCAACTTTGAAATGATTAATAACAACGTGTTTCTCTTTCTAGCCAATAATAATGTGTTCTTTAACATGTACATGTACAGGGAAAATAGCAAAATAAGGATGAAAATATACAAATATTCTAACACCGATAAACTAGAAAACAGAGATGGAATCACCTACGAAGATGTGAGTAAAAATAGTTCATCTCATTCAGAAGAAATTTTTTTTTTTTCCGATTCTCAGATATACTTATCGACATATTTGCAAAGAGGATTGTACATATTTGAATATGAACGAGAATCTGGTCCCTTTTTCGTGAATCTGAGTTTGATGTGGTATTACCATGGGGATATGTCAAATCTTAGTCAACTTGGAAACCAAATGAGGACAGAAACAAGAGGGCTGAAATATGAAATGGGTACACCTTCATCTCTAGACATGGACATGATGAACATAACTGATTCCATTTTAAAGAAGGAAATTTATTTTCTTTTTGGAACAGAAATGAAATGTAATGAGAAAACGAAATTCTATCATGAAAACAGAAAACTTGACAATTTAAGTTTCTTTTTGGAAGAAATTGTAAAAGATGAAAATTTTCGAGTTTACGACAAGAGTAATGCATTGAGTATAGATGTTAAAAAAGGTGAAGAATTAAACTTGTTAATATATAAACGATTTTACATATGTTTATTGGACAAACGGGACGACGTAATCCAACAGAAAGGGATTTCAAATAACACACAAGGTACTAGTAGTACCATTGAAAAAAATTACACTATTTTTTCAGTAAGTATAGAAGAAAATGCAAAGGTATATGTTGAGATAAATCCACATTATCACTTTTTTGTATACCCATTTAACTTAAATGTAATGGGGAAAAGATCCTTTTTTAACATTTCTAGTGGGTATAAAAATTCCATTACTATTGATTTACACAAAGGAGAATATGAAATACATTTGTCTTTCCCGAATCTAACAAAGGGACATGTAAAAGGTGTCATTTTCGATCTACTTTTGCTGATCATTTCATCTGAAGGGGAAAGAGGAGAACACGAAAACGGGAGAGAAAATGGAAAGGGAAAGGAAGGAAGAAGCATATTAACTAGTGCGAATAAGACTCGAAGGGAAGCACTACAAAATGACAAATGCAATACAGAAATGTATAAACCCCTATTTAACAAAATTAATATGATAGACATTGAAGAAAATGATACAGAATTAAAAAAAAATATAATATCTCCTAAATTTAAATATAAATATTTTCACATTTTCGATAAATTTTTTATTAAGAATTATGTACAAGAAGTTTTCTTTACTATTCCTAGTGGTGGATACGTTTTAAAGATTTTCTGTGTCCCTATTGAAGAGTTCAGAGATAAAAATGTAGAAATCCAGGGTGTACAAAAACAAATGAATGGAAGTTATAACCTTCCGATTGGAAATTTTTTTGACGTACCAAATGATTATGTAAACAGTTATCTAAACGTTCGAAATGTGTTTAATATTAGAGTTATCTTAGATGAGTCAGTTGAAGAAGAAGAAGAAGAAGGAAATAGAGATAATAAGAAAGACTATTTAAAAGAGAATGTCATTTCTGTTTTACCCATGTATGCAAATGAAAATGAAGAATATATGCTAAATTTATACAAAGTTGATAAAAATTTTAAATTAATTGTAAAAACGAATAGCTATACTTGCAATTACTTCCAATTAATTATGAGTCTTTATCCACTTGACTTTTACAATGCAGTGCACAATTATACGTACGCGAATTATATTGAGAAATACTTGAAAAATATTTTTGATACCTTGTCTGTTAAGGTTAAACTGTATGATGGTATAAATTTTGAGCAGAAGAAATTTTCATCTTATCAGTACACTCGTGTATCAACAAGCGTCATTAATTTGAGAAGTGTCACTCAGCATGATTTCTTTTCCTTCCCACTGCCTGTTCAGAAGGTAGGAAGAACTGATCCCTCTCAGAAAAATTAGAGGAGACAATTCCTTAATTAGTTCTACCTTCTCATTTGATGCACATTTTATGATCATTGAATTATTCTCGTGTGACGTGCTCATATGTTATCCCTTTTAATCCTTCTGCACAGAAGTCAATGTGTTAAGGCGTCATCAGATTAACTAGCTAATATATTATTTTTTTTTCTTTTTTTTTTTCCCAGGCTAGTTACATTAAAATAAACATTGGATATGACTTTTCTCTATCCAGCTTCGAAATGAAGCTATTGAAGAACAGTGAAACCTTATCAAACAGCAATAAAGTGGAAGTAAACCTGAAGGATAACAGCGTGAACATGTTTGAGAATATTAGTTTATATTTGGAAAAAGGAGATTACACATTACAGATTTTTGCGTATGACTTAATTGGAAATTCGCTTAGCATAAATAAAAATTTCAGCTTTGCCTTTTATTTCGAGCTTGAAATTTTTGAGTTTTCCGAAGAAAAAAACAGGGAATCAATTCTGTTGGATATATTTCCACATAACTCTATGATCGTTGACAGGAATTACTCCTTTGTTGTAATGAGAAAAAAAAAAAAAAAAAAAAAAAAAAAAGATAGAAATATAAAGGAGGAGAAACTTTTTTTTTTTTTTTTCCTTTTTTTCCTCATGTTCCCTTTCATAGCGGGCTGTTTATCACTTTCCAAACAGAGCGTTTTTCCTTAGGCATGTTTGTGAATTGGAAAATGTGTTTACGCATACATGCTAGTGTATCTATGTTTACACTTTTGTGAATGTTATTTTATCTATTTATTCATCACTCGTTTGTTTAATTATTTATTCTTGACTCATTTGTTTAATTATTTATTCATCACTCATTTGATTAATTATTTATTTTTGCGCAGATTGACCTGATATTCTGGGGGAACGTTAACGACAAAGATATATACCTGAAGGACGGACACAAGGAAAATGTAGAAGAGGTCAAAAGACAAGTAATAAAATATGCGAATGTCGAGATACACAAATTTGTTTTACTACCGAAAGTTATGTCCAAAATGGAAATAAATTTTTTTTTTAAATTTAATCCAAGTGCAAATATTAACGTCAGTCAGGAAAAGGAAAAAAAGTTAATCTTTATCCTTTCAAGTGATAGCATAAATTTATCCAATCCAAATAGTACGTATGAAATGGGAAAGGATGAGGGAGATGAAAGTGCAACGAACAAATCGAATGAGCGAAATAGCCAAGTCCATCAGGAGAGTGTAAACAATTCCTTACTATTGGAATTCGATCAAAAAGAGGTTGCGCCCATTGCAAGAGATCAAAAGTACCCTCAGGAAATTTTTCATAAGGACGTGTAAGTAAATAGAGCGTTTGTTGCACGTATATATATCAAGCAATTCTACTTAATTCTGTGCAATAATAACACCAGATCGATTGTTTTTATTTTATATTATCCTACTCTATTTTACTTGATTCAACTTTGTTTTATTTCACTTTTTTTTTGTATCGTCATATGCATAATACATACTTTTTGTAAATGCTTTAGAAAGGGGACTTTTTGTTTTTTAAGCAAAATAAAATGTATATTTTTGTTTACATGCACACAATTTTTTTTTTTTTTTTTTTTTTTTTTTTTTTCTTCATATTAGCCCATACGACATCGATAATGTCATCAAAAATTACCGAATGAACGAAAAGAAAAGAAGGGACGAAGAGGATTTTCCTTTAAGCAATTCGACTAATAAGGAAAAGGATGAATGTATCCCCCTGAACATATTTTCAGTAGAAATTTACTGTTTTGGAAAAAGTTATTTTCTCACTTTTATTTTTTTCATATGCTTTCTGTTCATGTTGTGTGCGTTTATATTTGTGCTTTTAAAATTATATAAAAATTGGAAGTATTACAGGAATTACGACATCATTGTGGAGAGTGAAGAAGTGGCAAATCTGTTTGATGATGATAATATATGAAAAATTTTTATACATATGTATTTATTCTGTTTTTTATCCTCTTGCTTTATTTTTATTTTTTTTTCCCCTTACGCGTTTGATTTTTTGTTATTATGAACGCCCGTCTATGAGCACATTTCCCATTTGGATGCTTTGAATATATATATATATATATATATATACATTTATGTGTACGTGTGTATATTTTTTCTTTTTCCTTTTTTAACACCCCCACGAGTGCGCCTACTTGTGCACGTGCTTATTAAATCACCGATCGGGAATCACATACGTGTATCACATGAGTGTATCCCATTTATTTGAAGATTCATCACTATTCGCTTATTTTTTGTTCATCTTTCAACGCAGGAACCTGTGATTATTACGTGTTTTTTTAGAATATTTCGAATATTTCCATTAATTCGATTGTTTCATCATTCTAATCTAATTATACCCTGTTAATTCATTCATTCAATCGTTTTTTTTTTTTTTTTTTTTTTTTTTCTTCATTTTTGTCATGCATACAAACCACATTTATGGCTATATACCCTCTGATCTATCTGTCTTTCATTTTGTCATTTACCGATTTTAACAAAAAAATTTCATCATGTATTTTTCTCTTACTTATAATGTTTGTCCTACGAATTTATAAAATGATTTATTTGTGTAATTAAAAAAAAAAAAAAAAAAACCCTATTCGTTAACTTTTGATATTTTAAAAAAAAATTTGATAAACTTGTCAAACTGTAATTGTGCAGTAGAAAATGTGTTAATACAATGGGATGAAAAAAGGAAAAACTCAGGGGAAAAAAAAAAAAAAAGAAGAAGAAAAGGTTTTAAAAAAAAAAAAAAAAAAAAAAAGGTACGAGTATGCACGACCTTACTTGTACTCAAAGAGGTGTATGAAGATGAGCGGGAAAACAAACTTACAGTACCATGGGTAGATATCATATTTTGGAGTACCACCAAGATGACTCGATCACAAATAATTGAATACGTAACTGTATAAGAGAAGATAGAAAAAAACGTAAGAAAAAAGAAAAATGCTATAATTCAAATAAATGACGTTATCAGAAAAATTATTACTAAAAGAGCGAATGGTATATTTATGAATATAAAATAATGATGACACAATATAATAGACAAAGATGAAAAAACGTAATAGGTTTAATAGAAAGCAAATAAATGATATGGTTGTGTGTATTAATGTAAACTTGTATATCAAAATTATAGGGAATAAAATAACATTATTATAACTCATTAATGAAATAAGAAATGATAATTTAACTGGGCATATCTTTTTCATAACAAAATAATTTGTTACGTATATTACTAAAGGGGTAAGAATATTATGTAGGTATAAAAAAATTAACGTGTTGTTAAGAATGTTTAATTTATTTTCGGAAATGTATATTTTCTTATTTATTTCTTCACTCCTTAAAGTGCTATCTGATAATGAAATATTATCATCACCAGATGATAATGGTGAGTCACTAAAAAACAAATTTTTCAAATTAAAAATAAAAAAAAAGGTGAAGGATATAAAAATATTCAACCAAACAAATCCATATATATCTGGATTTTTTTCTATACTCAATTTGTTATCATAATAATCAAAAGCATCATTCACATTGCTTATTTTTCTTATATTTGCATTTTCATCATCTATTTCGCTTTCGAGTGCAGATTCATTTTCCTTATAGCTCTTACTGACACTTAATTCATTAACGTTCTTTTCAATATCATCAAAGCTCCTCATAGAATCGTACCTTTTGTCAACTTTCAGATACGGGATAAGAGCGCACATTAATCTATATATTATCACATCGTTATCTACATTGTAGTAATGCAACACTTTCGATCGAATACTGTTCATACTTTTAAAAAAGGGAAAAATATCGAAAGAGGAGTTGTTTCCATTACCGTCATCGTCCATGTCACGGCTGTTATTCATGCCCATGTCAAATCCTATACCATCCACATTTGTATTGTCATTTAAATCTATTATGTTCATTTTCCCACTTGGGACATTTTGTGAGTTCATTTCTGTTACTTCACCAGTATTATTAAATTCCTTTTCGAAGAAATCCTTCTGATGGTAAATACTACTGTTTCTATTCCCGTTAACATTTTGATTATAAAAAAATGGCAAAGATACACTTGTTTCTACATTTCTCATTTGATTATTTACATTTTCAAGTGTTGAAAAGTTAAAGGAATTATTCGTCTTATTATTCTCCATATGATCATTATATGACGTCGTACTATTAAAATTTTCATTAACATTTGAATTCCTATCGTCCTGAATTCCGTTTTCCCTTGCTCTTTTCATGTCACTCAAATTAACTGTTTTTAAATTTTTATTCGAGAAAGTATTTTCTCTAATACCAAAAATGTCATCATCGTCGTTCATTATACTGTCAATTATGTCCTCCTCATTATCATAATATATACTCACATTATTGTTTCCATTTGGAAAGTTCTCAAATTGGACTGTCTCCTTGTATTCATTGTGTAACAGATTTGATTTTTCATTCTTCTTATTCATATTATTATCATTATTATTGCTAAATGTGTTACGATTTGCATGGCCTTTACTTACACTCACATGGGGGCTATCCCAAAGATTTTTTTTTTTCAAATCACCATCTGTTGTGCTCATTTTTTCCTTACACGTTCGGGCAAAATGGAAGATATATACACGTACTTACATGCGCACATATGTACATACGCATATGCATATTTACATAAATATATACACGCTTAAATGTGTATATATGTATATATATTTATATGTATGTATATGTATGTATATGTATGTATATGTATGTATATGTATGTATATATATATATATATATTGAAAAAGGAAAAAAAAAAAGAAAGGGAAATTCGAAAAAAACTTCTTTTATGAAATGAAAAAGATTGAAAAATGGATTAAAAAAAAATAAAAAAAATAAGAGAATACAACATGTAGCAAAAAAATAAAATAAAAAAATGTATCACTTGTGATTCATAACAATGCTCTTAAAATGTAATGAAAAAAAACTGTGAAAATTATCAAAAAATTGTGGTTAACCATTTTGCCACATCACAATAAGGTAGTCATATTTTACACCTCATTTTTTTTTTTTTTTTTTTTTTTTCAAAATTTCACAGAGCAAAACATGTGCTCGTTATGAGGGAATCGTGAACATGTGGAGTCTTATTTCTCACTATTCTCTTTGTTCATTTTTGCTTAAATGTATATGTATGTGTATATGTACACACATGTAGCTAATTTTTTGGTGACTGTTTATATATAGTGTAGTGGTGCATATATAGGAAATCACCTCCTTATAGAAATATTCTCTTGAAAATAACTTTTAAAGAGTGCATTCATTTGTTGTGGTTTGTAATGTATCAAGATAGAATAAATACCTGATCGTTTCACATGAACATGTGCTGGTGCTTTGTGTGAGCACAAATTTTTGTGTCATAAGAAAGGGTCTCCCTTTTCCTTTGGATGAGAAACAGTCAACGGGAGACCCTGTGGACATTTCCCATGCTCATGCTTAAAACGAAGAGAAAAGAAATTGAAATCTGAAAAAGAGTGAAACATCGAAACGTTGGAATGTTTGCAAATTTTATTCTGCACTGATGGGTGAATGAAATAAAAAAATTCCCCTTCTCTTTCTGATGTTCATAAATTATTCCATTTTTAATAAACTCAAGAATGCTTGTTTGTATATCCACTTTAATCTTAAATAAATGAAAATTAACAGGTAAATGTGTTCTAGTTGTGGGTATGCCGATCTGCTCATCCCATTAAAAGGTGCAAACGTGCTTGTATATAGACATATAAATATATGTATATATATATGCATATATAGGTGCATTTACGTATGCACGCTTTACACCTTAACAATTTGAAGTTTCCATGTTTTCATTCGTCAGCATATACAACTGCAATCTACATATGACTATATGGCTATTAAATATACACATTAATCACTTGCGTAAACTTTTCAAAAGAAGAATAATAACTAGGCAAATGTTAATCCATTACAATACATGGAAGGTAAAAAAAAAAAAAAAAAAAAAATGTATCGCTAAACTACTAAAGTGACGTTGCATATATATGTAATCTTTTTCTTCACCCGTGCAAGTATTAATATTGGAAATTATGATCACAATAAACCAAGAAATTAAGCCAGTTTTTTAAAAATAAAAAAAGGTTTGGAATTTTTTTTTTTTTTTTATTGAGCTCTTTTGCTCAACAAAGATATTAAAAATTGGAAAAAAAAAAAAAAAAAAAAAAAAAAAAAAAAACTTCAAATGGGTTGTTCAAAATGGATATTTTCATTTTTGCCACGTGGATCTTGTAAAACTTTCATAAGTGAATGGTAAACCCACCGAATATGTTAAGGAACAGAAAAAAAAAAAAAATTTAAGTACAAATTTTTATACCATTAAACGAAGGATAATACATATACAATGTATACATAGAACTTGTAGCTTCGTAAATATTGAAGAAATGGAGCATACCTTACCTCCTGTGCAATACATGTGTATATTTATTTAATGTGTTAATGCTGCACATAGTTACCCACATATATATGTATATATATGCCTTATGTATATATATATATATATATACATTCGCTTACGTTGAATACATTCCCACGGGTGTAGGTAAATTAAGCAGATACATCACAAGCAATGAACAACCACACCATGAACTGGTAACGTGTTTACATTTATTTTTTTTTTTTTTTCCCCCAATTTAAAGAGCCGTTCACGTAACCCTAAGGACTGCTACACATCGTGGATGTATATATATATATATATATATATATATATATATATATATATATAATATATATGATATAGCATGTATACGTATGCATATATAGATATTAGTGGGGGCCATCACGGGATGATGCCACTGAGGAAGCAGTACACATAAATAAATGTTATTCATACATGTATGCATCATATATAAATATAATAATAATATATATACACGGTTAAAAACATATAAGCTCTCGCTGCGTAGCAAAAAAAAAAAAAAAAAATAAAATAATAATAATAAATAATATTAACAAAGTAAAATAAACAAAAAGAGACATTAAACGTTGTGCAAAGTGTTACAAAAATGGAAAAAAATTTCGCCACAACATTTATTCGAATAAATTAAATGAAAACATGTACTAGCAAAAAATAATGTAAAAAACAAAAGGGAAGAAAAAATAAGAGCAATAAGGGGCAAAAAAAGAGCAAAAAAAGGCAAAAAAAAAAGAAAATATCTCTTTATATACCTTTGTTTATACATATTGCCATTTTCGCATATTATAACAATACATATGCATAACATACAATTTTGCACTTAAAATAATACACTACATTCGCATGCATATATTTGTGTACACTTACGAAGCACATTGCGTACTTAATTTACTTAAACTTTGAGATCATAAAAACTATTAAAACCCAGCATTTTATTCTTCTGGGTATTCTTGCGTATTCAGTTAAGCCCCTCACCAAAATACTGAAACGTTAACCGCTCATATTTCATAAGGCTTTCATTTAGTTTAAAAATGTAAATAAACCAAAAAAAAAAAAAAAAAAAAAACACGTGCTCGAATACATTTACATACGTGCTTACATACGTGCTTACATACGTACATACATGCATACTTAAATGCATACTTACATATATATCATACACATACATAGAGAATTAAAAAAACATTTGAAGCTGTGAATATACTCATTTATCTCATTGATTAAGCACTTTAGTACGTGTTCTTATCAATTTTGTCAAGTATTTTAAGTATTTATTTTTAAACATGGATGATGATAAAAATGACTACAACCCGGAGGAGGAAGTTACTACAGGAAATTGGAATACCCCCAAGGTAGGGAAAAAAATAAAATAAAAGATAGAAAGAGAGGGAGGAAGAACAAGATAAATAAAACATAACAAGTAGAACAGAATTAATGGAACATTATAAATAGCATAAAAATAAAAGTCTCTCCTCATACTTCTGAATACACAATAATGAAGACAAATGGATCATCCTCCTAACATTCCTTCATCTCACATTTCTAGAGAGTTGCCCATCGTTTTTTTACATTTTGACCATGTCTCATGCTTTTTACTGGCCTTAATTTTTGCCTCTTCAACCTTTTTTGCGTATGTGATTGCTTATATATATATATCCGTTTGAGATTTTTTACTTATTTTTCTCGTTTCTAAGATTAGCTCCCCTTTTCGGTTATAAGAACCTGTGAGGGGCTGTAGCACTTGGCATGTTTAACGTCAATTGTACATTTCTTCATGTGTGCGAGCATATAAAAAATGTAAGCAAAATATATACATATATTCATGAATATATTTCTAACTCATTTATGCACACACGGCCACTCTTTCCCCTTGTACATATTAACCATGTATTGCAGATCGAATTAAAAGAAGTGGAAATAAAGACAGGTGAAGAAGATGAAAGTTTGTTTTGGTCAGGTAGATCAAAATTGTATAGATGGGTAGAAGGTGAGTGGAAAGAAAGGGGATTAGGAGAATCAAAATTATTGTTACATAAGAAAAAGGGAATAATAAGATTTCTTTTAAGACAAGAAAAAACTTTAAAAGTAGTGGCTAACCATTATATATATCCAAACGAATCGTACTGTAAGCTTGTACCTAATGCAGGAAGTGAAAAAATTTATGCATGGACGGTTAAAGATTTTGCAGAAGAACCCAAAATTGAACAATTTGCTTTAAAATTTAACACAGCAGAAGCAGCAAAATTGTTTAAGCAGAAATTTGATGAAGCTGGAAAAGTTAATCTAAAACTTTTAGATGATAAAGGACAATTAAAGGCAAAGGTGGAAAAAGAAAATGACGAAGACAAAAAAGAACAAGAAAAAGAAAAGGGAAAAACAGGAAATGACAAAGTAGTAGGGGAAGATAAAGATAAAGACAAAAAGGGCACCACTGAGAAGGAGAATGATAAAGAGAAAGAAGAAGGGGAAAAAAAAGATAAACCCGATGACGATAAAGAAGAAGAAGAAGAAGAAGAAAAAAAAAAAAAAAAGAAAGAAAAAGAAATAGAAAATGAAAATGAAGTGAAAGATAAGGAGGAAGATAAGGAGAAATTGAAGAAAAATTCGAAGGAGAAACAGAATGAGAAGGGTGCTCAGGATGCTGTGCATGACAAAGGCAAAGCGACAGATGAGAAGATTAAGATAGATAAGGAGGAGGAGGAGGAAAAATCATCAAAGGAAATTTTAAAAGATGAAGAGAAGAAAAAAAAGGAAGAAAATATCAAGCGAGAAAGCTAATGCAAGCCTGCTTATGCAAAGCATAGGCATGGTCGTGGTTTGTGAATGCATGTTATGAACACCTGTTTTGTATGCACGTTGTAAATATATATTTTTAAGGAATGTCGTGAATACTTATTTTGAAGGCATGTCATGAACACCTGTTTTGTATGCTCGCTGTAAATACATATTTTGAAGTCATGTTATGAACACCTGTTTTGTATGCACGTTGTAAATATATATTTTGAAGGCATGTCGTGAATACATATTTTGAAGGCATGTCATGAACATCTATTGTTAATACACGTTGTATATGTGGGCGTGTGTGTGCTCGTGTGCATGTACACCCAGCACACCGTTAATTACATCGAAAAAGGGTACACATTCACAATTGTAACTTCCTTGTAAAGAGTTTACCCTTATAAAAAGATATCATTTTTACATTTTTAAAAGGAGATACAATCTGTCTGTTTCATTACAGTTGGTTTCACGTGGCGTGACTATATATGTATATGGGCATATATGTGCACGCGTATCATTTTGTGTTTAGCCTTATCAAGTTTCTTAAATATATATGTATATATTTTGTAATCAAGAATTAGGCTAATATGGGTACGCAATAAAAAAAGGGGGAGAAAAAAAAATTGGATGAAAAATAAGATAAAAAATGGGTGAAAAACAAGATATAAAATAGGTTGAAAAAATAAAAATAATTTTCATAGTAATGTACATCATATGTTGTTATAAATAAAAAAAAAAAAAAAAATTATATTCACTTCTCATGAGCCTAAAGGAGAAAAGTATAGTGCCATTTAGAAAATATATATATATATATATATATATATATGTAAAAAATATCTATCTAGTCAGATTCATTATTTTTAAGTATACACATGTAAAAGTCTACACACACACACGTATGATGAACATGCATAAGCTTGGACACATACTTTTGTAGATGTACCTTTGTGTATTTATATATGCATTCGTGTATGTGTGTATGAATGCATGTGTGTACGAATTTGTTTACCCGTATGGTCATTTACACCTACAGCTATGTATACTATGTCCTAAAACATTGTTAAAAGGATAAGTACCATTTTTAACTTTTTAGATAATAATTACAATTATATGGTTCCCAAAAAGAAGAACGTTTTATTTTCATGTTCACATATTTGAGACAGGTGAACACACATGAGGCATTTTTAAATAGCCAATGATGAAAATCGATACCCTCCCTCCCTCTTTTTTTTTTCTTTTTTTTTCCATCGTTTGGTAAAAAAAAAAAAAAAAATATGGGGATGTGGACCATAGGAGTATATATCATATATGGTAAACGTAGATATGAAAACATTGTTTGCAAAGAATGGACATGTTTAACATGTTTTATTTGTATACAAAGTTGCACACAGAGTTCATATTATTACGAGAGGTGTACCTGCATGCAAGTGCAAGGTGAAGGGAGGGGGAAAACATACCTACATATATGCATACTACATAAATAAATACATATACATAAGTATATATATATATATATATACAGATGCATGTATGCACGCAAACGAATGGGTATCAGTGGCATGGGCAAGAGATGAGACTCCACTTTTACATTGGCCTTATATTCCCTCAGGGAAAAACGAATTTATTTCGTTTTTTTTTTTTTTTTTTTTTTTTTTTCCCTCAATCTAGTGCAAAACGACATATTTAGTAGGTTTATTTCACAATTTGCTGAAAAGCCAAATGTTCTGATGAAGACATAGGGTGCAAATGCCATTGCAGCCTGATTTTTTTTGACTACTCAAAATTGGATAAAAAAACATAAGGGTGTTAGAAAATCTTTAAAAAGAAGCATAAAAAAAAAAAAAAAAAAAAAAAAAAACAGAAATGAAAAATAAAAAAATAATCGCATATGTGCATGGAGAACCATGCGAGGAATTCACATACATGTTTGCATACATATAGACAAAAGAAAAAGTGTCTATTTACAAAAGAACGGAAATTAAATATTACAATTTATGGATGTGCGAATTAATTCCCTTTGGATGTGAAAATTTTCACTTTTATTTTATTTTATTATTTTATTTTTTTTTTTTTCTGTTGCAACAGGAGGAAGGAGGACAACACAGTGAAGTGGTTGGAATCTATTTTCACTGTTCTGACTGCCTAGATCTAACAGAAATTTAAAAAAAAAAAAAAAAAAAAAGGACGAATATTTGTATAGATTTTTCCAACAGGACAGTGATTGTTTGCTTTGTTGTTAATACACATAGGCTGCGTTATGTGGTGAACTGATATATGTGTGTATATTTCTTAGGAAAGTGTATTTTTTGTTCATCCGTTTTTCATGTATGTTTCAAATTTTTCTCCCATTTTCTAATTTAACTGAACAATTTGACTGCTAAAAATTCTCACGTGACATTGCCCTGAATTGTGCTTCTCCTCCCTAGCATTGCTACTCATATAATGAATTTCCATTTTTACCTGTTCTGCATTTTTGTAATAAACAAACTTCTGCAAAAATGCTTGATCGGATGTAACCAATTGAATCTAAACGATAAAGGGAAAGAACTGTACGATTATTTTGTTTCTACTGATCTGAAGGACGATAAGGAAAAGAATAATAAGAGCAAAGAGACGTGGGGAAATTATTTGCCTCATAAAACAGGAAAAGTGGAAATTAAGCATCACGATGGGCTGGAAACAAAAGAAACCGAAAAGTTATATGACAAAAAGGAATTGGATAATCATATAAATGAACTAAAAATGCTGCATAAACGTTTAAAAAACAGGGATATTGATTTAAATGGGCAAGCAAAGCATGGTATAGGTGAAAATTTAAGTAGTACTAATAATAGTACGATGCTTGACAACAATGGAACGGGAGAAAAATCATATGAAGAAAATTTAGCCAAATATGTACTAAATGAAATTAACAAGAACGAAAAATTAAATAATGAAAAAAAAAGTTACGAAGAATTGAACCTATTAGAGGATAATTCCAAAAAATTACAAAATGACATTCACATGTGGTTACAATCTGTTCAAAATATAACGGAAAAGACAGGTAAGTTAAAGGAAATTAAAACTCAATTGCTAAATAACATCGCTTCATTAAATGAAACATTAACTGAAGAAATTGAAAACATAAATGAAATAAAAAAATTGCAAAAAAAACAAAATGAAATATTTTCAGAAAATTGGCTCTACTTTTTGCCTTCCACGTCTGGTAATTTAATGAATGAAAACCTGAATTCAAATTTTCATGTATTAAATTATTTTGAAAATTTTAATAGAAAAGAAAATGCACAACATGCTGATAGACAGCACACCGATGGACAGAACACTGATGAACAACATGAAAATGATAAAAATGATGAAAATATAAGGAGTATGCAGATTGGTAATGATAGTATGGCCAAGTCCTCGAGTTCGTGCTACTTCTTCAGTTACATCGCCCTGTTCCTTGTCGTCCTTTTGCTTAGATAGCTTTTTTCCAAGTGGAGATATATACACATAGATATGCAGACATGAAGATATACAGATCTGCAAAAGGAGAAGGAATTGCTTCAGATTGAGTATAGCTGGTTAATATCAACCATTAGTACCGACAAATCACTCATCATTTAGTAAATGACTCTATATGCATTACTTTACCTATTTTTTTTGATGCCTTAAAAATAAGTAAAATTGTGTTATGATTTTGGTTTGTTTAGAAAACATTAAAAAGGTTTTTTTTTCATAGGATGCATCATTGCATCACCTCGTTTTGTTACATCCTTCAGTTTTTTGGCTATATTTTGTTGTATGTACCAAAATATATGATCTTCAACCTACACATTTTGATAATTTTCTCTCCCTTCTTAATTTATGCACGTGTGTATTTCATTTTAATTTACTGTTACTTATATACCACCTCTTTAACTTAAACTTTTAAAATTTTTGCAAATTTCCCTTTTTTTAAAATATAAAAATTTAAGTTTCCCTCAGTTCCTAACAATGGTGTCTTAGTTATCACCATACATAAAACAAGTGAAAAAAAAACATGTATGGAAAACCATGCATGAAAATATATAGATTAAATGATACTTGGGAATGAGGAAGTACCAATATTTACGTTCTTTGTTTAAGTAAATCTTTGACAACTTTTCACATACGTGAATGGTTTGAGAAACATGCACCAAAAAAAAAAAAAAAAAAAAA